>NC_052166.1:42581416-42906678 GCF_902713615.1 Scyliorhinus canicula | reverse complement strand
CCCCCCCCACCCCCCAAATGCCGGAACACACACCCCCCCACCCACCCCCAAATGCCGGAACACACACCCCCCCCACCCACCCCCCAAATGCCGGAACACACACACCCCCACCCCCCACCCCCAAATGCCGGAACACACCACCACCCCCCCAAAAGCCGGGTCTGTCTCTCTCCTCCTTATCCTCCAAAAAACGCCGGGTCTCACCACTTCCGCAGCTGGTGAAACTGACGCGTATCGCGTCAGTCAGCTGCTAGCCCCTCCGGGAACGGAGAATAGCGGCCTTCAAGAAGGCCCCGGCGCCGGAGTGATTGACACCGATTTTTCTCGCAGGCAACCCGCGTTACGAAGGGCTACGGAGAATCCCGCCCAATGTTTCGAGTCCAGGGGCGAAATTCTCCGACCCCCAGCAGGGTCGGAGAATCGCCCGGGGCCGCCGTAAAACCTGCCCCCGCCGCGTGGCAGAAATTCTCTGCCACCCAGGAATTGGCAGGGGCGGGAAACGCGCCACGTCGAGCGGCGAGGCCCCTGCGGCGATTCTCCGGCCCGCGATGGGCCGAAGTCCCACCACTGGGAGGCCTCTCCCGCCGCCGAGGTTTGAACCACCTCTGGTGGTGGCGGGATTGGTGGCGCGAGTGGGCCCCCAGGGTCCTGGGGGGGGGGGGGGGGGGGGGGAGGAGGGGGGGGGGGGGGGGAGACCGGACCCCGGGGGGTGCCCCAACGGACCTTTGTGGAGGCCCGACGCCGGAGTGGTTGGCGCCACTCCCCTATGCCAGGACCCGCCGCCCCGCCAGGTAGGGGAGAATCCCGCCCCAGGTGTCCCTTCATCAAAACGCTGCCAGACTTGCTGCGATTTTCCAGCATTTTCTCTTTGGTTTCAGAGTCCAGCATCCGCAGTAATTTCCTTTGGGTTGCTTTCCTTGGAGCAGGGGAGACTGGAGACATTTTGGAAGGACAAATCTGAATGCGGAATACAGGGTTAATGGTAGGGTTCTTGGCAATGTGGAGGAGCAGAGAGATCTTGGGGTCTATGTTCATAGTTCTTTGAAAGTTGCCACTCAAGTGGATAGAGCTGTGAAGAAGGCCTATGGTGTGCTAGCGTTCATTAGCAGAGGGATTGAATTTAAGAGCCGTGAGGTGATGATGCAGCTGTACAAAACCTTGGTCAGGCCACATTTGGAGTACTGTGTGCAGTTCTGGTCACCTCATTTTAGGAAGGATGTGGAAGCTTTGGAAAAGGTGCAAAGGAGATAACCAGGATGTTGCCTGGAATGGAGAGTAGGTCATACGAGGAAAGGTTGAGGGTGCTAGGCCTTTTCTCATTAGAACGGAGAAGGATGAGGGGCGACTTGATAGAGGTTTATAAGATGATATGGGGAATAGATAGAGTAGACAGTCAGAGACTTTTTCCCCGGGTGGAACATACCATTACAAGGGGACATAAATTTAAGATAAATGGTGGACGATATAGAGGGGATGTCAGAGGTAGGTTCTTTACCCAAAGAGTAGTGGGGGCATGGAATGCACTGCCTGTGGTAGTAGTTGAGTCGGAAAAGTTAGGGACCTTCAAGCGGCTATTGGATAGGTACTTGGATTAGGGTAGAATAATGGAGTGTAGGTTAACTTCTTAAGGGCAGCACGGTAGCATTGTGGATAGCACAATTGCTTCACAGCTCCAGGGTCCCAAGTTCGATTTCGACTTGGGTCGCTGTCTGTGTGGAGTCTGCACATCCTCCCCGTGACTGCGTGGGTTTCCTCCGGGTGCTCTGGTTTCCTCCCACGGTCCAAAGATGTGCAGGTTGGGTGGATTGGCCATGAAAAATTGTCCAAAATTCTATGATTAACCTAGGACAAAAGTTCGGCGCAACATCGTGGGCCGAAGGGCCTGTTCTGTGCTGTATTTCTCTATATCTATATCATATCGATTGGATATGTTAAATTGCCTCTAGGTATCGGGGGCAGGGTGGGAGTTTGGGTTTCGGTGGGGTGCTCTCAGATAGTCGGTACAGACTTGATAGGTCGAATGGTCTCCTTCTGCACTGTAGAGATTCTGTAATTCTTAAGAGTAACTATGATTACATTACTGATAATGAGAACATTAATGTCATATTTTCACATTGCCAGCTTCTTGCCTTGGAGCCAGGCAGAAATGCTGAGAATCAAAAAGCAGGACTATGTAAGAATTTTATGTTATTGGTTTGAGGTCTATTGTTATGGTGAAATATGTTGGTGACCTCCAACTTAAATCCTATTTTATTCATTTTCCTTTAGTAATGAACAATTTACAGCAGTAGTTGAAAAAAAAGTAAAAGCAAATGAACAGCGATCTAATCTGGCATATAAATACCAGATATAACAGAGTCCCTACTGTGCAGGAGGCCATTTGGCCATCGGGTCTGCACCGACACTCTGAAAGAGCACCCGACCCAAGCCCACTCCCCGCCCTAGCCCCCGTGGGAAGAAACCGGGGCACCCGGGGGAAACCACGCAGACACGGGGAGAAAGTGCAAACTCCACACAGACAGTCAGAACCCAGGTTTCTGGCGCTGTGAGGCAGCAGTGTAACCAATGTGCCACCATGCAACCCTATGGTAGATCACTTAGAGAAGGTGATATGTATTAAAAAAACGGAATTGTTCTCATTGTTTGAGAAACGTTGCAATGAACAATGGGCAGTGTTAAAGTTAAAAGATGTGGTGAATGTATAATGCTTAATTCACACTATATAGCATTGTGTCCTTGTGGGCGCTGTCTGTGAGCCGCTGCGCGGCTCTGCCCATAGGGGGAGATGAGGAGCTTGTACAGGGCTCCACCCTTGGCTCCGCCCATGGCTCCGCCCACTACCGGAAGTATAAAGTGCTGCGGTCTTGTGAGTCTGCCCTCAGTTCTTCTGGTCGCAGGCAGGCTCAGTTGTAAGTCTATTAAAGCCACAATTTACTTCCTCTCGTGTCTCGAGTGAATTGATGGTCACATCAATTTAATAGACTTTAAAAAACTACCATGGAATCAGCCCTCAAACCTGATCGACTAGAACTCGACCCGCAGGCTGCAGAAGCGAAGGAAATCTTTCAACACTGGCTTTGGTGCTTCACGGCCTGCCTGGCTGCGTAGACGACCTCCACTACTACTGAAGAGCAGAAACTCAGTCTACTGCAGGCACGGGTGAGCCATCGCATCTCTACGCAACTCGATAGTACCGACTCGTACACCGAGGCCCTTGCTATGCTCGACCGACTATATGTGCGGCCTGTAAATGAAGTCTACGCGTGGCATATTTTCACTACCCGCTGCCAGCACTCTGCAGAGTCGCTAGAGGACTACCTGCGCGATCTAAAAGCCCTTGCACGGGAATGTAACTTTCAGGCTGTAACTGCCTCCCAGCATATGGAACTCGCTGTCCGTGATGTGTATGTTGCAGGGGTCCGGTCTAACTATGTGCGCCAGCGTCTCCTCGGAAAAGGGGCCCAGAACTTGGAGGACATGGTAACGCTAGCAACCTCAATGGAGGTCGTGTTTCAAAGTTTGAACTCGTTCCCCGCAGACCACGCGACCCCATCGTGGACCCCCGACCAGAGACTGCCCCAGGCCTGCACCGCGTGGCCACCCACCCACTATGGAGAGCCAGCGTGCCATTTTTGCGGTCAGCCCCAACACCCACGGCAGCACTGCCCGGCCCGCAACGCGACCTGCAGCAGCTGCTGTCGAAAAGGACATTATGCTAAGGTATGCCTGTCTAAATCTAAACCCTCTAACTCCCCCACTGTCCAGAGCAATCGCTCCCCCAACTCGCAGGCCCGCAGACCCTGCAATGTTGCAGCGTGTCTGCCGACTCCGCCTCAACCCGACATGTGCGATTCATGGGGGCCGCCATCTTGGCAATCCTCCCCCACGCGGCCGGCCGTGTGCGGGTCATGGGGGCCGTCATCTTGGGCGCCATCTTCCTCGCCGCCCGCCACGTGCGATCCATGGGGGCGGCCATCTTGGATGCCATCTTCTTCATGGCCCGCAACGTGCGATCAACAGGGGCCGCCATCTTGGCCATCACCCGATGTTCCTCTCGACGACTACGGCCTCCGCTGACGGTCATCACGGGGCCACTCCAGCACTGCTGATCAAGCCACCGACTACCCGCAACTCAACGCATTCACTTTGGACCAGTCGCGGCCAAAGCACCTCAGGAGCTCGATGATGTCCGTTCAGGTCAACGGATACAAGACACCGTGCCTCTTCGACTCCGGGAGCACCGAGAGCTTCGTGCATCCAGACCTGGTAAGACGCTGTTCGTTCCCTATCTTCCCTGCACGACAAACTATCTCCCTCGCTTCGGGTTCGCATTCGTTTCAAAATACAGGGGCGCACCGTTGCGACCCTAACAATACAGGGTGCCAGCCACTCTAATTTCCAGCTGTACGTACTCCCAGACCTCTGCGCCCCCCTCCTACTCGATTTTCAATGCAATCTTAGAAGCCACACACTCAGCTTCGGCGGACCCCTACCTCCTCTCACTATATGCAGCTTAGCGACTCTAAAAATCGACACCCCTCCACTCTTCGCTAATCTCACTGCAAACCCATAGCCACTTGCAGCAGGCGGTACAGCCTGCAGGACAGCGTATTTATTAGAGCCGAAGTCCAGTGGCTCCTACGTGAGGGGATCAGAGGCCAGTAATAGCCCCTGGAGAGCTCAGGTGGTGGTCAAGACCGGGGAAAAGTTCCGGATGGTGGTTGATTACAGCCAGACCATTAACCGGTTCACGCACCTCGATGCATACCCCCTCCCCCGAATTGCAGACATGGTCAACCAGATCGCCCAGTACCGCATATTCTCCACGGTGGATCTGAAGTCTGCATGCCACCAGCTCCCAATCCGCCCGGAGAACCGCCACTACACGGCGTTCGAGGCAGATGGCCGCCTCTTCCATTTCCTCCGGGTTCCCTTTGGCGTCACGAATGGGGTTTCGGTGTTCCAACGAGCAATGGGCCGAATGGTGGACCAGTAGGTGTTGCGGGCCACGTTTCTGTACCTGGATAACGTCACCATCTGCGGCCATGACCAGCAGGACCACGTCGCCAACCTCCACCGATTTCTCCAAATCGCCCAGAAACTCAACCTCACATACACCAAGGAGAAATGCGTTTTCCGCACAACCAGACTAGCCATCCTCGGCTATGTCGTGGAAAACGGAGTCCTGGGCCCTGACCCAGACCGTATGCGCCCCCTCTTGCAACTCCCTCTCCCTCATTGTCCCAGGGTGCACAAGAGGTGCCTTGGATTTTTCTCCTATTACGCCCAGTGGGTCCCCCAGTATGCGGACAAAGCCTGCCCACTATTTAAGACCATATTCTTCTCACTGTCAGCCGAGGCCCGCCAGGCCTCCAACTGCATCAAGGAGGACATCGCCAAAGCCGCCATGCGGGCTGTGGATGAATCCATCCCCTTTCAGGTGGAGAGCGACACCTCAGAGGTCGCTCTCGCCTCCACTCTGAACCAGGCAGGGAGACCAGTAGCCTTTTTCTCCCAAACCCTCTCCGCTTCGAAACTTCGACACTCCTCGGTCGAAAAAGAAGCTCAAGCCATTGTGGAAGCCATACGGCACTGGAGGCGCCACCTCGCAGGTAGGAGGTTTACATTCAACTTCCAGGCGGTGAGCAGAGCGGTCGGAAGGGAGAAGAGGAGCAGCAACCTAACACCCCCCCCCCCCAACCACCGGGAGAGCGTGGGGTGCGACCAGCGGCGACCCAACCCCCCCCCCCCCCCCCCCCCCCCCGCCCCCCCCCCCCCCCCATTTTTTGAGTGGCTAAGGTAAATATTGGTCCTTTAGAGGATGAGAAGGGAGTTTTAATAATGGGAGATGAGGAAATGGCTGAGGAACTGAACATGTTTTTTGGGTCGGTCTTCACAGTGGAAGACACAAATAACATGCCAGCGACTGATAGAAATGAGGCTATGACAGGTGAGGACCTTGAGAGGATTGTTATCACTAAGGAGGTAGTGATGGGCAAGCTAATGGGGCTAAAGGTAGACAAGTCTCCTGGCCCTGATGGAATGCATCCCAGAGTGCTAAAAGAGATGGCTAGGGAAATTGCAGATGCACTAGTGATAATTTACTGAAATTCACTAGACTCTGGGGTGGTCCCGGTGGATTGGAAATTAGCAAACGTGACGCCACTGTTTAAAAAAGGAGGTAGGCAGAAAGCAGGAAATTATAGGCCAGTGAGCTTAACTTCGGTAGTAGGGAAGATGCTGGAATCTATCATCAAGGAGGAAATAGCGAGGCATCTGGATAGAAATTGTCCCATTGGGCAGACGCAGCATGGGTTCATAAAGGGCAGGTCATGCCTAACTAATTTAGTGGAATTTTTTGAGGACATTACCAGTGCAGTAGATAACGGGGAGCCGATGGATGTGGTATATCTGGATTTCCAGAAAGCCTTTGACAAGGTGCCACACAAAAGATTGCTGCATAAGATAAAGATGCATGGCATTAAGGGTAAAGTAGTAGCATGGATAGAGGATTGGTTAATTAATAGAAAGCAAAGAGCTGGGATAAATGGGTGTTTCTCTGGTTGGCAATCAGTAGCTAGTGGTGTCCCTCAGGGATCCGTGTTGGGCCCACAATTATTGACAATTTACATTGATGATTTGGAGTTGGGGACCAAGGGCAATGTTTCCAAGTTTGCAGATGACACTAAGATGAGTGGTAAAGCGAAAAGTGCAGAGGATACTAGAAGTCTGCAGAGGGATTTGGATAGGTTAAGTGAATGGGCTAGGGTCTGGCAGATGGAATACAATGTTGACAAATGTGAGGTTATCCATTTTGGTAGGAATAACAGCAAACGGGATTATTATTTAAACGATAAAATATTAAAGCATGCCGCTGTGCAGAGAGACTTGGGTGTGCTAGTGCATGAGTCACAGAAGGTTGGTTTACAGGTGCAACAGGTGATTAAGAAGGCAAATGGAATTTTGTCCTTCATTGCTAGAGGGATGGAGTTTAAGACTAGGGAGGTTATGTTGCAATTGTATAAGGTGTTAGTGAGGCCACACCTGGAGTATTGTGTTCAGTTTTGGTCTCCTTACTTGAGAAAGGACGTACTGGCACTGGAGGGTGTTGCAGAGGAGATTCATTAGATTAGTCCCAGAGCTGAAGGGGTTGGATTATGAGGAGAGGTTGAGTAGACTGGGACTGTACTCGTTGGAATTTAGAAGGAAGAGGGGGGATCTTATAGAAACATTTAAAATTATGAAGGGAATAGATAGAATAGATGCGGGCAGGTTGTTTCCACTGGCGGGTGAAAGCAGAACTAGGGGACATAGCCTCAAAATAAGGGGAAGTAGATTTAGGACTGAGTTTAGGAGGAACTTCTTCACCCAAAGGGTTGTGAATCTATGGAATTCCTTGCCCAGTGAAGCAGTTGAGGCTCCTTCATTACATGTTTTTAAGGTAAAGATAGTTTTTTGAAGAATAAAGGGATTAAGGGTTATGGTGTTCGGGCCGGAAAGTGGAGCTGAGTCCACAAAAGATCATTCATGATCTCATTGAATGGCGGAGCAGGCTCGAGGGGCCAGATGGCCTACTCCTGCTCCTAGTTCTTATGTAAAGGGAAGTGGGAGGGAAAAAATGCCAGAAGAGAACCAGATCAGAGGGAGAAGGGTCACCAGATACAGACTGGGCAAGAGGCGAGCCAGCTCAGGCGAGCGAAGCGGGGGAACGAAAGTATCGCCGCATCGAAAAGAGCTGGACCGGCAGGTGCCCTCTCCCCCGGGGCCAGGGGGGGAGCGGGGAACTGGAAGGCACACTTTGCCGAGGAGCTGAGGGAGCAGTTGCAGGTACTCAAGGTAGAGGTGAAAGCAGAAATAGAGGCCGCAGTGCAGGCAGCAGTGGACAGGATCATGTCAGGGGTGCAGCAGGCCCTGACCAGACTAGAGGAGAACCTGGATGCCCAAGGGGAGAAACTGGAAGCCCAGGAGGCGACCATTAAGGAGCTGGAGAAAGCAGCGACTGATGCGAGCGACCGGGTCACGGCCCTGGAGAAGGAGGTGGCGAGACTGGGGGCAACACAGGGGTGCCTGAAGGGCAGAGTAGACAACCAGGAAAACCGCTCAAGGAGGCAAAATGTCAGGATAGTGGGCCTGCCAGAGGGGAGCGAGGGTAGAAACCCCACAGCATACGTGGCTGAGATGCTGGGCAGCTTAGTGGGGAAGAAAACTTTGCCCAACCCACCGGAAATGGACAGAGCACATCGGTCGCTGCGCCCGAAGCCCAAGGCAGGGGAACAACCGAGAGTAGTCATAGCTAAACTTCACCGGAACCGGGATAGGGAGACAATCCTGCGCTGGGCCAAGGAAAATAGAGCTTGCAAATGGGAAGGGCACGCCATCCGAATCTATGAGGATCTTGGGACAGATATAACTAGGAGACGGGCTGAGTTCAACAGAGCGAAAGCAGCTCTCCACAGGAGCAGAGTGCGTTTTGGTATGCTGTACCCAGCGAAACTCTGGGTCACATACCAAAACAAGGAATATTTCTTTACAGCCCCTGCTGAGGCGAATAGGTTCGTTGAGGAGCACGGGCTGGAAAACAACCGGGGGGTAGGGACGAGGGGCCCCTGGCTGCGGGCAACGGCACGCCAACGGGGGGGTGGGGAGGGGCGAGGCAATTCCAGCCCCCCCACCCCGGCAGGAACACCCAAAACAAAGAACAAACCACTGCCCGAGGGACCGCTCCAGGTGGGAGGCCAGGCCCCAGCACGAGGGAACGAGAGTATTGGAGAAGGGAGAGCAGGCGAGAGGGGTGCAGGGTAGGATGGGGGAAGAGCGGGCAGAAAACCGTAAAGGCCAGGCAGGGGAGAAGCGAGACAATAACCCCCGAGAGGGGTGCCACCGTACTAGCAGGAAAGCTAGCGCCGGGGGCACGCAACAAAGCAGGGCCGCAGCGCACCCCCAACAGGGGGGAAGGCGCCAGGCAGGGGAGGGGGGGAACACCCGTCAAAGTCGGGAGAGCAAACGGGGCCAGGAATAGGGGATTGAGGGGCAAAGGAGGGGTGGGGGGGGGGGCACACAGTGAGCGAGAGACCGGGGAGGGGAAATGCAGGGACGGAGGGACAAAAGAGGCCAGTAAAGGAACAGGGCTACAAAGTGCCACAACCAAGGGCTCGAAACAAGGAACCGCTGCAAGCACCCACCCAGTACGGTCTGTGGGCGAAGGGGGCCCCCAGAGTGCAGGGGACTACCCGCGTAGCGGACACACAGTGGACAGCCATGGCGGGTGCCCCCGGGGAAACACCGGAGTGCAGAGACCCGACCGCATGGGGAGAGCAGTGATAGCGGCCATCCTGGACGGCCCCCTAACAAAGGGAAACCCCGGAGGGCAGGGGTGCATCCGCCAGATAAATATGTTTAATCCCACAGGAACGAGGGGGCAGAAGACCCCCACCAGGATAATCACCTGGAACGTAAGGGGACTTAACGGCCCAGTGAAGAGATCCAGAGTCCTCACCCACCTCAGAAACATGAGGGCTGACATAGTCTTCCTCCAAGAGACGCACCTGAGGGAGCAGGACCAACTGCGGGTAAGAAAGGGCTGGGTGGGACAAACCTACCATTCCTGCTATGGGCCAAGGGCCAGGGGGGTGGCGATCCTGATCGGCAAGAGGACAGTTTAGGGCGACAAAGACGGTTACAGACCCAGGGGGGCAGTATGTCATGGTCAGCGGGGCCCTGGATGAGGCACCGGTAGTTCTAGTCAACGTGTACGCGCCCAACTGGGACGACACGAGTTTCATCAAAAAGACCATGGCAGAAATCCCGGACATAGCGACGCATCGATGGGGGAGGGACACTTCAACTGTGTACAGGATCCAAAGACGGACAGATCAAACCCCAAAACGGGGAAAACCTCAAGCATGGCAAGGGAACTCAGTCACTTTATGGAGCAGATGGGAGCAGTGGACCCCTGGAGGTTCGCCCACCCGGGGGAGAAAGAATTCTCCTTCTTCTCCCCAGTACACAACGTGTGCACCAGAATTGACTTCTTTGTGGTGGGGAAAACGGTGCTTCCAGGGATAGACAAAGTGGAATACTCCGCAATTGTTTTTTTTTTTTTATAAATGTTTTTATTCAGTTTTCATATTTTATGTTGAACAAATTACAAATTGTTAGGAGAGAAAAAGAACAAAAAAAAAAAACAACAAACAAACACGCAAAAATTAACATACATATTTACAGGTAAGCATCTTCGTAGTAGTAACTGCGCCCCCCCCCCCCCCCCCCCCCCCCCCCCCTCAACATGTTTATTTAGTTTGGTTTTGGGCCTTAGCTAGCCATCGAACCCCCGTACCGAACCTGTAGCCCCCCCCCCCCCTCCCGCTACCTTCCCCCGACTATTCTTCCTCTTGTACATTGGCCACAAATAGGTCCCGGAACAGTTGCATGAATGGCTCCCACGTTCTGTGGAAGCCGTCGTCCGACCCTCGGATGGCAAATTTGATTTTCTCCATTTGGAGAGATTCCGAGAGGTCGGACAGCCAGTCCGCAGCTCTGGGCGGTGCTGCTGACCGCCAGCCAAACAGGATTCTACGGCGGGCGATCAGGGAGGCAAAGGCAAGGGCGTCCGCCCTCCTCCCCAGGAATAGATCTGGCTGTTCTGAAACCCCGAAGACCGCCACTATCGGGCATGGCTCCACCCTCACTCCCACCACTTTGGACATAACCTCGAAGAAGGCTGTCCAGTACTCCACGAGTCTGGGGCAAGACCAGAACATGTGGGCGTGGTTGGCCGGGCCTCTTTGGCACCGTTCACATCTGTCTTCCACCTCCGGGAAGAACCTACTCATACGGGTTCTTGTTAAGTGGGCTCTATGTACCACTTTTAGTTGCGTCAGGCTGAGCCTTGCGCACGTGGAGGTGGAGTTGACCCTATGCAGTGCTTCGCTCCAGAGTCCCCACCCTATCTCCATCCCCAGGTCGTCCTCCCATTTCCTTCTTGTTGCGTCCAGTACGGTGTCGTCCCTATCTACCAGTCGGTCATACATGTCACTACAGTTCCCTTTCTCTAGGATACTTGCGTCCAGTAGGTCTTCCAGTAGTGTCTGTCGTGGCGGTTGTGGGTACGTCCTTGTCTCCTTTCGTAGGAAGTTTTTGAGCTGCAGGTACCGTAGCTCGTTCCCCCCAGCTAGCTGAAACTTCTCTGTCAGTTCGTCCAGTGTTGCGATCCTGTCGTCCGTGTATAGGTCCCTGACTGTCAGTGTCCCCCCGTCTTGCCTCCACCTTTTGAAGGTGGCGTCAGTCAGTGCTGGTGTGAACCTATGGTTGTTGCACGCAATTGTGATATCAGACCACGCTCCACACTACATGGACGTGCGGTTAGAGATGGGAAGGGCCCAGCGCCCCACATGGAGGTTGGACGGTGTCTTACTAGCTGACAAGGCCTTCAGCGAAAGGATAGCGCGGGCCATAGCAGAGTACACAGAGAACAACCAAAACGGGGCGGTCTCACCCTCCACATTCTGGGAAGCGCTTAAGGCCGTACTAAGAGGGGAAATCATTGCCTTCAAAGCGCAAAGAGATAGGGAGGAAAGGGTGGCTAGGCAGAAGCTGGTCGACTCCATACTGGAAGTAGACCGTAAATACTCCGAGGCCCTGACCGTAGAGCTCCTGGCGGAGAGGAAAGAACTACAAAGGAACTTTGACCTGCTCTCCACCAGGAAAGCAGTGCACCAACTCCACCAGGCGCGTGGGACCCTGTACGAACACGGAGACAAAGCCAGCCGCCTGTTGGCACACCAGCTGAGAAAGCAGGCAGCCACCAGAGAAATTGCGCAAATCAGGGGTACCGGAGGCACGTTGGAAACAGAACCAGAGAGGATTAACAAAACCTTCAAGGCCTTCTACCAAGAGCTGTACACCTCAGAGCCCCCAACGGGGAAGGCTGGGATGAACCGGTTCCTTGATGGACTGGACATACCAGTCGTGGGAGAGGGCAGAAAACGGTACCTGGAAGCACCACTAGAACTGGGAGAGATCATGGACAGCATTAGCTCCATGCAGACGGGAAAGGCGCCAGGACCGGACAATTCCCGGCAGACTTCTACAAAAAATTTGTGACAGCGCTGGATCCGCACCTGCTGGAGATGTTCACAGACTTGCTAGCTAGGGGCACACTGCCACCCACGTTAGCACAGGCCTCAATCTCGCTGATACCTAAGAAAGACCCAACGGAATGTGGGTCATACAGACACATCTCTCTGCTGAACGCAGACGCCAAAATACTGGCCAAAATCCTAGCCAAAAGGCTAGAAGACTGTGTACCCGAAGTGGTCGCAGAGGACCATACGGGCTTCGTCAAAGGTAGACAGCTTACCTCGAACATCAGGCGCCTGCTGAACGTGATAATGACCCCCTCCGGGGAGAGAACACAAGAGGTGATCGTCTCCCTGGACGCAGAAAAGGCCTTCGACAGAGTCGAATGGAAATACCTCAGAGGTACTGGAGCGGTTCGGACTTGGAACAGGGTTCACCGCTTGGGTAAAGCTCCTATACAACGCTCCCATGGCGAGCTTACGGACCAACAATACCAACTCCCAATACTTCCAGCTGCACAGGGGCACCAGACAAGGATGCCCACTGTCCCCGCTGCTGTTCGCACTAGCAATCGAACCGCTAGCAATCGCGCTCAGGGCAGCAAAAAATTGGAGGGGGATCCGAAGGGGAGGCAGAGAGCACAGAGTCTCACTCTATGCAGATGACCTGCACCTCTACATCTCGGACCCACAGAGCAGCATGGACGGAATCATTGCGCTCCTGAAAGAGTTTGGAGCCTTCTCGGGCTACAAACTCAACATGAGCAAAAGTGAGATCTTCCCAGTACACCCGCAAGGGGGGGGGGGGGGGGGGGGGGGGGTATAAATGCTAGGATCCCAAAGAAGGTCCTACAAAAAACAAAATCCAGTGGGGGGGGCTAGCCCTCCCAAACCTACAATTCTACCACTGGGTGGCAACAGCCGAGCGAGTAAGGGGATGGATCCAGGAGCCAGAGGCCGAGTGCGTGCGTGCGTGCGGAGGAGGCCTCCTGCATGGGGACCTCCCTCCGGGCCCTCGCCACGGCAGCACTCCCATCCCCACCCAAAAAACACTCCCAGCAGCCCAGTGGTGACAGCCACCCTCCAATCCTGGAACCAACTGCGGCAGCAATTTGGCCTGACCAAAATGTCGGACAAGGCTCCCATCTGCAACAACCATAGGTTCACACCAGCACTGACTGACGCCACCTTCAAAAGGTGGAGGCAGGACAGAGGGATACTGACAGTCAGGGACCTATACACGGACGGCAGGATTGCAACACTGGACGAACTGACAGAGAAATTTCGGCTAGCCAGGGGGAACGAGCTATGGTATCTGCAGCTCAAAAACGTCTTACAAAAGGAGACAAGGACGTACCCAAAACCGCCACGACAGACACTACTGGAAGACCTACTGGACGCAAGTATCCTAGATAAAGGGAACTGTAGCGACATGTATGACCGACTGTACTGGACGCAACAAGAAATGGGAGGATGACCTGGGGATTGAGATAGGGTGGGGACTCTGGAGCGAAGCACTGCATAGGGTCAACTCCACCTCCACGTGCGCAAGGCTCAGCCTGATGCAACTAAAAGTGGTACATAGAGCCCACTTAACAAGAAACCGTATGAGTAGGTTCTTCCCGGAGGTGGAGGACAGATGTGAACGGTGCCAAAGAGGCCCGGCCAACCACGCCCACATGTTCTGGTCTTGCCCCAGACTTGTGGAGTACTGGACAGCCTTCTTCGAGGCTATGTCCAAAGTGGTGGGGGTTGAGGGTGGAGCTATGCCCGATAGTGGCGGTCTTCGGGGTTTCGGACCAGCCAGATCTATTCCTGGGGAGGAGGGCGGACGCCCTTGCCTTTGCCTTCCTGATCGCCCGCCGTAGAATCCTGTTTGGCTGGCGGTCAGCAGCACCACCCAGAGCTGCAGACTGGCTGTCCGATCTCTCAGGTATAAATGCTAGGATCCCAAAGAAGGTCCTACAAAAAACAAAATCCAGTGGGGGGGGGGGGGCTAGCCCTCCCAAACCTACAATTCTACCACTGGGTGGCAACAGCCGAGCAAGTAAGGGGATGGATCCAGGAGCCAGAGGCCGAGTGCTTGCGTGCGTGCGGAGGAGGCCTCCTGCATGGGGACCTCCCTCCAAATGGAGAAAATCAAATTTGCCATCCGAGGGTCAGACGACGGCTTCCACAGAACTTGGGAGCCATTCATGCAATTGTTCCGGGACCTGTTTGTGGCTAACGAACAAGAGGAAGAATAGTCGGGTGGCCAAGTATCAGGGGAAAATGGACGGGAATCGGGGGAAGGTAGCCGGAGGGGGGGGGGGGGGGGGGGGGGCTACGGGTTCGTTATGGTGGTTTGTTCTCATGGTTTTATGCTTATTTCTTTTTCTTGTTAATTTCTTGTTTTTGTATTGGAGGGGAGGGGTTACTGTTTTTCTCTGGACAAAGCCGCAAGCGACAGTCTGATGGCAAGCTAAGGCCCAAACCCAAATTGTAAATAAATGCTTATAAACATGTGCCTCGGCCATATTGGGGAATGTAAAATATGTATGCCGGTTAAAGGGGGTGGCCACATTATGAAGATACTTGCCTGTAAATATACAAGTTAATTTTTGCGTGTTTTTTTTCTAATAATTTGTAATTTGTTGGACATAAAATATGAAAACTTAATAAAAAACATTTCCAAAAAAAAAAAGGTAGGAGGTTTACCTTCTTCACCAACCAGAGATCGGTTGCCTTCATGTTCGACAACGCGCAACGGGGCAAAATAAAAAACGATAAAATCTTGAGGTGGAGGATCGAACTCTCCACCTATAATTATGACATCATATATCGGCCGGGGAAGCTCAACGAGCCCCCAGTTGCCCTGTCCCACGGCACATGCGCCAGCGCGCAAGACGACCGATTAGCTATCCACAATGACCTTTGCCACCCAGGGGTCACCCGGCTCGCCCACTACATCAAAGCCCGAAATCTGCCTTTCTCCACCGAGGAGGTAAAAGCCATCACCAGGGATTACCCAATCTGCGCAGAGTGCAAACCGCACTTCTATAGACCAGACAAGGCCCACCTGGTAAAGGCTTCCCGGCCCTTTGAACGCCTGAGCATCGATTTCAAAGGGCCCCTCCCCTCGACCAATCGAAATGTGTACTTCCTCAACGTCATAAACGAATTCTCCCGTTTTCCGTTTGCTATCCCATGGCCCGATATGACCTCCCACACAGTCATCAGAGCCCTGCACAGTGTCTTCACCCTGTTCGGCTTCCCCGCTACGTACACTGCGACAGGGGTTCGTCCTTCATGAGCAACGAGCTGCGTCAGTTCCTGCTCGACAAGGACATCGCCTCGAGCAGGACTACCAGCTATAACCCCAGGGGGAATGGGCAGGTGGAGAGGGAGAACACGACGGTCTGGAAAACCGTCCTACTGACCCTACGGTCCAGGAATCTCCCGACCTCCCACTGGCAGGAGGTCCTCCCCGACGCGCTCCATGCAATTAGGTCCCTCCTGTGCACGGCCACTAACCAGACCCCGCACAAGCAATTATTTGTTTTCCCTATGGGCACTACCACTGGGGCTTCGCTCCCATCTTGGTTGAGGACATCAGGCCCGGTTCTCCTCTGGAAGCATGTCCGGACACATAAAACAGACCCACTAGTAGAAAGGGTACTACTGCTACACTCGAACCCACACTACGCCTTTATAGAACACCCCGACGGCCGTCAGGACACCGTTTCCCTCCGGGATCTGGCGCCTGCAGGATGCACCACCACCGCCGAGGTAACCTTCACACTATACCCCACCCGGCCCCCCACACCCTGCGCCCCCACGCCTACAGGTTTCCTGCACCCCCCCTTCGCCCGTTGCACCAGTCAGGAACGAAGCTCTGAACGAACCACCCCCGGAGTCCACCCTCAGATCCACACCGCCCGCCAGCACACAGCCATCCGAAGAGGCTGCAACCCCAGTGCTCCGCCGATCCCAGCAGACGACTCGGCCACCGGAACGGCTCAATCTGTAGACCAGTCACCCTCGCCGGATTTTTTTACGGGGGTGAATGTATAATGCTTAATTCACACTATATAGCATTGTGTCCTTGTGGGCTCTGTCTGTGAGCCGTTGCGCAGCTCTGCCCACAGGGGGAGATGAGGAGCTTGTACAGGGCTCCACCCTTGGGCCCTCTCACTACTGGAAGTGTAAAGTGCTGCGGTCTTGTGAGTCTGCCCTCAGTTCTTCTGGTCGCAGGCAGGCTCAGTTGTAAGTCTATTAAAGCCACAGTTTACTTCCTCTTGTGTTGAATTGATGGTCACATCAAAAGATTAATAAAGTGACTGGAATTTGAGTACAGTAAGAAGTCTTACAACACCAGGTTAAAGTCCAACAGGTTTGTTTCAAATCACTAGCTTTCGGAGCATTGCTCCTTCCTCAGGTGAATGAATCGGTAGGTTCCAGAAACATATATATATATATATATATGACAATGCTTAGAATGTGAGCATTTGCAGGTGATTCAGTCTTTACAGATCCAGAGAGAGGGGTAAACCCAGGTTAAAGAGGTGTGAATTGTCTCAAGGCAGGACAGTTTGTAGGATTTCGCAAGCCCAGGCCAGATGGTGGGGGGTGGTGAATGTACTGCGACATGAATCCAAGATCCCACTTGAGGCTGTACTCGTGTGTGCAGAACTTGGCTATAAGTTTCTGTTCGGCGATTCTGCGTTGTCACACATCCTGAAGGCCGCCTTGGAGAACGCTTACCAGGAGATCAGAGGCTGAATGCCCTTGACTGCTGAAGTGTTCCCCGACTGGAAGGGAACATTCTTGCCTGGTGATTGTCGCACGATGCCCGTTCATTCGTTGTCGCAGTGTCTGCATGGTCTCGCCAATGTACCATGCTTCGGGACATCCTTTCCTGCAGCGTAGGAGGTAGGCAACATCACACAAGTATGTATTGCGTATCTGGTGGGTGGTGTTCTCGCGTGTAATGGTGGTCAAGGGCTTACAGCCTAAAATCTCTCCCTGTGCTGGATATTTGATAGTTGGTTCCAACGAAAGAATGCAAATTGGTTTTATGTACATATCAAAACATTACCAAATTTCAATTTCTTCATGAGCACATTTATTTACATTCCAGTAATATTGGAACATCTGTGCTGCTCCATTCTCTCAACACCGATGGCCCCATCAATAAAAATGAAAAGTCATAAGGTTGTAATATTATTAAAACAGGATATCCAGACTGCACCAGAAGACTAGTGTTTCAAAAGTTAAAAAAGAACAATGAGCATTGTTTTTCCTACAGTGGTTAAACGTCTCCTTTCAAGATCACACTTCAATAAAGTTGAGTTCCCTGAAGAGCAAATGCTAACTTTCGATACGTCTATTGTTACAAAATACCTGACTCACCACAGCACCGTTACAACATATCTGCTAATATTAAAATCTGTCAAAAACACACATTATTGTCACTTATTTCAAGTGCACTTTTTTTCTAATTGGTACTTCCATCACTGCTTTCCTGCTAATTTCTTCAACCACATTCCAATTCTGATCTCCTGGCTAAGTTGTCAAGTTACACGAAAGCATGGTGCCTAATTATTAAAATTATGCCCGTTTATCATAGGTCAGCACATCTAAGTTGAGCAGCATGTATATCTCCTTCCTTTGAGTGATTTAAATTGTGAAAAAATCCTTCATACTCATATCCATGTATTTATCCATATACTGCACAACCTGCATGAACAGACATAAAAATGTGACACTTACTGAGATTAAAATAACTTACATGGCAAAATATACAAGAGACACTAGAACTACATCTTGATTAATAAGGGGATCAGGGGCTATGGGGAGAAGGCAAGAGAATGGGGATGAGAAAATATCAGCTACGAATGAATGGTAGAGCAGACTCGATGGGCCAAGTGGCCTAATTCTGCTCCTATGTCTTATGGCCAAACTATGGACTGAACAGCCTTTGGCACACCAAGTTCTTTCATAACTGAAAGAGGACATACGTCATTGCAAGTTGCCAATGTGGTTTGTGAAAGAAGTGTCCTTTGTGGAATAAGAAACTTTACCCAACACTCAGAGTAGCCAAGAAACTGCTCTCTCTCTCTCTCTCTCTCTGATGTTTCTCTGCCAATCAAGATGCTAGCTGAATGTTTCTTTATATTGTACATGCAATGACCATTTTGAAAAATAGGGCAGGAGTTTTAAAAAAATAGCCTGATGACAGTCTCCAAGATATCCATAATGTCAATACTTCCCAGTAACGTAACACATAAGCAGTGCAGAATTATATGTGGCGCCGTGATCATTTTCAATGACCATTTACAAATAAAAATGTACAATTTAGAAATAAAAGCAGTAAGCTGCTTCAACAAACACGTATAAACAACTTGAATTGTTATGGCTTCTGCATCATTGAATTGTTATTGCTTTGCAATTCTACACAGCTATTATATATGGTTATTCAGGATATTAAGTCACCAGTTAATAGATGTATAATGGCTGCTGCTACTTGTTGTTTCAAAAGGACCCCATAACATTTAAATGAACAACTAGGTATATTTATGTTTAGGAAAGGTTTATTTTAATGAATTGGACTCTGGAGTTGCATTGACCATTGTCTAAAGTCTTGAGCAACGTTCCAAATTAATCGAAACACATTTACATATATAGTTCCCCCCCAACCAAGCTAAATTGCCAAAGTCCTTTTCACAAAATGCTTGCATCCCTATAGGAAGGATCACCAGAGGATAAACTTTAATTGACAAATAACTTTATTGTTATGCATGCAAATACATTTCAAGTACTGCAAACTGTCCCAATCATCTTTCAAACACCTAAATTCATGATACTCTATTCTAGTGTACAGCCCAAGCTATTAACTCTTCAGTGCAACAGAACAAGTTTTTGTACACAGATTATTCAACCTTTGTTATTCAGTATCACAAAACTAATCCATTCCAGACCGAAATGGTCTAGCATTCATATTTCATCCTACTCCTAAAACAAAAGGTAACAGATTATCAACAATTTGGAAGTCAAATTGAAATTAACAATTGGAATAGAATTTATTCCCTATTTAATTAACAGAGCACTTAAAAAAAATTATACAATTTAAATATAAGCCAAGTAGGTGTAATAAAAATGACCATTAAATCCATCTTATTGATGGTGCCTCCTTTATACATGACGGATGTGTACCATCTTTAATTTCATTTACATTTCAATCGAACAATAGATTTGCAAATAAAATGTCTAATACAGACGTAAAATATTCACATGTGAGCTCCAAAATCTGTTGTACAATTGGCAAAATAGGCCTCTTTTCCCAATTTTTCCAGCTAAGCAGTTTTTCTAAAGATTTTAGTTTTGCAGCAAGAAAACATTTTGTCATAACTTTCAGGGAAAAGAATACGCAAAACGGCATAAATGCAGACAGCAAATGCTGCAAGCTAACCACAATGCTTCAAGTGGCTGCACAGTGGGCATGTGTAGTACAAATAAGAACCACGTGTGTTGTATCACAACTACAGTATAATGTACTTTTTTTTTGCCCAGCTAAGGAACTGCATGCACTTCCATGCCTTTGATTAACCGAGGCCTTCATTGGATGGGTTTATGGGATATGTGCAGGTGACTAAATTCTGAAGTGATGCAACTTGGAGTCATGCAGCAAGTTAACTGCACAGGGGTGGATTCCATTGAAATAGCATTTAAAAAATTGATTGATTCTCAAAGAATTATGATACGTTACCATAGTTAACGTGCATCAGTTGTAAAAAAAAAGCAACCAGTTTCCCCAATCCCCCTCCAGCAGAGCAGAACCAAGTTCTTTTTTAAACAAAATCAATTTTAAAATAAAACAGTACATTTTTTTAAACAAATGCAATTTTAAAATAAAACGGTACATACACAAGATTAATTTATGTAATATATATTCACCCTCAGAAAGCACTGAAGATGTTATTTGTAGTTTTGTAGCACAGAGGGCAGTCATTTCCCCGAGGGCAGCAATCTATTTTCGGAGGGTTATTCAGAAACTCCTGGGCTCCCAAAATATCTTGGTCATATTCAAGTAGCATACAAAAAGTCCTTAAGATCAATATATTTAAAAGTTAAACGTTTACTTTCCTGGATTCAAGCATCAATAAATAGATCTCTAAAAGTGTATAATAGGCATTTTCTTTTTTAGGGGTTGGGGGGCTGGTGGTGTGGGTTACTTTTGAAAAACAATTAGATAGTTGATGGGGCTGTAAATTGATTCAACAGAACCATTTCCTACCACTAGAGGGAGAATGCAACTATATACAATTCACTGAGACCCCACAGTGGCAGAGACTAAGTACTGCAGCAAGACCCAATGTACAATTTATCTTGAAATGTTCTATAGTCCAGTTCGATGTCTTTGATCCAAAGCTTGGTCATTTTTGCACTATAGGATGTAAACCTATAGGTCCCATGTAAGGATAAGAAAACAAATTTCGACAACTCCTGTTCCTGTACTTTAAAGTATGTCAGTGATTATGAGCTTGACTCATATTTGCTTTTTGCATTGCCAACAAGAAAGCACCGGACACTAGAGTTAAACATTAAGATTCAGGAGCTCAATTCGGCATTCATCTGTTATGGCAATAGAGCCAGTGCCATTTATAATTAACATATTTATAAGCAATTATCAGTACTGTGAGAAACTCTGATGATTACTAAATATTTGAATTACAGAGACTTTATGTTTATTATTAATGCAACTGGACAGCTGAACTAAAACTGTAAATTTTAGATGGAAACTACAGCACATTTCACTTGAAAACATTATGTACTTTTACATAAAATTTACATTAAATATTATTCCTATGCTACTTATTTTAATGACTAACACCACCTGCCTAAAGCTTTGGTGCATGTTTTGGTTTACTCTGAATCTATATTGTTAAGAGCAGCTTTGGTTGAAAATTAATTACTGCAATAGAAGAGTTTGTAAAATGGTCTTCAGTCAGTTTAGCTTTCGATTGCTTATGCCAGTATCCAGATTTAAAAAAAAAAATAATGTGTACAAGTTCAAAGATATGGACTAAAGACCATGTAAACACACAAAGACTGATAACTTCAGACTACAATAGGTGCATAGATCCCAGTAACTATAAGCTTCGGTATATGATACTGAGTAGGAGGCCCACAAAAATTTAAATGTACAATATCACTCCATTACAAAAACCGATATAAATCCTATTATAAATAGGAAGAGATTTCATGATGCTGCCTAATGCAATTATAAACATCAAGCAGCAAACTGTCTCATCACTCTGTGCAAATATCCTCCAGGAAAAAATGTTCAACCCTCAGGGAAGTGCACAAAACTGTTTTAAAAATTCTGACACTTTGTTGTGGTATTGTGTATCACTTTAACAACTCAGACGACCAATAACATGATCTTGCAGAAGTTGTTTACCAGCAGAACACCTCCCTTGTAGCTACCTGGTGAAAGTCGTGCTTGGTTTAAAATATCCCAGTACGATTTTCAGAACAATCAACTTCACAGAAGTCATCAAAAAATAAAAACGCAAAATGCAAATTCAAAACAATAGAACAGTAAAGATAGAAACTGCAGGGTACTGTTAAATCTAGGCTAATAGCAAATGGTGTATCCACATAACAGAAATTATGTTCATGCAACAGCAGCTTGTTTTAAAAAAAAAGGGAATTACTGATACACATTCTATTTAATCTTCAATGGTTTGATCCAAAACACACATATTGTAACATTGTTGGCTAGGGAATCAACAGAATTGTATAAACTAATAAAAGGCTAAAGACAATTTAATCAGTTTTTTTTTAAACAAACAGATGCTGTTACTGCTCCTTTGACTGCCAGCCTTACCTTTGTAAACAAAGCCATTTATTTAATTCTCCAAGGGGTTAGAAATTTAATTTACAATGAGCTCATTTGGAGAGTGAAAAGAAGCCAAAAAGCTTTCCTCTCAATTTCTCAAAATTGTAAAAAGTTACACACAGTCAAAACAAACATAATATCAATAATTTCTTAGTATCACAACTGCAGATTTTTGTAAACAATTTTAAAATACTTTTACTGTCAATGCCCAGCTATTATTTAATAAATCTACCAGTCTCCCAGAACCCGATGAACATATGTGCAATGGCAAACTTCAATTATGCCTTGTGTTAACTAAAATGCATTACCATGATTATTAGCAATAGTATTTTATTCAAATAAAACTACTGATATTCTTGGCATTTACTTTAAGTTTGGTCAAATTGAAGATGGTTATCTTAAACTGAACTGTGAAATGTGACTTTGGATTGCTCATAAATTTATTGCAGAACCACTGGGCCTTGACTGCAACATATAATGTTCATCCATTATGAAGCAAATACAGAGAAGCCATTAGAAATTCTTAGACTAGAGAAGGTAAAAAAAAGAGACCAGTGGAACTGGCTTATCATTCAGTGCAAACACCACACAATGCAGGAGTTCCAAAATACAGTTTTCACTCTGTACTTTCTCTTTGCTGCCATTACATTTGCTGTATATATAGAGGCCTTTTCCTTCAAAAATGTTGAGAAACATCTCGGAATACCCAAGTACTTCAAACACAACTAAGATAGACATCAAAAATGTGCAGCACTTATGTAAATCAATTAGAATAGTACGTTAGCATAATTTAGCATTATTGTTAAACTCTAATGAATATCTTTACACAAGCATAAGAAAAGTCAAGGGCGAGACAAGGCTTTTTTTTTTGAAGTGTTTAAAATGGAACTACTCGCAATTTTTGTCTTTGGTGTGTTTTTTTGGGGTAGAAGGCAGTAAGTCCCTTTCTTATTATTCTGTATATGGTCACTTATGCTCATTACTATCTGTTCACAAACAGCAATGTAGGTAATGGTGCCGAGTTCCCTGATGCTATACATCCTCCAAATCCAGGATGTAGCAAGTTATATTTCTATTGCAGCAGCACCAAAATTGACTGAAATGTTTCTAAATGAAACACAGATGAATTGAATTTATGTAGTTGCTGCTTAACCTGTGATTATTAGAACAAAAGAAGTGAAAGCATATTGCCACATTAACCAAAGGCAAATTACTGTGAATGCTGGAAATTGGAAATTGAAAATGCTGGAAATACTAAATAGGTCAGGCAGCATTTGTGGAAAGAATATCAGTGAACATTTCAAGTCGTAACTTTTTGGATTAACCCCGTTTCTTTCTCTAAAAAGGTGCTGCCTGACTTGCTGATCATTTCCAGAATTATTTTCAGTTTATTTGTCACATAATAATAATAATAGCTTATTGTCACAAGTAGGCTTCAATGAAGTTACTGTGAAAAGCCCCTAGTCGCCACATTCCGGCGCTTGTTTGGGGAGGTTGATACGGGAATTGAACTCGCGCTTCTGGCCTTGTTCTGCATTACAAGCCAGCTGTTTAGCCCACTGTGCTAAACCAGCCCCATTGACCATTGGTTAATCTTGCAGGATACTTTCATCGCTGTTCAGAGGCACACCTTGGCAGATAAGTGGCCATGTGGCAATATTTCAGCGACTCCACCCTGTTTAACGTTGGCTTTGTATATTTAAAAATACTTAACCAGGGATATTTCTCAATTGTTCAATGTTATCACAGTTTATGGAAGCTGTTGGAAACTGTATTTTGAAACTCTAATTATGCATTTTGTTTTTAAAAAGTTAAAAGTATGCTCCTTCCACCATTTAACGAAACAAGTTTCCTATAAAAGTGCAACAATGCCATGAAAGTAAATTTTACCATAACAGCTCGAAAATAGTTTTCCAAGCCATTATTTTCTTACAATTTTGTGTGAATTGTACACAAAAATATATAAAACAGAAGAGGAGGTAAAGTCATAGTTAGCTTTCACCAGGTGTGTTGCTGCAAGGCTCTGCTGGTCAACAACTGAGTTGTTTACGTTCTACATTAGCCATTGTGAATAAGAATGGCTAAGTTACTGCACTGGCTCACAACAGACTCATAAAAGGCTGCTTTAAAGCATTAAGTAGAATGATGTCCAAATTCCAAGATTCGTTGGAATTTGAATTAGTTATCCGACTAAAATCAATTTTATTTGTCAAAATGGTTAATGCAGGAGGGCTTTCGTAGTATCAAAAAAGTCCACAGGAATTTGATGCCCCCATATTGTTCTTTAAAAAAATACATAATATAATATACACACACATATATACAAATTGATGTGTTACATATATTATATTATATAATATAGAAAGCAAAATTAATTGCTTTTGGATGTTGGTATAAGCACGAAACACTTCAGCTCCCATTGACTAGAGCCTCGCCATTTGTTGCAGGTTTCATGTCGTTCTGATCTTCTGATAACTTGACTGCAGATGTTTTCAGGGCCAAATTATTGATGCTGAAGGAAGCAGTCACTGCCGGGCAGGTGACAAAACCAATCGAGGCGATGGTAGGCTGGTTAAAGCCAGAAGTTACAGGTATCATCTTCTGTTCCTCTCTGACAGAAAAGAGAATACATGAAATAGCTAGTTAAGACAATGAAACTGGTTTTCAACGTACTTTATTAAGTTACTTGACCCAGTATATTTTTTCCAATTCCCTGATTTGGTGTCGCTCAAGAGCAGGGCCGCCAATTGATAAACAAGTGACCTATATATCCATATAACTATGCTGATCTGTAAAACTGGGTACTAGGAAGTGGATTTAAGCAGCTCAACATGCAAGTCATCTTCCTCGGTAGAAGTATGTCGCTATACATTATTTTCCACAAATGCCATAACGGAGACTGGGAGTACACTTAAGGGCCACCCAGTGGAAACGACTACCTGACTACTTGATGCCATAATGCTTCAGTCAAACTCTTTTAATGGCCTCATAAGTACATCATTCATGTGTTCTGCAAGAGTAAGAGATATGTCGTCATTATAGCAAAAATACTGCCGAAATAGTTTTCTATAAATCCTTTCTATTAAATCATTTGCCCTGCCATAATTAAACTGTGATCAGCAGAATAAGTTTAAATAGGAAAAAACATGAATACAGCTGTCCCAAGCATCAGACTTTCCATCCAAGAACAGAACTATGTTAAAGTGGAATTGTGTACTGATACATCCTGTATTGATTCTGCTGTTGAGTCTTTTACAGTTACAAGGCTCATTACTGGATGAGTCTCTCCTCAAATCAACATAGCCTGCCAGGGCCAGCCATTTATTGGCATGTTAAATTAAACCCTTTTTGATAAGCAAACTCCTGTACGTATTGGATCCACAAAACACAGTTAATATAGACCTTTCACAAGTATGATTTAAATGCATTGGTACCCTTTAACACACAAACTGTACAGATAACAAAGAGCAAAGAAAAGTACAGCACAGGAACAGGCCCTTCGGCCCTCCAAGCCTGTGCCGACCATGCTGCCCGTCTAAACTAAAATCTTCTGCACTTACGGGTCCGTATCCCTCTATTCCCATCCTATTCATGTATTTGTCAAGATGCCCCTTAAATGTCACTATCGTCCCTGTTTCCACCACCTCCTCCAGCAGTGAGTTCCAGGCACCCACTACCTTCTTGTGTAAAGAAAACTTGCCTTGTACATCTCCTCTAAACCTTGCCCCTTGCACCTTAAACGTATGCCCCCTACTAATTGACCCCTCTACCCTGGGATAAAGCCTCTGACTATTCACTCTGCCGATGCCCCTCATAATTTTGTAGACCTCTATCAGGTCGTCCCTCAACCTCCGTTGTTCCAGTGAGAACAAACCGAGTTTATTCAACCTCTCCTCATAGCTAATGCCCTCCATACCTGGCAACATCCTGGTAAATCTCTGCTGCACCCCCTCTAAAGCCTCCACATCCTTCTGGTAGTGTGGGGACCAGAATTGAACACTATACGCCAAGTGTATAGTGAGTCTCCCCCCCCCCCCCCCCCCCTGCTGACGCTCACTCTCCCGCAAAGAAGTCAATAAATGGTTGCCCCCTCCGGGTGAACCCCTGCACAGATCCCCTCAAGGCAAACTTAATTTTTTCCATCCCCAGCTGCAACATGACTTGCCAATTTTTATACTCAATGCCCCGGCCAATAAAGGCAAGCATGCCGTATGCCTTCTTTTATTTTTAAATTTTATTTTTTTTAAATAAACAATTTTATTGAGGTAGTTTTTGGCTTTATAAACAGTTACAGACATCATCAGAAAGGAAGCAAAAAAGGCAAAAATGTGCAAACATCCACGTACTTTCAATACTTCCATCGTAACATATTGCACAAGCCCGCTCCCCTCCCACCGGGTACTACCCGCCAAATCCCCCCCCCCCCTCCTGCTGATGCTCACTCTCCCGCAAAGAAGTCAATAAATGGTTGCCCCCTCCGGGTGAACCCCTGCACAGATCCCCTCAAGGCAAACTTAATTTTTTCCATCCCCAGGAAACTCGACATGTCCGCAAGCCACCACTCAGTCTTCAGGGGCTTTGAGTCCCTCCACGCCAATAATATTCGTCGCCGGGCTATCAGGGAAGCAAAGGCCAGCACATCGGCCTCTTTCTCCCCCTGGACGCCCGGGTCTTCCGAAACCCCAAAAATTGCCACCCCTGGACTCATCACCACCCTTGTTTTTAGCACCTGGGACATGACCCCCGCAAATCCCTCCCAGTACCCCCTCAGCTCAGGGCATGCCCAAAATATGTGAACATGGTTCGCTGGTCCTCCCACGCACCTAGCGCATTTGTCCTCTATCCCGAAAAATTTGCTCATCCGAGCCACCGTCATATGGGCCCGGTGAACGACCTTAAATTGGATCAGCCCGAGCCTAGCACATGTCGCGGTCGAGTTTACCCTACTCAGGGCCTCTGCCCACAGCCCATCCTCCATTTCCCCGCCTATCTCCTCCTCCCATTTAAGTTTCAGTTACTCTGTCTGGGACCCTTCCTCCCTCATGAGCACCTTATATATACCCGAGACTCTGCCCTCCCCTTCTTCCCTCCTAGAGACTATTCTGTCGAGGATCCCCATTGGCGGGAGGCGCGGGAAAGATGGGACCTGTCTACGAACAAAGTCCCGCAACTGTAAGTATCTAAAATCATTTCCCCTTACCAACCCAAATTTCTCCTCCAAGCTCCTCAAACTCATGAAGCTCCCTTCCAGGAACATATCACCCACCCTTCCCGCCCCTGCTCACCGCCATACTCTGAACCCCCCATCCATACTGCCGGGGGCAAACCGATGGTTGTCGCAGATTGGCGCCCAGACAGACGCCCCCATCTTCCCCACATGCCTCCTCCACTGGCCCCATATCCGCAGGGTCGCCACCACTACCGGGCTGGTGGTGTACTTGGCCGGCGGCAGCGGTAGAGGAGCCGTGACCAGGGCTTCCAAACTGGAGCCCCTGCACGAAGCCGCCTCCACCCGCTGCCGTATGCCTTCTTGACTACCTTCTCCACCTGTGTTGCCCTTTTCAGTGACCTGTGGACCCGTACACCTAAATCTCTCCGACTGTCAATACGCGAGGGTTTTACCATTCACTGTATATTCCCTACCTGCATTAGACCTTCCAAAATGCATTACCTCACATCTGTCCGGATTAAACTCCATCTGCCATCTCTCCGCCCAAGTCTCCAAACGATCTAAATCCTGCTGTACCCTCTGACAGTTCTCATCGCTATCCGCAATTCCACCACCTTTTGTGTTGTCTGCAAACTTACTAATCAGACCAGTTACATTTTCCTCCAAATCATTTATATATACTACGAACAGCAAAGGTCCAAGCACACTAATCCCTGCGGAATACCACTAGTCACAGCCCTCCAATGAGAAAAGCACCCTTCCATTGCTAGTCTGTGCCTTCTATGACCTAGTCAGTTCTGTATCTATCTTGCCAGCTCACCTCTGATTCCATGTGACTTCACCTTTTGTACCAGTCTGCCATGAGGGACCTTGTCAAAGGCCTTACTGAAGTTCATATAGACAACATCCACTGCCCTACCTGCATCAATCATCTTTGTGACCTCCTCGAAAAACTCTATCAAGTTAGTGAGACAAGACCTCCCGTTCACAAAACCATGCTGCCTCTCACTAATACATCCATTTGCTTCCAAATGGGAGTAAATCCTGTCTCGAAGAATTCGCTCCAGTAATTTCCCTACCACTGACGCAAGGCTCACCGGCCTGTAGTTCCCTGGATTATCCTTGCTACCCTTCTTAAACAACATTGGCTATTCTCCATTCCTCCAGGACATCACCTGAAGACAGTGAGGATACAAAGATTTCTGTCAAAGCCTCAGCAATTTCCTCTCTAGCCTCCTTCAGTATTCTGGGGTAGATCCCATCAGACCCTGGGGACTTATCTACCTTAATATTTTTCAAGACGCCCAACACCTCGTCTTTTTGGATCTCAATATGACCCATGCTATCGATACACCCTTCTCCAGACTCAACATCCACCAATTCCTTTTCTTTGGTGAATATTGATGCAAGTGTTCATTTAGTACCTCTCCCATTTCCTCTGGCTCCACACATAGATTCCCTCGCCTGTCCTTCAGAGGGCCCAACCTTTCCCTGGCTACCCTCTTGCTTTTTATGTACATAAAAAGTCTTGGGATTTTCCTTAACCCTATTTGCCAATGACTTTTCGTGACTCCTTTTAGCCCTCCTGACTCCTTGCTTAAGTTCCTTCCTACTTTCCTTATATTTCACACACGGTTAGTCTGTTCCCAGCCTTCTAGCCCTGACAAATGCCTCTTTTTTTCTTTTTGATGAGGCCTACAATATCTCTCGTTATCCAAGGTTCCCGAAATTTGCCGTATTTATCCTTCTTCCGCACAGGAACATGCCGGTCCTGAATTCCTTTCAACTGACATGTCAGATGTTGATTTACCCTCAAACATCCGCCCCCAATCTAGGTGCTTCGGTTCCTGCCTAATATTGTTATAATTAGCCTTCCCCGAATTTAGCACATTCACCCTGGGACCACTCTTATCCTTGTCCACCAGCACTTTAAACTTACTGAATTGTGGTCACTATTCCTGAAATGCTCCCCTGCTGAAACTTCTACCACCTGGCTGGGCTCATTCCCCAATACCAGGTCCAGTATAGTCCCTTCCCTAGTTGGACTATCTACATATTGTTTTAAGAAACCCTCCTGGATGCTCCTTACAAACCTCTGCCCCGTCCAAGCCCCTAGCGCTAAGTGAGTCCCAGTCAATATCGGGGAAGTTGAAGTCTCCCATCACAACAACCCTATTGGTTTTACTTCCTTCCAAAATCTGTCTACTTATCTGCTCCTCTATCTCCCGCTGGCTGTTGGGTGGCCTGTAGTAAACCCCCCAACATTGCGACTGCACCCTTCTTCTTCCTGATCTCTACCCATATAGCCTCGCTGCCCTCCAAGGTGTCCTCCCGCAGTACAGCTGTGATATTCTCCCTAACCAGTAGCGCAACTCCTCCACCCTTTTTACATCCACCTCGATCCTGCCTGAAACATCTAAATCCTGGAACGTTTAGCTGCCAATCCTGTCCTTCCCTCAATCAGGTCTCTGTAATGGCAGCAACATCATAGTTCCAAGTACTAATCCAAGCTCTAAGTTCATATGCCTTGCACGTTATACTTCTTGCATTAAAACATATGCACTTCAGGCCACCAGTCCCACTGTTTTCAGCAACACCTCCCTGTCTGCTCTTTCTCAGAGCCATACTGGCCCTATTCCCTCGTTCTCCCTCAATTTTTTCACCTTCTGACCTATTTCTCCGGTACCCACCCACCCTGTCATACTAGTTTAAACCTTCCCGTGTGACACTAGCAAAACGTCAGTTTAAATTAAAAAGGTCGAAGTAGTAAATACTGAACTCTTGAAAGTGATTTTCTGCAGACAGACAGATAAATTATTAGTTCAATTCAGTGTTTGGTATCAGCGTTGGCTCAGCTGTGGTAAAACTAATGCTCACATGTTTAATAGTCCTAATCTTTTCAGAATCATTCCTTGTTTCAGTATTATCCTAAAAGCTGTTCGATATCTTCAACGAATTTACTGACATTCTTACATCCACCATCATTTATAAAAATGGACCCCAAATAGTTAATATTTTTGCCATATTTAATTATTGGACCCACTCTTTCATCCCAAAACAGTTTGGTGCCGGTTATTTTTTACTTTTCATGTGCTTAAACAACAGTACTATTTCCCGACCAAATATTTTTCTTCTTTTTAGTTTTTCTAATTTCCTTTAGTACCTCTGTAGTATAATTTTCTATTCACAATTTTTAGTATAGCTAGTCTTAATTTTACTAAATGCCTCCATTTTAAGTTTGTTTTAAATAGATTGGCTCATTGAACATGGATATGCCTCCTTTTTGACATACTCTTTGTCACGTTAAGAATTTACATTGCTGATATGTTGACTGGTTTGTTAACATTTCCACCGAGGTAGCATAGGCCAGATGTTCCTACCTCACCAAATGTTTTGTTTCCTATCTAACATCCTTAGCTTAAACTCTTCATTATCCTTCTCTATATTGACGGTAAAAGCAGCTATTTTGTGGGTTACGATTTCACAATTGTTTTCTGCCCGTTACATCAGTTATTAATTCTGTAAAATGAAATGGAATACGAATCAGACAAATGATTTTGTCCTCTCTTCTGTAAACACAACAATCTAGGAATCCTGAAACATTCCAAAAGAAACACACTATTCTGACTACATACATCACTTCAGTTTAGTCTAGCATGAGATAATAAAATTAATCGAACTGTGCAACCCCGTTGTTCTGGCTAAATTGTATGCAGATTTTCCCTTCAATTTCACTTCCATAACAAGATTTACAAATTCAAATATCAAAATCATCCTTTAACTATACAACTTTATGATTCTTACGTGATAGCAATTTGCTCAGCAATCCTGCGGCCCTGCTCCTCTCGCTCATGATCTTCGTGCTTATGATGATGTCCATTTTTGGACAATATGTCACTGGGCAGATCACCTTGGGAGACGATACCCAAATGTCGATCCAGGACATCCTGTACGAACAAACAAATATTGTTTAAGCCTGGTCCTATACCCAATACAATTCAACATGCTTCAAAAATAACATGATCCAATATGTTACCACATATTCCAGTTAATTTTGCTGTGAAAAATAGGAATATTTCACTCCAATCTCCTTCAATGAGCTCTGCAACCTTGCAGAACATGGGCCCAATCTAATCAAATGAGAACAGAGTCCCATTGTGAGCAAATATATCCGCATGTTTCCCTGCACTCGCAGCGCCGCGATACACCCCACTATCTAACGTGACTCTGATTAGATACAGGGCTCAGTGGGGAATGCGCATCCGAGGCCACACTCAGCCCCGCTTTCTGCGCTGAGGAACTCTGCTTGCCAGAACTCCTCAGTGCAGCGAGATCGGGATGCCATTTTTAAATGGAGACCCAATCTCTTGAACTCCTGATACAACCTATATACCACCTTTAGCTGCATCAGATCCAACCTCGCACACGAGGTGGAGCGTTCACCCTCCGCGCACCTCACACCAGAACCCCTCCTCCATACACTCTCCCAACTCTTCCTCCCACTTTGCCTTGATCCCTTCCAGCGGCGGCTTCACCTCTTGCAAAATAGCCCGGTAAAACACTAATACCTTCTCCAGTCCCCTTTGAGTCAGCACCTCCCCCAGCAATGTGGAAGCTGGCTCTACTAGGGCAGCACGGTAGCATGGTGGTTAGCATAAATGCTTCACAGCTCCAGGGTCCCAGGTTCGATTCCCGGCTGGGTCACTGTCTGTGCGGAGTCTGCACGTCCTCCCCGTGTGTGTGTGGGTTTCCTCCGGGTGCTCCGGTTTCCTCCCACAGTCCAAAGATGTGCGGGTTAGGTGGATTGGCCATGCTAAAATTGCCCGTAGTGTCCTAAAAAGTAAGGGGGGGGGGGGATTGTTGGGTTACGGGTATAGGGTGGATACGTGGGTTTGAGTAGGGTGATCATTGCTCGGCACAACATCGAGGGCCGAAGGGCCTGTTCTGTGCTGTACTGTTCTATGTTCTACTGGGAAGCTCTGTATTATCGTATCTATCTCATCAATTATTACCATCGCCCCAGAACTCGAGTGGGGTAACAGGATCTCTCTCCCCAGCAAAGCGAATGTAAGGGTATTTTTAAAGTATGAACGATGTAAAAAGCCTTGGCAAGAGTTGCAAATACATATGTAAAGATGTGTGTAACCCGTATCACTAAAATGTTAAGAGTCCCAATAAGAACATTTAAAAAAAAACTATGAAATACACACCTTTATAAATAAAGTAAGGAAAAGATAGAACAGGGACCACCATTATGGACGTGGGGACAGCCCGTAATGATACTGTTACTATGTTGATTATTATGGTTGTTTCTGTATTGTTCTACAGAGTTTGGTAATGAGTGCACAATACCAATAAAAATATTTTTAAAAAAGACTGCGAAAAGAATGATTCGCTCTTGGAGTGATTGCATGAAGAAATAGGGCTTTTCTAAAATCACAGAACCCCTACTGTGCCGAAGGCGGCGATTCGGCCCATCGAGTCTGCACCGGCCTCTACTCTAAGAGCACCCTACCAAGGCCCAGTCCCCCGCCCCAACACTGCAACCCCACCCAACCTTTGGACACTTAAGGGGCAATTTAGCATGGGCAATTCACCGAACCTGCGCATCTTTGGACTATGGGAGGAAATAGGAGCACCCGGAGGAATCCCAGGTATACATGGGGAGGATGTGCAAACTTTACACAGGCGGTCACCTGAGGTCAGAATTGAACCCAGGTCCCTGGAGCTGTGACACAGCAGTGCTAATTACTGTGCCACCCATGTATTTAGTATTTTGAAAAAAAACTTTATTATGGATGCAATATTAATTACTGCTAAAACACTATTCAGTTTTCCGTTAAACAACAAGAAAATAAAAATACATCTCTCAATCTATTTTACTGTGAGATAATTGTGGACTCATCAGGCAGATTAGAATTCAACTCTCTCCAAGTTTGGCTCCAAAAATTGCCTCTCTCGAGCTTTTTAAAATGTCTCTCTGCATTCCTTGCCTGCACCAGCAATTACCCAATCTCCAGAAGCTGAAAAGGGTGGGTTTCTCCGTCCTGCCACGCCAGATTTCTGGTTCAGCAAGCCATCGGGATTCTCTGTTTCGCCAGCTGGTCAATAGGGTTTCCCATTGTGGGGCAGCCCCACGCTGTCGGGAAACTCCCAGGCTGCCGGCAAAACGGAGCATCCCGCCGGCGGAGAATTCAACCTATTATCTCTGCAAGTGGCAAAGCACATCAACTCCACAGGCAACCAGTCTCATTGAAACTTTGTCTTTCTCGCAAGGGTTTCCAATCTCCACATCTGAAGAACTTGCCTTGGAATTGGAATTCTCTTCAAACATTCCAAGCATACTTTCTTATTTTTGGCCAAGCCATGCAGAACGCCACCTCTCAAAGCCCTGCAGTAAGGAGTCACCAATGGATCTTCAGGACTTCTCTTAAGCCCACTTTGCTTCAAGTCTGCTCCCGTGCAGCTCTTTTTTTACCGTGTAATCTTCCTCACTGCTCCTGTCATTCACCTTGATTCAACAGATCTATCTCTGATCCTTATGTCTTTGTCCCTGCTTGGGACTTTGTTCTTGGAAATCTACATGTCCCCTTCCCAGTTTCCTGCTCCTTGGGGCACTTTCCTTGGTAATGGCATTCTGGCTCCTATCACCTGACCTGCTTTTCATGCCGTTGCACTTATCTTCTTCTGCGGAGGGCCAGTTCCCCAGATGAAGAAAACAATACCTTACTTCCCAAGCCGATAAAAATATTTTGTAAAAGAATCAGGCTGTTTTAGAAGAGAAGCTGAATGTCCATTAAATTCTAGTTGGTGCTTTCTACTTACCCAACTTCAAAGTCAAAACATCCTCATGAAAAATTCAAATGGATGATTATTTAAAAAAATATAGAATATACATTACCATACCTCTAATCCCTCATCTTGATCAGCATCAGTATCCAAAGCAGAAAGCTCCAGTTCTATATCTCGATCAGACCTTGCATCTGCAGAAACTTCAGAAAATTGTCTCTATTGGGGAACAAACAATCAAGGTTATGGTTGCAAATTAAATGCCTGGATATAAAAAACAGGATTACTAAGAACGAAGTGTTAAAATATACCAATACACAAAACATAGTCCGTGCTTAAAAAATAAAACTTCCTTTTGTACTATCATGCAGTCGGACTGGCAACACAATGAAGAATACCATTATATTGTGCAACTCTTAAGGTACTTTGTACAATAGCATCAGTCAATATATCAATCATTCGTCACATGGAGTTCATTCAACATATAAGGCACAGTACAAAACTGAAAGAGGCTGGCACATATGAAAAAGGAGACTGGGAGTGCTGTAAAAAGTAATGGGTCACAAAGGGAATATGAAGGTCTGTAAAGGAAATAAAGAAAAACACTCACGAGGGATATCTAAAAAGGTATGAATATACCTGTGGGCTACATGGGGCCCCAGTTTTCCACACTACCAATTAATAAATTGGATGAATTAATAGTTTTATATTCAAGCTGTGAGACACAAGAAGAAGTGTAGAAAAGGAGTATGAAGTTAGAGAGGGACACAAAGATTGCATGAGCAGAAATAAAACTGTGGTCAGTAGAGTTCAATGGGGTGAAGTAAGAGGTCATCCACTTTGGATCCAAGAAAGGTCAGAGTATCTATTCTCAAGAGAGAGAAAATAGGGGCAAAAAGTTAAATGAACGTTGGCCTTTATCATAAGGGTGTAGGAATACAAATGGTGAGGAAGTTGCACAACAAATTCCATGGTCAGATTCCATCTCAGATATTGCACTCAGTTGTGGGCACCAGACTTCGGAAGCAGATACTGGGGTACAATGCAGATTTAATGCTGAATTATACAGGGCCCAAAGGATGAGTTGCATTAACCTGGCTTGCATACACTTGTGAATAGTAGAATTAGGGGTGAACTAATCGAGCTGCTTTCAAAGTATTGGAGAGAGGCTAGGTATAGAGATTCTATTTTCTCAGGTGGTGAAAATACAAACATACATATTAGGAATAAGTCATTGAAGCCTCTGAGCCTGCTCTGCCATTTAATAAGATCATGGTTGATCTGATTGTGGCTTCAATGCAACTCTCCTGCCTACCCACAATACTCTTGGATTCCCTTGTTATAAAAATAATCTTTATTGTCACAAGTAGGCTTACATTAACACTGCAATGAAGTTACTGTGAAAAACCCCGAGTCGCCACATTCCGGCGCCTGTTCGGGTACACTGTGGGATAACTCAGAATATCAAATTCACCTAACAGCACGTCTTTCGGGACTTGTGGAAGGAAACCGGAGCACCCAGAGGAAACCCACGCAAACACAGGGAGAACATGCAGACTCTGCACAGACAGTGACCTAAACCGGGAATTGAACCTGGGACCCTGGAGCTGTGAAGCAAGTGCTACCCATTGTGCTACCCTGCTATTAGTCAAGTATCTACCTACCTCTGCCTCAACAATACAGTAGTCCCCCGTTGCTCCGCGATATACAGCGGGGGGGCTTATAGACCCCAACTTTTTTTCCAGTTGGGGAGCGGATTATTTTTAGCAACCAAGCCAGCCCAGAAAGTTGCTAAATGTAAAAGTTTGCAAAGTTATCCTTCACCAATTGTGGGTCTTTGTTGGTGACACAGTGGGGAAACAGTTGCTCTAACTGCACAATTGCCAGTTAACTGCGGGTGCCTTTTTAAACCTGTCTCAATAACCGTGTGGATCTGCAGTCACTTGCCCTGTGGTCTCTGCTCCGCTTCAAACAGTCTGTATGCCTCCGGGCGCAGTGTTCTCTGTCTGTGCATTTCCTGTGCTGACAGCCAGCTCACCGATCGATAGAATGCCCATCTATGGAGTAAAGGAATCAGGGAAATCTGCCCTGTGGTTCGCGATATACGGCGGGAGGAGGGGGGGGGGGGGGGGGGGGGGGGGGGCTTATGGGAGGCTGTCTACCAATAACCCTGAAATGTTTAAATTTAAAAACCCAAACCGTGGATATCCGCGGCTCGGATGTAACGCGGGTGGCTGTCTTGGACCCCAACACCCGCGTTATAACGGGGGACTACTGTATTCAATTATCCAGTCTCTAACACTCTCCCGGGAACAGAGTTTCACAGACTCAACCCTCAGGAGAAAAAAAATTCTCTTCATCTCTTTCTTAAAAGGGAGACCCTTATTTTTAAACTGTGTCTTCTAGTTCAGTACTCTTACGAAGGGAAATCTCCTTTCTGCATCTTCTCGGTCAAGATGCCCTTAGGATCTTATGTTTCAATAAGATCACCTCCCATTCTTCTGAACGCCAATGGATACAAGCCCAACCTGTTCAACCTTTCCTCATATGATAACCTCCTCATCCTAGGAATGCAGCTGAATTCTTTTTTTAAAATTTAGAGTACCCAATTCATTTAAGGGGCAATTTAGCATGGCCAATCCACCTAACCTGCACATCTTTGGGTTGTGGGGGTGAAACACATGCAGGGCACGGGGAGAACGTGCAAACTCCATACGGACAGTGACCCAGGGCTGGGATTCGAACCAGGGTCCTCAGTGCCGCAGTCCCAGTGCAAACCACTGCACCACGTGCCGCCCCCTCTGAACCACTTCTAAGTGATTATATCCTTTCTTAAACAAAGAGGCCAAAATTGTACACAGTACTCCAACCTGTATAGCTGTACTAAAATATCCCTACTCTTATTATATTCATTCACATTGCAACAAACAACAACATTCAGTTTTCCTCCCTAATCACTTGCTGCACCTGCATACGAATTTTGCATGATTCATACACCAGGACAACCAGAACCCTCTGTATCTCAATATTCTGAAATCTCTCTCTATTTACATAATATGCTGCTTTTCCATTCATCCTGCTAAAGTGGACAAGTTGACTTTTTTCCACATTATATGCCATCTGCCAAATTTTTGCCCACTGACTTAATCCATCTATATCCCTTTGCAGTTCCTTTGTGTCCACTTCACAACTTACTTTTCCACCTAACTTTGTGTCATCAGCAAATTTACCAACTATACGTTGAGTCGCTTCATCAAATTATTGGTGTAAATTGTTAAGAGGTCATGGGTTTGTACGGTGGTATCTGAATAATCATCAAATCACTACGGTGCCGAAGGAGAGCAGGCCGAACCAGTCTGCACCTACCCTCCGAAAGAACACACCCAGGCCAACTTCCCAGCCCACCCCGGCTATCCCCATCACCTAACCTGCACATCCTGGACACTAAGGGGAAATTTAGCATGGCCAATCCACCTCACATACCCATCTGTGCACTGTGGGAATAAAATAGAGCACCCAGAGGAAACCCGTGCATACACGGGAGAACGTGCAGACTCCACACAGTCACCAAGGACAGAATTGATTCCAGGTCACTGGTGCTGTGAGGCAGCAGTGCTAAACACTGACTGTCACCCTGTCAAAGGAGCCTTGATGAGTTGCTGCAGTGCATCTTGCAGACAGTATACACCACTACCACTGTGTATCGATGCTAGTGGGAGTGAACGTTGAAGGTGGTGGATGCGGTGCCAATCAAGTGGGCTGCTTTGTCCTGCATGGTGTCGGCTTCTTGTGTTGCTGGAGCTGTACTCATTTGGGCAAGTGGAGAATATTCCATCACACTCCTGATGTGTGCCTTGCAGATGGACAAGGCTTTGGGGAGTCAGGTGCAAATTTTCAGCCCTTGATCTTGTAGCCACAGCATTTATGTGGCTGCTCCATACCTTTTCTGTAAATTTCAGGATCTGCATCACCATGTCCTTACCTGTTGCAGTTCAATATGCAACTGATCTCCACCATTAGAATGTTTCCTATGACCAGACAGATCAATCACTCGCAATCTGCCCCTGCAAGAATAAATGAACAATTGTTTATATAATTATTGATAATACTAATTAGCTGCTGAATGCACCTTATATTGGGGAGGCAATGGGTTCATGAACATAAAACGTCAATCTCAAGCATGATATTGAGGACCAACACTGAATAAAAAGTGATTTTCCATGTAGAGAATCACGATAGGCCTTTCACAATTCCTGCTGACTAAAATGTAGGAAATGTAGGAGAGATCTGGTAATGGGTGGCCTGCCCAGCTTAAAAACCGAATAGGGCAGCTGCAATTAAACTGTGAAAAACTATTAAAAAGTCTTTAAGACATACCTTTGAATATCGAATTTAAGTCTGCATTGTAGATCAGAATGGATAGCCAGTGTCCTGTATTATTACACAAGTGTACCAATAAACGTTTTCAATAAAGCGCTCAGGATATTTGAAACAAAACATTAAGAAATTCACCGATTAAAATGTTTCTCGATTCTTCAATTCATTTTAAAATTGCATTCTAGTTATTGAGGTTGCTAAATTCAAATGTTCAATGGACATTTAAACATTTCTCGGCATGCCCATTTGTCAGAGAAAACAACATTGCAGAGGGATCAATATGATTATTTTTGAAAGAGCTAAAGTTGTATAGTCCTTTGGTCGCATTGTTGGGGAAAAAAATGCTGTTGATGCTTTTTGTCTTGCACTCAATCGGGACGCTGCAAGTGGACTCTGATTGGCATGTTGCTGGCATGGCAATGCATCAGAGAGCGGTTGTCTCCAACACAATGCTTGTGAAGGAGACAAGTGCAATGCATGGACATATTCTGTTTGTAACAGACAGGGCCCTGCACAAATGAATCACATTACAAGCTTCATTGATTGGCTGTTAGCACAATTCCTAGCATGCGTGGGATTGTTCAGCAAGTGCTGTCCAATCACTGAATCCATTCCATGTGATAAGTTTTGAAATCAAGGGCTGGTGGAGTAATGTTAGGACCCTTATTGATGCGATCAACAAAAAGAGAAACGCCGCTGATACGATCCACCAATCATTGGGAAATAAAGTCCACATACCACATCACACTAACCCTGAAATTTACACACCAATTACTCATGTGCTAGGCAGAATGTCTATTTTGGCTTGAGGGCAGCATGCTGTCAGTGGAGAATATCACTGTGAATATGCAGTAGCATGAAATGGCTAGCTTCACCTATTGGCAAAATATTTGAGACATCTTGCCTTTTCAGGGTAATCCAAGGTAGTTGGGGCACTTTTTAGGACCAAGTGGCAGCCTTCGGCTCATTCATAAGTTTGCCTGATTCGACAATGAGAAATTTGATCAGGGTCGATGCTGGGAGTGATTTAACCACCATGTTGTGTCCAGCGTGAATATGGGCATGCTGGGTAAATAGTAGGAAAGGCCAAAATAAAGATTCGCACCGGGTGCAAACCAGTTTGCAATTTACCGGGCCCATTCCCGTTGCCGTTCTTTCCCAAAACTGGGGAACATATCATTAACCTTCATTTGCATTCATTTCAATCTCATTGACGGTATTGAAGTTGAATGCAGTGGCCTCCCGGGAATGAACCAACTCCCCAGCAAGAAATCAGCGAATGGCGTCCAGCACTCCTTTCTAAAAAGGTGAAGCTGGCGCAATGGCAACTGAGGGGAAGTGAGGTGAGTAGGCATTTCCATTTTCTGGTATGAGGCCTTCAGACTATCTTTAATTATTGTGGCGACACATACAGGGCAACCAGTGTCTGCCCTACCAAACACTTCCAGGACAGAGCCCGGGCTCATGGTTCTATGCTGAAAGTCACTTTAACTCCCTTTAGCTGCAAAGCTAGAGGCTGATCACAGTCAAACTGACTATTGCAAATGCCTGGTTAGTTGTAGGAGCACTTCACACTCAACTCTTGTGTGGCTTCTAGAGGTACATGTGCCATGTCTCAGAGGATGATTAGTGGATAGCATTTCAATCAAACTTTGAAAAAATATATATTTAAAGATTTCATAAATAACACATGATCTAAACTTCACAATTCTGAATATAGCTCAGACATGATACTTTTGTTGTGCTAACAACACAAAAGATCAGAGTTAAATAAGCAACAAAAGCCACATCGAAACCCCCCCACCCCATAAACCCCTAGTACCTCAACCAAACCTGACCTATCCCCAATAGCTGATTGTTAGTTTGTTATTGTTTGTTATTTACAGCACTGAAGGAAGACATTAGGTCCATCGTGTTTGCACTGGCTGCCTAAAAAAAAACAACACCTAGCTACTCCCATTCCCAGCTCCACCTCTGTAGCCATCTAAATTCATCACTTTCCAATAAATATTCAGCTCACTTTTGAAATCTCCAATGGAATCCACCTCCACCACTCTCCCAGGCAGCGCATTCCAAACCCCAACAACTCTGAATAAAGAAGTTTCTCCTCATCGCACTCCTAGTTCTCGTGCTGACCATCTTAAAATTGTGACCCCCCCCTAATCACTGTCATACCAACTAGTAAAAACAGAATATCCCTTTTTTTGTTCAGAATTCTGAACACCTCAATGAGGTAAGTCATTATTTGAAGTACAAGATAAATGGCTGCTACCTCAGGTAGAACACCTCCACCGATGTTCTAACAGTGTACTTGACCACTTCCAAGTATAAAAACTCCATAAGGTCACCTAACCAGGCCGAAGCACTAGACAGAACGGAAACCCTCCATCCCAGCAGAATTTATCTCCTGACTATCAGTGAAGAAAAGGCAAGAGTATCTGCCTTCACCCTTGTCCGCAGCCCTGGCAAATCTGATACCCCGAAAATGGCCACCATTAGATAAGGCTCCAGATCGATATTAACTGCTGACATGGTGCTAAAGACCACCTAAAAGCTCACCATCTTTGGGCATGACCAGAACATGTGGATGAGATTAGTCGGTCCACTCTCACCTGTCCTCTACGTCTGTAAGAAACCCACTCATCCTCAGTTGAGTTATATGAGCTCAGTGTACCACCTTGACCTGGATCAGACTGAGCCGTGCGCAAGAAGAGGTGGAAAGGGATCATTTCACACATCATTTCGAATGGCTCCCAACTCCTCCTCCATTTCATGTTCAACTGATCCAGCAGCACAGATTCCATTGAGATGGTCCGCTCATAAATATTCAAAATCTCTTCTCCACCACTCTCCCCTCCCCAAAACGCCTTTCCGGTACAGAGTGGCCTTCACCTTGTTAAAGGTCACCAACTTCATCGCCAGCTCTGCTCCCACGTCTTGATAGATCCTGATCAGGTTACCTTCATACTTCGTGTCACGGTGCTCCTTAGCCCACTGCAGGAGCTTCTACATCTTGAAAACTACAGAAACAGGGCAGCACAGTGACGGTGGTTAGCACTGCTGCCTCATGGTGCCAAGGGCTCGGGTTCGAACCCGGCCCTGGGTCACTGTCCATGTGGAGTTTATACATTCTCCCTGTGTATGTGTGGGTCTCACCCCCACAACTCAAAGATATGCAGGGTAGGTGGATTGGCCACCCTAAATTTCCCCTTAATTGGAAAAATTAAAAAAACTATGGAACCGAATAATCATCACATGAGGCGGCTCATTCAGGCAAGGCTTCTTCTGAAGTGTCTAATGGGCCCTGTCCACCTCACCATGTTTCTTCATTATCTCACAGGCTTTATCAAGCTCCAACCGAACCACGTTGGGATAAACAACATAGGCAAGACTAGGAAAGTGGACTAGTTTGGGGAATATCAGGAACTAGGAACAAAATGAAAGAACAGGACCTCAAGGTTATAATCTCTGGATTATTACCCAAACGACATGCAAATTAGCATAGAGATGAGAAAATTAGGGAAGTAAACACGTGGCTAAAGGAGTGGTGTGGGAAAGTAGGGTTCCATTTCCTGGGGCACTGGCATCAAGTTATTCGGCAGGGGTGGGGGGATTTGTACCGTTGGGACGGTCTCCACCTGAACCGATCTGGGACCAGTGATCTAGTGGAAAGGATAAATAGGCTGGTCACAAGGACGTATAGCTCAATTATGAGTTCGATATACAAATGTACGGAGTGTAAGGAATAAACTATATGAGCTGCAGGCACAAATGCTAGTTGAAGATTATGATGTAGTTGCTAATACAGAGACATGGCTGCAGGATGGCCGGGACTGGGAACGATCTATATCTGGCTATAAAGTTTACAGGAGGGACAGAGAATATGGCAGAGGGGGTGGAGCAGCCTTACCGATTAGAAATACTATCACTTCAATGGTGAGGGAGGATCCGTTGGCAATTGCGTTGAGAGCTGCGAGGAGGTGGAAGGGAATGACTAGGGGAGGGGTGGAACATAGGGTCTCTCTCTATGCGGACGACCTGCTCCTGTACGTGTCGGACCCACTGGCCGGGATGGAGAGTATACTGGAAACACTGAGGGTTCGGCCAGTTTTCGGGATACAAATTAAATATGGCCAAGAGTGGGATGTTTGTGGTGCAGGCAAGGGGCCAGGAGAATAGACTGAAGGAGCTGCCATTTAGGCTGGTTGAGGAAAGCTTCCGGTACTTGGGGATACAGGTGGCACGAGGCTGGGACAGGTTGCACAAGTTAAATTTGACTAGAGTGGTGGAACAAATGAAGAGGGAGTTTCGGAGATGGGATGCACTTCCGCTGTCACTGGCGGGGAGGGTGCAGACTGTAAAGATGACAATCCTCCCTAGATTCCTATTAATCTTCCAGTGCCTCCCGATCTTTATCCCACGGTCCTTCTTCAAAAGGACTGGCAAAATCATCATGAGCTTTGTATGGGCGGGAAAATCCCCGGGGGTGAAGAAAGCGATGCTCGAAAGGAGCCGCAGCGAGGGAGGGCTGGCATTGCCGAGTCTGATCAACTACTACTGTGCGGCTAACATAGCCATGATAAGGAAGTGGATGGAGGAGCGGGTGGAGGCAGCTTCGTGCAGGGGCACCAGTTTGGCAGCCCTGGTCACGGCTCCCCTACCGGTGTCGCCGGACAGGTACTCCACCAGCCCGGTAGTGGTGGCGGCCCTGCGGATATGGGGCCAGTGGAGGAAGCTTGTTGGGGAGGTGGGTGCGTCGGTCTGGGCTCCAATATGTGATAACCATCGATTCGCCCCCGGGAACATGGATGGAGGGTTTCGAACATGGCGGCGGGCGGGGGTGAGGAGGGTGGGCGATATGTTCCTGGAGGGGAGCTTTGCGAGTTTGAGGGGCTTGGAGGAGAAATTTGGGCTGGCAAGGGGAAACGACTTTAGGTACTTACAGATGCGGGACTTTGTCCGCAGACAGGTCCCATCCTTCCCACGCCTCCCGCCAACAAGGATCCAGGACAGAATAGTCTCTAGAGGAGAAGGAGGAGAGGGTAGAATCTCGGATATTTACAAGGTGCTCATGAAGGGGGAAGAGTCCCAGACGGAGGAACTGAAACTTAAATGGGAGGAGGAGCTTGGTGGGGAGATGGAGGACGGGCTGTGGGCAGAAGCCCTGAGTAGGGTAAACTCAACCGCAACATGTGCCAGGCTCGGCCTGATTCAATTTAAGGTAATTCACCGGGCCCACATGACGGTAGCTCGGATGAACAAATTCTTTGGGGTAGAGGACAAGTGTGCTAGATGCGCGGGAGGACCAGCGAACCATGTTCACATGTTTTGGGCATGTCCTAAGCTTAGGGGGTACTGGGAGGGGTTTGCGGGGATCATGTCCCGGGTGCTTAAAATAAGGGTGGTGATGAGTCCAGGGGTGGCAACCTTTGTGGTTTCGGAAGACCCGGGAGTGCAGGGGGAGAAAGAGGCTGATGTTCTGGCCTTTGCTTCCCTGATAGCCCGGCGGCGAACACTGCTAGCATGGAGGGACTCAAAACCCCCGAAGACCGAACGATGGCTTTCGGACATGTCAAGTTTTCTGGGTATGGAAAAAATTAAGTTCACCTTGAGGGGATCTATACTGGGGTTTGCCCGAAGGTGGGTGAGAGACAGACAAGCACCTGTCAGAAAGGAAGTGAATTTCTGGAATGTAGCCGGGATAGTTTCCTGCAGCAATATGTTCCAGATGCAACAAGGGGACAGGCAATATTAGATTTAGTTATGAGTAATGAGCCCAATTTAATTAGTAGCCTAACTGTGTGCGAACATTTATCAAATAGTGATAAATAGTGATGGGGCAGTACAGTAGCATAGTGGTTAGCACTGTGGCTACACAGCGCCAGCGTCCCAGGTTCGATTCCATGCTGGGTTACTGTCTGTGCGGAGTCTGCATGTTCTCCCAGTGTCTGTGTGAGTTTCCTCTTGGTGCTCCGGTTTCCTCCCACAGTCCAAAGGCATGCAGGTTAGGTGGATTGACCATGCTAAATTGCCCTTAGTGTCCAAAAAGGTTAGGAGGGGATATTGGGTTACAGGGATAGGGTGGAAGTGAGGGCTTAAGTGGGTCGGTGCAGACTCGATGGGCCAAATGGCCTCCTTCTGCACTGTATGTTCTATGTTCTGATCACAACAGGATTGACTTCAAAGCAGCATTTGAGAGTGAAAAACACATTTCAGATACTAGAATTTTAGATTTGGGTAAAGCCGACTTTAACGAGATATGGTAAACTGCTAAGATCTATTAATGAGTCAAACAACTGAAATTCAGTGGAGAATATTTCAAGAAACATTTATAAGAGCAAGTTTATACCCCTGAGAGGAGAAGGCTCTGCTTCACAAAAATGGACAACTGAAGAGGTTAGGGATAGCATAAAACTAAATGAAGGGCTTACAAAAATACAAGACAAAGCACAGATTTGGACGAATGGGATAGGTACAACGATCAGCAAAGGGTCACAAAGCAGCAGATAAGAGCTACTAAAATGCATTATGAAAGTAAGCTTGAGAGGGACATCATAAGCAATAGGAAGACATTTTATAGTTATATAAAAGGGAAAGCAGGTGGCGAGGAGCAATGTAGGCCCACTAAAAGCTGAAAATGGAGAAATTGTCAGTGATAATTGGGAATTGGCAGACATGTTGAACAATTATTTTAGTATTTATAGTAGAAAAAGAGGATAACTTGCTGGAAGTCCCAAAAAAAGAATAGTCAATAGAGGACAGGGACTTAATACAATTAATGGGAGTACAGCATCACGAACTAGAAAATTAATGAAACTAGTTCCCAGGACCTGACTGTTTCCATCTGTGCGTGTTAAAGGAAGTCGGGGAGCTGATTGTAGATGCCCTAATTATAATCTTTCAGATATTCAGGAGTAGTCGCTCTGGACTGGAAAATTGCACATAACACTCCACTTTTTAAGAAGGGCAAAAGGGAGAAACCAGGGAATTACATAGAAACATAGTAAATAGGAGCAGGAACAGGCCATTTGGCCCTTTGAGCCTTCTCAGCCATTCACTATGATCACATCTGATCATCCAACTCAATAGCCTAATTTCACTTTCCCCCATATCCTTTGATTCCCTTTGCCTAAGTGCTATATCCAACTGAGTCTTGAAAACATGCAATGTTTTGGCCTCAACTACTTCCTGGGAACAAATTCCACAGGCCGGCCATTCTGGCGAAGAAATTTCTCCTCATCTCTGTCCTAAATGGTCTACCCTCTATCCCAAGACTGTGACCCCTGGTTCTGGACAAACCCACCATCATCGGCAACATCCTTCCTGCATCTGCCCTGTAGGAATTTTATAGGTTTTTATTAGATCTCCCCATATTGTTCTGAACTCCAGCGAATATAACTCTGATTCAATCTCTCCTCATTTGCCAGTCCTGGAATCCCAGAAATCAGTCTGGTAAACCTTTGCTGCACTCCCTTTAGAGCAAGAACATCCTTACTCAGATAAGGAGATCCAAACTGCACGCAATATTCCAGGTGCGGCCTCAGCAAGGCCCTGTACAACTGCAGCACGACTTCTCTGCTCCTGTACTGGAATTCCCTCACTTTGAAAGCCAACATACGATTTGTCCTCTTTGCTGCCTGCTGTACCTGCATGCTCACCTTCAGTGACTGGTGTACGAGGACATCCAGCTCTGGAATTACAGAGCAGTTAGCCCAACATCTGTGGTGGGAAATTTGGTGGAGTCTATAATCAGGGATAGGGTATCTGAACACATTGAAAAATTTTGGTCGATCAAGGAGAGCCAGGATGAATTAGTGAAGGGAAGGCCATGCCCGACTAACCTTATTGAACTTTTTGAAGAGGTGATTAAGGTAGTAGACAGGGGAATGTATATGAATGTCATTTGTTTGGATTTCCAGAAGGCATTTCATAAATTCCCACACAAGAGACTGTTAACTAAGGTGGAATCCCACGGAGTTGAGGGCAAACATATTGACATGGTTAGGAAATTGGTTGAATGGCAGGTGACAGAGAGCAGGGATAATGGGTAATTACTCCAATTGGCAGTGGTGTACCACAGGGATCTGTGTTAGGGCTTCAATTATTCACACTATTCATTAATGACTTGGATGATGGCATAGAAAGTCATATATCCAAAATTGCAAATGATACAAAGTTAGGTGGCATTGTAGATAGCCTAAATGATAGGATAAAATTGCAGATATATTGACAGACTAGGTGGATGGGCAAAATTGTGGCAGATGGAATTTAAGCAAGTGTGAAGTTATTCATTATGGACCAAAAAAGAATAGAGCAGAGTACTTTCCAAATGGAAAGAGGTTAGGTACAGTGGACGTCCAAAGAGACTTGAGGGTTCAGGTGCATAGATCCTTAAAATGCAAGTGCAGAAAATAATCAAAAAGTCTGGAATATAAAGACACAGAGGTTATGCTGCAGCTATACAAAACTCTGGTTAGACCCAGAGTACTGTGAACAATTCTGGGCACCAAACGTAGGATGGATATTTTGGCCATGGCCGGAATGCAACGTAGGTTTACAAAATTGATACTTGGATCACAGTGGTTGAGTAACAAGGAGAGATTACTCAAATTAGACCTGTTTTTCTTACAATTTAGAAGGTTAAGAGGTGATCTGATCGAAGTATTCAAGATATTAACAGGGAAAGACAGGGTAAATAAAGATAAACTATTTCCACTGGTTGGAGATGATAAAACTAGGGGGCATAGTCTAAATAGTAGGGCTACACCGTTCAGGAGAGATGTTAACAAGAACTTCTTCACTCAAAGTGTGGTAGAGGTTTGGAACTCTCTCCCACAAACAGCAGTTGAAGCTAGATCAGTTGTTAATTTTAAATCGGAGTTAGATAGATAGTCATTCAGCAAAGATTTAAGGGATATGGACCAAAGACAGGTACCTGGGGTTAGTCACAGATCAGCCACGATCTGATTGAATGGTGGGACAGGCTCAAGGGGCTGGCTGGCCTACTCCTATTCCTATGAATTACATAATCTCTGCGAGACCAACTTCCACTGCCTCTCGAAGTGTATTGTAAATTCCTTATGCAGCACATCTGAGAGCTTGCCCATCATAATCTGGGCCGCCGATAACTGGAACTCTGCCGTCGCCATCTTTTCTGCCGAGGAGTCCCTTGAGGCTCCCGAGTCAGTGAGGAAATATCCACCTGTTTTCCTGGTTCCTTTCCCCTTTTCCTTTGGGCATGAATTCGATGCGGGGAACTGATCTTACCGATCCAGATGTTTTCCAGCATGAATCTCCAGACTAAACAGGCAAAAAAAGTCCTAAAAAATGTGGTTCCTGGCTGGAGCTACCAAACGTGCATCCTCCTTCTCACATGTCACCACCAGAAGTCATTTCAATCAAACTGATGCCTGAACAGTACCTGAATTCTAGGGGCACCAGCACCATAGAGGCAGCTGCTAAAGGTCAAACACTAAAGAGTAGGGCTTCAGCACTGGGGATCCTCTGGCAACCAAAGGGTAAGTGTGTGGATGAGGGGAGGGTACCTGAGATCTCCCTAATGTTCCCAGCTGGGGTCGGATATTGTCAGGGGATGACTGTCAGAGCAAGATGCAAACATGATGCCAGCAAACGATCGCAGGATGGCACTGACAAGGCCATCCCCGAGTGGTCCACATCCCTTAATTGTGTGTGACCATTGCCTCCATATCATGCAAGGGTGGGTTGGAGGCTTGGGAGATTTAAGGATCCCGGGATGGAAGCCCTACCTGATTGTTGGTCTTTCACCTTCTCCAATTCCTTACAGATACCAAAATGGGTGGTGGTTACTGTCCTGCGGCGGCTGCCATCGCTTTGCTGGTGGAAGCGCAGGTGGCCAGATGCCAGAGAAGGCAGCACCCCACCTGCGGGGGGCCGCCGCACGCCCCCACCTGTGAGGGGAGGGGGGGCCGCAGGAACCCACCTGCGGGGATGGAGAGGGGGGGCGGGGAGATGGGGCCACACATTCCCATGTGCAGGGGGACACCCCTCAGGCCGAGGAGAAATCCAGAGGGGGAGTCCAGCGACGGCCCAAGCCTTTGTCGGTTTTCGACGAGATGACGGACAGCATAGGCTGCAGGAGACTCGGTCTCAACAAAGAGACAGTGCGCACCTGTGCCATGTCCTCGTGGACTGGCACCCTTTGGAGGACTGGCACCCTTTGGAGGAGGATGAAACACACTCCCGGTGCCCATGAAGGTCACCGCAGCCCTGAACTGTTATGCAACCGGCTTATCCGGTGGGCTCGAGTGGAAACCTGTGTGGTATTTGGAAGCTATAGCCCACAGGTGTATCCAGGAGGTCACGGAAGCCCTGTATGCCTAGGCATCCAAATACATCACCTTTGAGCTGGGGAAGGCCCACCAAGATGCTCGGACTACAGGATTGTCCGGCATTGCCAGGATGCCCCAGAATCATGGGACAATCGTTGGCTTACATGTTGCCTTGCACGCACTGCAGCATCAGGAAGCTCCCTTTATTAACAGGAAAGGGAAAGGGTTCCATTCCCTGAACGGTCAGATTGTGTGCGACCATCGCCTCAATAATCATGTGTGCCCACTACCCAGGGAGCATCTACGACAGCTACATCCTGGGATACTCAGAGATCTCGGACGTCTTCGAGGACCCCCCAAAGGTGAGGGGTTAGCTCTTGCGGACAGGAGGTACCCGCTGAGGACCTGGCTGATGACGCCGGTGCAGAAGCCCAAGACCAAGGTGGAGACCTGATGTAACAAGGGCCATGCTGCCAACCATGCTGTCATCGAGTGGTGCATCAGACTGCTCAAAATACAGTGCCGATGCCTGGAGTGCTCTGGTGGTTCCCTGCAGTAAACCCCCAAGAGGGTCAGAGGGTCTCCCACTTTGAGGTGGTCTGCTGTGCCCGCCACAACCTGGCACGGCACTGGGGCGACATGCTGGAGGATGAGGAGGGACATGGGGCCTCATCTGAGGCGGAGGTGACCAGGAGGGGCTGGAGGGCAAGCACAAGGAGGAACCAGAGGATGGAAGACAGGTGGCAGCAAGGGCCCGACACGCCCAGAGGACCAGGCTGGCCCTCATCTTATCATAGAATGGGGCTGTGTCCGCCAGCTCACCTCCCACCCCCCCCCCCATTCCCCTCCTTCCCCCTCCCCCCCCAAAATCCCCCCTTCCCCCAATTCCCTCCTGCCCCCCTCCTCCAATTCTCCCTTCCCCCATTTCCATAGCTGTGTCCCCAGGATGCACATTAGACGTGGAGGCAGCCTGCTGCTTTTTGCACCTGGTGGCCTTTTGATGTCCTTGGCAATGTCCTTTGGAGGGTTTAGATCCAGCGGGCCCCGGCCTACTTAACACCGGTATTGCCATACCACCCTGTTCTGCCTACTGCCCTTGCAGATAAGCCATGATGTGGAATGCCTTGGAAATGTCCACCTGCATCTGGGACATGATGTCGATGCCCTCAGCCATGGGTGTCACAAACTGAGCCATGCCTTGGGCACTACCATTCAAGGCCCAGACGTAATGTGCCAGGCTTTCGAGTGCAGTCTCCCACTCTGGCAGCTTTGGCCTTGGTGCCACACATTGGCATCATTTCCAGTGCCGGTAGCCTTTGGGACTCCTCCAATTGCTATGCACTTGCTGGAATATTGCTTACGTACCCTCCTGACTGTGTCCTATCATCTACGTCAGCTCTGGGAGAACCTTGACCAGAGGCTCGGCATCTGACTGGGACCTATCCGAGTCTCGGATTGCCGTCGCCCCGGATGATCCTGTCTCCACCTGATGTGCATCAGCAACTGTATGGTGCTCACCAGATTGTGCCCCAGAAACCTGTCCACTAACGTTGCCCACTGAAGTGTGTGTATCTGTGCTGGTGGAAGGTGGGGTTGGCAACTGTGATGCCTCAATGGTGTTCTCCTCGGAATTCCTGTCTGAGGTGTTCTCTTGGGTGGTGGTGGTGGGAGCGGTGGGGAGGACGACACTGGATCGTCTGGCCTCATCAGATTGGGGATCCTACGAGACAATGGACTTGTTGTCAATGCGAGGGAAGGATCATTTTGTCTGACATCAATTACTCACTTGAGACAGATCATCTGGAGGATGGGGCAGTGGAACCTCACCTCTGGCACAGGCCAACCTTGTTGTCGGTGGGACGGCATGTGGCGCAGTGGTTAGCACTGGGACTATGGCGCTGAGGACCCAGATTCAAATCCCAGCCCTCGGTCACTGTCCACGTGGAGTTTGCACATTCTCCCCGTGTCCGCTTGGGTTTCACCCCCACAACCCAAAGATGTGCAGGTTAGGTGGGTTGGCCACGCTAAATTGCCAATAATTGGGTACTCTAAATTCATTTTTTAAAAACCTTGCCATTGGTGACTGCTCTCTCAGTCAATCCGCGATTCACAGGGCCTGTTCCTCATAGGGGGTGAGGATTTGTGGGGGGGTTCTGTGAATTTTAAGGGTGGAAAGCAGAACTGACGTCAGGAGAGAGGTGGTAATGTAACGTTGCAGCTCGGTGGAGGTCATTGGTCTTCCTCGGGCATTCTCACGTCATGCTGACCAAACTGACAGTGGCCGCCTTGCAGGTGGCATTGCTGACCCTGCTGTTGGACCTCCGGCCCCCTCGGGGGAACACGATGTCCCAGCAAAACTGTAAAAAAATTCTGTTCCGCTTTTCATTTAAAAAAAGCAATATTTTATAATAAATAGTTGCTGAATGTTTTATTTTCTTCATGAAGGCGTAAAAACTGATTCTATTTCAATATATTTTTCCATCGAGGCCATTCCATCTAAAATAGCTTGGTTTGTTCATAGGTCAAGATTCAAAGAGATAGCGATTGAGATATGGGTCAAGGGAACACACAATATAATTAGAGATTGTTAACACTAATGACATTTTATTACCTGTTTAGGTACTGGCCAGTGGTAGAATTTGATCCATACGAAAGGGCATGGGAACTCCAACTACTAGAATCTGCGTGGCTTACATGTGGACTATAGTCTGGAAAACATTGATATTTCACTAATTTGATCGGTTACACAATACTTCATCAGAGGCAAAAATTTTGAACAACAAACTAGTATGCGGTCACCAGATTTTGTGTATTTATATCTGATATTGAATTTCCAGAACATTTTGCTTCTTTTAACCTCACTCCATCTTAAGGAGGAAGTTTTCCAAAAGATATAGCGACATGTGGTGTAAATATACAAATACCAATGCACAATTTAATTTAAATCTTATATTATATGGCTCGGCTATGGCTCTGCATCCAAGAATAATACGATCGTTTGTGTGTGGTAGATGAGTTCACGAGCTGATCAGTTAATTTGTCTTTTCATATATTAAACTACACACATAGACAAATTACTACCGCCTCCAAACAATTTTTAAAAAGAGTACATTTTAAAGTAGATGAAATAAAACTTAAAGAAGGGGTAATAGGAAAAATAATTTTAAGCTTTATAATTATTTGTGCTGTATGGGGTTGATATTCCAGTAACAAAAGAACCGACATTTGAGTAGTCTTTAACCACAATATTATTACTTTAGCACAGGAGAAGAGTTGAATATTTAAGAAACTAGCCAACACAGGGATAATAGGAATACTTGCATCTGTTCACAGCCTTAATTAAAAGTTATGCGTACAAAATATTGATGTTCTCAAACAACTGATCAAAGGTAAAACAGAGACTTATACAACAGTTCAGAGATAAGTATGAACAATACAAAGACTGGTGCCATTTTTACTTTTAGTGTCGCTTTTCCCTTTCCTTTATCCCATTGGAGAGACAAGTGGCATAGGGCTAGTAATCCAGAGGTCCAGACTAATGATCTGGGGGCAAGAGTTCAAATTCAACCATGGCATCCAATAGAATATAAGTTCAATTAATAAAGAGCCTCGATAACGGTTGCCATGGTGACGATCATCAATTATTATTAAAAACCCATCTGGTTCACTAAAGTCCTTTGAAGGAAATGTGCCATCCTTACCTGGTCTGGCCTACATGTGACTCTGACCCACAGAAATATGCTTGACTCTTAACTAGCCTCTGCAATGGCCAAGCAAGCCACTCAGTTCAAGGGCAATTGGGGATGGGCAACAACAGGGATGTCCACAACCCATTACAAATAAATCTCTAGGTTAACTTTAATTAAAAGTTTTCAATAATAGTTACTTTTGAAAACCTTTGAATATACATTTTTTTTAAAATAAAAATTTAGAGTGCCCAATTATTTTTGTTTTTCCAATTAAGGGGCAAATTAGCATGGCCAATCCACCTAACCAGCATATCTTTGGGTTGTGGGGGTGAAACCCATGCAAACATGGGGAGAATGTGCAAACTCCACACAGTCAGTGACCCAGGGCCGGGATTCGAACCCGGGTCCCCAGCGTCGTAGGTGTCAGTGCTAACCACTGTGCCACATGCCACCCCTTATGAATATACATAACGGTAGCAGTGGTTAGCACTGTTACTTCACAGTTCCAGGGTCCCCAGTTCGTTTCCCAGGTTGAGTCACTGTCTATGCTGAGTCTGCACGTTCTCCCAGTGTCTGCATGGGTTTCCTCCAGGTGCTCTGGTTTCCTCCCACAAATCCTGAAAGACGTGCTTGTTAGGCGAATTGGACATTCTAAATTCTCCCTCAGTGTTCACGAACAGGTGCCGGAATGTGGCGACTTGGGATTTTCACAGTAAGTTCATTGCAGTGTTAATGTAACCCTACTTGTGACACTAATAAAGATTATAACTGTACGAAACAATGACTGCCCTTATTAATAGGGAACACAGATTGGACCAACCTGTTACACTAATCGGCTTTGTAGCACTTCCTTGGGAAGCTGTAGCCTGGACTGGGTCTGTGTTGTGATAACCTGTGCGGGCAGACCTAGAAATTGCACCCCACTTAGAGATGATCGGTCCATCACCAAATGGAATTATGGGATCTTCATCTTTTCCCCTTCTCTGAGAGTCGAACAGATTTAGCTTTCGTTTCACATTAAGGTCCTAAAAACAGCCAAGAATGTTGTGAAAAATTAAACATCTGAAATAGTCAACTTAAAAAGTTTCAACGATACAAGTTTAAAAAAATCTTCTTCCAATTTTAACTTTTGATGTATAATCAATATTTTAAATCCTTTCATTGTGGATAAAGCCTGGGAACATTTTTCCATGAGATGGGGAAATTTGATTTTATCCCCCCATCTTCAACCACATTTGTTTAAAATATTCCAGTGCAGTTAATTAATTATTGTTAAAAATAGAATTTAGGTACGGAGACAAAATAAATGCTTCAAATAAATTGGTGTGTATGTGCTTGTCTGAACACTTAATGTTTTGTTTAGTTTCCCATCCTTTCAGCTCAAGTCCAAGACACAAAACACATATGTTTAGAAAGCATACTATGCCCATAAATCCAAGCTGTGAAACTGGGAAGGTTAGACTTCTCACCTCAGGAGTGAGAAGGTTGTGGGTTCAAGTCTCACCCTAGAGAAATATAGATCGACACTCAGTGCAGTACTGAGGAAACACTGAACTGTCAGAGGTGTCATCTTTCAGATGAGACCTTTAAACCATGGGCATACCTGTTCTGTCAAGTGTATGTCATTATCTGAAGAAAAGCAGGAGTTATCCCCAGTATGTTGGCCAATATTTGCCCCTCAAGCAACACCACAAAATCATGTAGTCATGATCATATTGCTGTTTTCTGACAGTGAGTCCATTCAAAAGTACTTTGGGATGTTCCAAGGATCTGAAAAGATGCCATAGAAATCCAAGTTTTTTTCTTCTTGCAAATTTTAAGATTGTGTAACGCAGTGGGTAAATGTACCATTTGATGGGATACTGCAGAATGCATTCAGCATGACCCGTTACTTGATTTCAGCCAGTTATCATGAGGATCACACATTTAGCGTAATGGTCTGGATTGACCACGGGAGAGAGAGAAGGTCAGCCACTCCTGCCAAAATTCACTGCATGTTCCCATGTTAATAACACTCCCCACGAACTGCCCTTGAGAAGGTTAGCACTGAGCCACCTTTTTTAACTGCCGAGTCCATTTGGTGTAGATATGCCTACAAGATACATAGAGAAATACAGCACAGAACAGGCCCTTTGGCCCACAATGTTGTGCCGAACTTTTGTCCGAGATTAATCATAGATCATAGAATTTTGGACACTAAGGGCAATTTATCATGGCCAATCCACCCAACCTGCACATCTTTGGACTGTGGGAGGAAACCGGAGCACCCGGAGGAAACCCATGCACACACTGGGAGGATGTGCAGACTCCACACAGACAGTGACCCAAGCCGAAATCGAACCTGGGACCATGGAGCTGTGAAGCAATTGTGCTATCCACAATGCTACCGTGCTGCCCTTAAGAACAAATTAATCTACACTCCATTATTCTACCATAATCCATGTACCTATCCAATAGCCGTTTGAAGATCCCGAATGTTTCCGACTCAACTACTTCCACAGGCAGTGCAATCCATGCCCCCACTACTCTCTAGGTAAAGAACCTACCTCTGACATCCCCCCTATATCTTCCTCCATTTACCTTAAATTTATGTCCCCTTGTAATGGTTTGTTCCACCCGGGGATAAAGTCTCTGACTGTCTACTCTATCTATTCCCCTGCTCATCTTATAAACCTCTATCAAGTCGTCCCTCATCCTTCTCCGTTCTAATGAGAAAAGGCCTAGCACCCTCAACCTTTCCTCGTAAGACCTACTCTCCATTCCAGGCAACATCCTGGTAAATCTCCTTTGCACCTTTTCCAAAGCTTCCACATCCTTCCTAAAATGAGGGGACCAGAACTGCACACAGTACTCCAAATGTGGCCTTACCAAGGTTTTGTACAGCTGCATCATCACCTCAGGGCTCTTAAATTCAATCCCTCTGCTAATGAACGCTAGCACACCATAGGCCTTATATGGAGTGTCTAACCCAGCGGCAGTGAAGGAATGGCAATATTCTTTCAAATCAGCATGGTGTATGGCTAGGAGGGGAACTTGCAGATAATGGTTCCACATATCTGGGGCGTGATTCTCCGACCCCCATGCCGGGTGGGAGAATCGCGGGAGTGCCGGGCGATTCCCGCCACGCCGCCCTGGCACCCACATGCGATTCTCCCATCCAAACGGCGTACCGCGTTTGACGACAGGCCGCTTGGAGAATCGTCGCTTGCCGTTTCCAAAAGGCGAGCGGCGATTCTCCGGCCCGGGTGGGCCGAGCGGCCTGCCCAATCCGACGTCTCACGCCGGCACCTATCACACCTGGCCGCTGCCGGCGTGAACAGCGCGCGAACGCTGCGTGTCCAGCCTGCGGGGGGGGGGGGGGGGGGGGGGGGGGGGGAATAGAGCACCAAGGGGGTGCTCAGTAGGGGTCTAGCCTGCGATCGGTGCCCACCGATCGGCGGGCTGGCGTCTCTAAAGGACGCACTCTTTTCCTCTGCCGCCCCGCAAGATCAATCCTCCATGTCTTGCAGGGCGCCCGCGGGGACGACAGCCAACCTGCGCATGCGCAGGTGACGTCATTTAAGCGCTGCCGGCCGCGTCATTTACGCGGCGTCGCTTTGACGCGGCGCCAAGGCCCGGCACGCGTAATTGACGCGCCGCCGTTCCTAGCCCCCTGGGGGTCGGAGAATAGGGGGCGAGGAGCGGCCTCCGACACCGGAGTGAAACACTCCGGTTTTCACTCTGGCGTCGGCACTTAGTCTCCCGTTGGGAGAATTTCGCCCCTGGTGTCTTTATCCTTGCAGGTGAGTGGTAAACGTCACAAGTTTAAAAGATGCTTTTGAAGGAGCCTTAGTGAGTTGCTTCAGTACATTTTGTACTGCTGTCACTGTGCAAAATTTGTGGAGGGAGTAAAAAAGGTTTCAGGTGGTGGATGGGGTGCTGATCAAATGGGCTTCTTTGACCTGGATGGTCATATTGAGCTTCTTAAATATAACTGCGGCTGAACTCATCCAGGCAAGTGCAGCACATTCTATCACATTCCTAACTTTAACTTGTGCCTTGAAGATGATAGACAGGCTTTAGGGAGTCAGAACACAAGTTACCTGCCTCAGAATTCCTAGCTTCTGACCTGCTCTTGTAGCCGCAGTATTTATATGGCTGGTCCAATTCAGATTCTGAATCATAACAATTCCCACATTCAATGGGGCACGGTTGCTTGAATTAGTCCAGAAATTTCATCTGGATTCGTAATCTGCATGACACAAGTACTGGATTTCACAGTAGATCCTTCTAAGTCTGTTCAAAATGTTATGGTTTAAATTTTGGGTTTTAATTTTTTGGAAGTAGAAGGATGTACATATTTTCCTGACTCAATTTCTTCTGATAAAGTCTTTCTTTTGAAACATTCTAATGAATATGCTGAAGAGGGAGGTCTCATCATCTTCAAGTTTCATCAATGTATCTTCCATCTTTCTAACCTAAGAAGCTTCAAGAGTTATCTGGACTCCTTGCCTCGTGCATATTTCTGATTTCCATCACTCTGCTTTTAGCATCCATTCCTTCGGTTATTTTGAGCCTCAAGCTCTGAGATTCCCTCTCCTCCTTTAGGATGCTCCATAAAATCGACCTATTTGAATAAGCTTTTGGTCAACTGTCCTGATATTTCTTCTTGTGACTAGGTGTCAACTATTCTGTGATAGCACTCCTGTGGGAGCTATGTTAGGGACACAATAAAGATGCAAGTTGTTGTTAAAATGTTGTTTTCAATAAAATAGTATTTACTTTTATATCAAAAATAATCAAGAATCTTCAACCGTGCCAAGCAGGACACCATTGCTCCAAATGGGTAGCCTTTGCCCCAATGGCACACAGCACAGAGTCAACAGCTTTTGGTTGCCTTCTCAGATCTTCAGTACTCCTCTCTCATGCCCAATTTGCTTCCAGTCTGCTCCTTGCAACCCTTTCTTAAATTTGCAGCTTATTACACTGCTCCTTTCTTCAACTTCACTTAAAGGAACTATTTATGACCCCCTGACTTTTATCCCTGGCTTAGGACCTTCTTCCTGCCCTCCTCCATTGTTCTGCTCCTTGAGCCACTTGCAAGACAATGGCGTTCTATCTCGGGTCATCTGTTCTGTTTCTTTTCTTCTGCGCAGGTGTGAAGGACTGATCCCGAGCCTGAAGAATGCAAGAAAACTCAACAGCCATTTCCTGGCCTGCAGTTCATTGGGAACCAGACCCGACTGACGAACTAAAGAAGCTACGTATTTGATTTTCTTAACAAAATGAAAAGCATGGCTGCAAACAATTCTCCAAAACAGCAACATCTTTGTTTGTAGGTATAACTTGCATGTCACTCCATTACACTTGAACCAAGATTTAGGGAGGAGCAATGATATATCAGTAAAAGGCATGACATGCACATTTTTATTGGATTTCAAATAGCAGTAGAATTATCTCAAAATTAACATTCTTAATTTTATGGACTGTGTGTAAATGTTATTAACCGTTTAAAAAAATCAATCACTGTGGAAAAACTTGTTTAAATGAAATTTTCAAACATGTCAGTCTTTGTGTTTATTTTGAAAACCAAGCCAGAGAAGAAAAATAAACAATAGAATTTAAGGGTGAAAATAAGGATTATTTTATTTTAGTTGCAAAATTTATCTTAAATTCTCATAACTACAGAATCTTTGCTCTGAAGTGGTTAGTTTGAAATTAAGTGCATTAGTGCTTTAGCATACCACTCTAACAATACTAACTGAGCCCTTTTAACTTGCAGTCTTAAAATGTACAATACAATATAAACAATGCACAATTATGAGAAGAAGTGAATACCTTGAGGGAGCTCAGTGTGTCTTACCATTATCTCCACACTGGTGGTTGCCATGATGTCTTTTGGATCAGACTCCATTGCGCTAATGCAAGTGCTGATGGTCCCACAGGACCATGGAGAATAGTGGGATATGCTCTCATCCTCAAATTTAGTGCCTACACACAAATCACTGGTATTCTCAGAGAACTGCTGAAAGATAAACAAATGGATATTACTATTAAAATAGCTGATTAGAATTTATAAAGCAGTTGTAACTTCATTGAAATTCATTCCATGCACAGGTGCTCCAATGTTATTTTCAAGGGTCCACATGCATTCGGAATGGATAAAACATTAGCAAGTGGCGATAGGAGAGGAGATAAGAGAAATATTTACTTTGTGCTTTGAATTTGTAAACCTTTTTCGGCAAATAGAACACAAGAAAGTGTAATGGTATTTCAATCATTAAAATGAGAAGCAAAGCAATGTCACATTTCATAAGTGGTGACAAAAAATGGGGAAACAAAAGTTCACTATAATCAGAATACATCTCAGATGGTGCTATTGTTGACATGCCACAAATGATAACGTAATAAAGGTAACCTGATCTTGTAAAGCATGTTGTGCATCTCGTTTCTGGACTATAATAAACACTTAGCAATGGATATATAGCAAGCAGACCATGATGTTCAATAGAAACACAATAGCTAAAATTAACATATTATACACACTATTTCCTTGCTGTTTAACAAAAAGCTGTTTTTAAAGGATGCAAATGATATAAAAGAGGCAACATTAGTGCATAGAATGCCAATGAAGCTGGATTTTTACTGTACTGAAAGAGGCAGTTAACTAAAGCACATCATTATTATAATTTCATTGATAAATATTTGAGTATTCAGGAGGCATGGGACCATAGACACATGTACCACTTCTCTTACCCTGAATCCACTAGTTCAGTGAATTACAACAAAACCTGAACATCTGCTCACTCAACATCCATACTTTCTAGAAGATTTTCTATAGGGAAAAAAGACCAGGAACCCTGGATCATTTTTTTCATCCTCCCTAATGCAGATATATTATGGGCAATTGCAACATGTACTACTCCCGTTGATAAAAATAGTTGTTTTGACACAGACCCCAGAAATATAACCAGAACATTTAGGTCTTTATGGCCTAGCTTCATAGTGGACAGTAAAACTTTGTACTAAACCATTAGGAGAATCAGGGGCCTTTTAAATTAGTGGGAAAAAATGTATGGATCTATAAACTCATCTTTCAAAAAGGTATTATAGGCTATATATTCCTGCTAACAGTGGATAATCACTATAATCATTATTTTTAAAACTACAAATGCAAACTCCAATTTGATTGCATACCTCTGAGCTGAAGTCTTGACTGAACAAAGGGGAAGGAGGTGCAGAGGGCTGGGCTACTGTGGGCAAAGCAGAAGAGACTAGGGGTGGTTTCTGAGAGGAATAGTTTGTCCATTGGTCTGGTTTCCGTCTCAACAGGTCATCAAAGCCTGGTTGCTGCATTCGGCTGTACGCATCCTATGAAGGAAGGGATGACAAATTCTGAACTTCAAAATAGTAAACATTAGCTAATACTTATTACTTGTACATTCACAAATACTTTGGAATCTTTAATAAGAAGCTGCAGTTTTTAAATCCAAATAAAAGTATAAAATCTTTTCATCCCTATCTGAAATAGACAAATACAGTGCAATATATTGAGTCATAAGGACCAAGGTTTCAGGTTTAATCCACGAGATTCCTTACAGAAGTGACTATTTGAATTACTATAAATATTAAAAGAAACCCAAGTTTTGCTTATGGAAATTGTCAGTTTATCTTACTGCATTGCTGTTACTTCCAGTCTGACACTCTACATAATTAGACCCAATCATACATGACCCAATATAATTTGACTTGCGCTGTGATTAGCCCAATACAAGTTACAAAACAGTAAGCTTTCTATTAATGGAGATAACACTTATTAAATATATATTGTAAACTATAAAGCCTCATCAGCTTAAAAAAAAACCAAGTGTGGTTAAGCATGCCACAATTAGTACAAAACTAACATTAAAAAAAAATGCAGTTGTGCCTCCCCCCCAACCCCACCAAAAATTGGCACCTTGTCAATGTGACATTTGGCTTCCTAAGTGAAAACATACTGCGCCTTAATTAGTGAAAAGTGGGACTCCCACTCCTCAGGGGATTTGGCGAGGGGATTTGGAGAGGGGGGGAACCTCAAAAGGAGATACTCCCCTCTGCCCAATCGCAGTGCTGTCAAAATTGTTGGGCTTCCTGCCATGTTTCTGCTCTCCCATGCAGATTGAAAAATTGTGGCAGAGGCCGAATAAGGCAGTTAATTGTCCACTCAAGGGCCTCAGTGGGTCTAAAGACCTCAGTAGGTCTAAGGAAGGGTGCGCTACCCAACACCATACCTGCCCCCCTATGATGGGAAAGTCAGGGAAGGGCGGGAAGATGGCAGGATGACAACCAACTTATGTCCCCGTGGGCTTCAAATACACCAGCGAGTTTGGGGTTGGGATCGTAAAATTATCCCCCATATGTTTTAGGTGTACAACTTTTAGTTTGGGAATAGCATTTTTAAATGCAAGATAAATAAGTTTCAAAAAACTGATTGAGAGGTTAGTAAATTGACTTAAAGTGATTGCAATTCAAAGGATGGCCTGTGTTTGTTGAATAAGAGTTCGAATTGGGGTAACATTAATCAATGGATGGCCCCTTTCAGAGTTCCCTGGTAGAGATAAGTCTACAGCTGTCTTCATAAAGGGGTTTAAGTTTTTCATATAATTCCCCTAATTAAAGAAAGGGTTGAAAGCAATGGGTAGACAAGGGAAGATCTTAAAATATCCATATCCATTTCAGGTCAAGGGACAGGTTTAAAGTTGGAAATAATTAGTTTAAATTTCTATCTGGAGCATCCCAGGTATGCCATATTGCTATGGAAATAGTTTTTGCAGCAAAGTACCCTTTTGTGTTGGGTTTATCTGTGCATTTTCTCACAGAAACTGATAGCTAGGTTGAAAGACAGAGAAGGAAGTTGCGTATCTGCTGCCAGCCAGAACAAGCGTAGAGGTCATTAGGTACCAATGGTGTTCCGGATTTGGAGTTACTAAGCAGGAATTGCAAGTGGGCCCGAGTTTGGAATGAACCGAATTCATGAGGAATTAAAATTGTCAGATCTGCCTGGAGTTCATCAGTAGAATCCTTAGAGATTTCCACAGCTTGCTCTATCTTTCACACACAAAATGCCAGACCGGGAAACTAAGAGTCAAAGTGAATTTCTAAAGCCTGTGGCATACCTTGTTTTAGTTCCAGGAGAAGTGAAGGCACTCTCAAGATCATGTAACATATAGGGAACATGTGGGTGGAATTAGAAACAGAATGCGAAGTGGCCCATTGTGTTGACAAAATATATAGTATTAAGTTAGTAGTACAGGGCAGCACGGTGGCCAAGTGGTTAGCACAACCGCCTCACGGCGCTGAGGTCCCAGGTTCGATCCCGGCTCTGGGTCACTGTCTGTGTGGATTTTGCACATTCTCCCCGTGCCTGCGTGGGTTTCGCCCCCACAACCCAAAAAAAAAATGTGCAGAGTAGGTGGATTGGCCACACTAAATTGCCCCTTAATTGGAAAAAATAATTGGGTAATCTAAATTTATTAAAAAAAAAGTTAGTAGTACAAAAGTTATTGCTTCAAACATTAAATCTTGTGGTACAATTCTCAGTTAAAAACTGGGGAGTTCAAATTTATTTTTAAAAAGTTAATGGTCTCTCTCAAGGTCACAACTGTGGGACAGATTAAAGCACAAATGAATTTGCATTTACATAGCACCAAGGAAATAACTTTAGAGATTTAATTATATTTTGAAGTATAATTGCTGTTGTTATCGGATGAATGCAATCAGGTTCTGCATAGCAAGGCCAAGCAATTAAATAATTGACCAATTAATGTGTTTTACTGGTACTGTTGTGGTATAAATATTGATTAGGACCATATATTGATTAGGTGGTAAACAGAAGGGGAAACAATGTGAGGAAAATCCGAAAAAGGAAATTGAAGCAAGTGCATCAAATGCCTGAGGCAAACAGCAACTGAAATCCTAATGAAATTCTATATAATGCAATCGCTATTATAACAATAAAGAATGTATCATTGATAAGCAAAAATGTGAAAAACTTAAAATCAAGAAACAGAGAAAAGCAATATCCTAATGTTTTACTTTACCCGCTGCATGGTGACGTTTCTTTGTTCATTTGCTGGTTGCCCAGCCATAGAATAATACCCATCAAGTGAGCTGTATCTTTCCCTTGGTGGTGGATGGTAGGCAGATGAAGGTACCATATCCATTGGAGGTAAAGAATTACTCCGCATGACATCATCCCGTGGATACATTTGTGGCCTCCACATGCGCCTGCTATCATAGACTGGTGCATACATTCCAGAATGCACTGCTGGGACTGAACCATACTGTTGGGGAGGTGCTGATGGGTAAGGAGAAGATGCTAGACGATCCCGAGGTGAATATGCATTGTAGTGGTCAGTGTATGGCATAGTGGGTGGAAGCGGTGATTCCGGCATGCTGCTGGGCCGTACGTAGCGAGGAAGGCAAGGAGACACACCAGAAGGTAGACCAGGATGTGGAGGATGAAACCCTCCTGCATAAAATTCAGAAGCAAAAGTTCATTTAAATAACCTAAAATGTAAACTTCATGATAAAAATAAAATTCCTGCAGAAAGAACCCAGCTTTTATTAAAAACATTAATTTAAAAAAAATCATATAGTCATATCATTAAACAATGCTAGCATAACCCATTCACTCAAACTGCTTGAGCAAATTGTACATTCTGATTAGGTTGAAAGTGCAGCACAATTTCTATGTATTTACAACAACTTATACAATGCCGATGATGTATAAATGTCCCAAGGCACATCATAGGAGCACTATAGAACAAAATTTGACACTGAGCCACATAAGTAGATATTAAGTCAGATGACGAAAGCTTGGTCAAAGAGGAAGGTTTTAAAGGAGTGCCTTAAATGAGGACACTAAAGTTGTGAGGCAGAGAGGTGCAGGGAAGAAATTCCAAGCTTAGGGCCTAGGAGAATGAAGGCGCAGTCACAAATGGTGGAGCAATTAAAAATGAGGATGCTCAAGAGGCCAGACTTAGAACACATATGTCTGTGGGTTGTGGGGCTGAGAAGATTACAGAGATGGGAGTGAAGAAAAATATTAGGAGTAATTTCTTGGTGAACATGACACTGAAGATTATTAAGGAAAACATGGTTAAATATTTGAAACAGAGGAAGATTATGTATTAGAGGGAGGGAACAAAGCTACAAAGCTGTGGGATTAGTTGTGCTCTGGCAAAGAATCATCCCAGTTTAAAAAGCATTGAATGGCTTATGCTTGTACAGTTTTTTAAAAATTGCTATTGTTTTAGTTGTGTCTTACCTGGTTGATGATAAGCAGTTAGTTCATATGCAACTGGTGTCCTGGGGTCCTGATAATACACATCAGGTTGCTGGGATGGGTACACTGACACTCTTGACCCAGATTTTGAAGACGGTAATGACGTTGCATCTGGCCCAATATGTGATGATATTACAGCTGGGGTAGAGAGCACTTGGTTGAGAATTGTCTTGGGAGGTGAACCAATTTTACTGGGGGAAAAAAATTAGACCTTTGATAGAAAAATGCAATTTCATTTAGCTAGTGTGAAAAAAATTGTGATGTACCCTTTGCAAAATTTTACTCAATTAAAATATATATTTTTTATAAATAGGTTCCAAGTGATTCCATGGACTTTTCTTTGAAAGACAATAGGGAGATATTCTGGTCAAAGATGGAAGCTGGTGAGCGCGATTCTCCGCTCCACACGCCGGGTGGGAGAATCGTGGGAGGTCCGGGTGACTCATTTCACGCCCCCCCGGCGCCCCCCGCGATTCTCCCACCCCCCGCTCGGAAGACTCGCCGCTCGCCGTTTTTCACGGCGACCGGCGATTCTCCGACCCGGATGGGCCGAGCGGCCTGCCGTTCGCGACCGGTTCACGACGGAGGCAACCACACCAGTCGCTGCCGTCGTGAACATGGGCGGCAACGGTCCGTTTGAAGCTTGTGGGGGGCGGAGAGGGGAGTGAGCACCACGGCCGTGCTTGGGAGGGGACTGGCTCGCGATCGGTGCCCACCGATCGTCAGGCCGGCGTCTCAAAGTGACGCACTCTATCCCCTCCGCCGCCCCGCAAGATCAAGCTGCCACGTCTTGCGGGGCAGCGGAGGGGAAGACAGCCACCGCGCATGCGTGGGTTTGAGCCGTCAGCCATCGTGACGTCATCCACGCATGCGCGGGTTGGAGCCGGCCAACCTGCGCATGCGCGGCTGATGTCACATAGGCGCCGCCGTCCCGTCATTCTCGGTGAATAAGGTGAGAGGAGCGGCCTCCGAGGCCGTCGTGAAACTCGGCCGAGTTCACGACGGCCTTCCCGATTTTTCCCGGGAGCGGAGAATTCCGCCCGGTATATTGAAGGCATCTCATCAATCTGGTTGCTAAAATCCTGTACATATATGCCAACACAGAAAGCATCAAAGGCTGCCCCCAGAAAATTAACATTAGTAGGTAAAGAATTCATCTATTCAAGCCGGAAATATTTTCTCCTGGAAGGATTCAAATTTTTTTATAAGAAAATAAAAATAGTTGCGCAGATTTCAATACAATTTTAAAGGGTCCAATTCCTCTTTCAGAAATCCAATCGAATTGCAACATGTGACTTAATGGAATCCCTTGTAACACTTACATTGAACATTCCAGACAGACAACGCATTCCACCTGCAGGAACCACGCACACACATACACACACCTTGTAACTACAACTCTTAGACAATATCAATTGATAAACCTCAGGTTTGTTCGCAACCAGTAGGACAAAGTAATATCTGACTAGTTTTGACAAGCCTGCAAGCCAACGTTTTAACTGATCTGATACAAAAAAGGGATGATTGTCTTGAGAAACTTAATTGGCACGTGTTGAAACATTAACTGTTGATTTTAAACACAGATGGTTAGCATGTATGCCAACTTGAAACAAGTCTGAGGTATCGAAGCAGATGCAAAAAGTGATTAGAAGTGGTCGCAGCATAACAAAATTGTAAGCAAAAGGAAAAGATGCATCTTACTTTTCTGGTGGTGAACCAGATAGTGATCCAGATGTACTGAGACAGTTTTGTCCAATTTTCTTAGCGTTTTCTAAAGCAGCTGAGGTATCTGCACAGCGTGGTATTAATTGTGGCATACTACTTTCTGGACTAATGATTCCATTTGGCGTCTGCACCATTTTCACAGTGGTTTCAGTGGATCCTGTCACAGAGACATTTCCTCCAGAAGTTGTGATTATATTAGTGATTCCAACTTTGTTCTGAAGAGCTTGGGGCAGAGGAAAGGGCCTGACAGTAGCATTAATCTTCTTATTCCTCATCCGATACCTGTTATCAAGGACACAAATGATTACTTTTTTGATCAACTGTCAAAACAAATGAATAGTTAGGTAATGCTCTCAAGTTGAACATGTATACCACACCCACTGTGCTAAATGTGACCGTGGAAATAATAGCAAAGTTAATTAAAAGAGTAAATGCTAGAAATGCTCAGGCCAGGCAGCAGCTATTTAGAATGAGTTTGTGGGCGTAATTCTCCTATGCCCTTGTATTCTAATTCTCCATGTGGAGGGGACAATTAAATTCCCAATTTCCTTCAGAGTTGATAAAAGAGTGGCTGGTGCAGGAAATGTAATTGCCCATATTAGTGTAGAAAAGACAGCATTTCTCACTTTGAAGAATTACATTTTGGAGCTACTATAAATCCATCAAGCATTCTAGATTTAACCTGAAAGTATTTGAATCAATTAGGCGCAAAGTGGAAAGTTGTGTTTCGCACCACCAGTATTTTTCACCGATGTAGGAATTTTACTACAGACATGAGAAAATAGACTTATTTTTCACAATGGAGAATTCAAAGACATCATATAAAAGACACAAGTAATTAGAAGTACATACTTTTCCAACTCTTCTTGGGAGTGAGCAAAGGTACAATTAGCTCCACGAGGGCAACCTCCTTGTTGTCGAAGATCTCGGCACATGCTGGTTTTATATTTGCTGTTTGGCTGTGGCTGAAAGTAACAATGAAGTACTTTTATAATGTTGCTAGTCCAGGTTTTGATATGCCTTTACTATTTACGATGAACCATCATCAATGGTAATTAATTGTTCTAGTGGGTGGCACTGCTGCCTCAAAGTGCCAGAGACCCGGGTTCAATTCTGGCCTTGGGTGATTGCCTGTGTGGCGTTTGCACTTTCTCCCAGTTTCTGCGTTGGTTTCCTCTGGTTTCCTCCCACAGTCTAAAGATGTGCAAGGTAGGTGGATTGGCCATGCTAAAATTGCCCCTTATGTCCAGGGACGTGCAGGTTAGATGGGGTTGTGGGGATAAGTCGGGTAAGTGGGTCTGGGTAGGGTACCCTTTCAAAGGGTAGGTACAGACTTGATGTGTCAAATGGCCTCCTTCTGCACTGCAAGAATTTGATGGTTTCAATACTGGCTAACAATTACACATATGGAAAAATCTTCAATATACAGTGAACTTATTAAAATAACAACTTATAGAAATTCTATGGGAAAGCAAGGGATGAAAATCAACTGTTCACTGAAATTTATTTTCAACAGAACGGAGGACAGAATGCATGGGAAATACTTTCAGAGCGTTATTTTCTTCAAATTATTTCAAAAGCAAAACATAATAATTTTGTTCATGTCTTTAAACTGATTTTGAATAAATAGTTTTACAGATAGTTCTAGTCATGTTTACATTATTTTGACTCATCAAAAAACTGAACTGCAGTAGCAAGAAGCTCTATTTAAAAACACATGACACAACAGAAGGTCTTACTTGTGGTGCTTCATGACCTTTTTTACTGAAGTTCTGGATGAAATCCACAAGGCCGTGAACTACAGTCCTTACAGCTACCATTGCATTCTCTAGTTGTTCCCATGTTGGAGATACTGCATCTTAAAGACACAAAGTACTATTTGTTTCTCTCGACAACTTATAAAACATAAATCGTAAAACCTATTAAAAGATTTAGAAGCTCTATTGAAATTGCGGGAACTGTGGTATGGTGGCACAGCAGTTAGCACTGCTGCCGCACAGCAGGGACCCGGTTCAGTTCTGGCCTTGGGTGACTGTGTGGAGTTTACATTTTTTCCTTGCGTGGGTTTCCTATGAGTGCTCTGGTTTCCTCCAACAGTCTAAAGACGTGTGGTTAGGTGGATTGGCCATGATCAATTGCCCCTTAGGTGGGATTATGGGATAGTGAGGGGCAGTGGGCCTCGGAAGGGTGCTCGTTCAGAAGATCGGCGCAGGCTCGATGGGCTGAATGGCCTTCTTCTGCACTTGCTTTAAATCACTTGGACCATTTACAACATTTATTTTTCTCCTTTCTCTCATGCCTCTTCAGAATGTAACAACCCATACATATATATAGTTCCACCTGTGAGAAATAGCTTTCTGTGGAACCTCATCCTGGATGATGATCATTTTTGATTATTGCAGTGTATTCCAGTGTGGGATTATTATAGTCAATTCTGGTTCTATGCTAATGCAAACATGTCAAAGAGGAATTATTGAATAACGTTAATGAGTCTTAACCCATCCCAGATGGTCAATTTTAGAATCTTGATTGTTGCTTTAGCCGAAGACAACACAAAGGACCCAAGCATCATTTATAGCATATCACTGAGCTGATTGGCCCAGAGACATACTATATGGTGCTTTTTCTAAAGGGGCCATTGTGATCTTATTGAAATAAACAGGTCCTTAAAAGTATAATATTAATACAGATAAAATACAACATGGCATCCCATGAAAATAGCATTTAAGAATTTAGAACCAAACAAAAATACAAAAAAATGGCTGAATAAAAACAGAGTCAGCAGAGTAATTGGTTCAATGTCACTGCTAATAGTTACTTGGAAGAAATAAACTAGCTCTATTAAATATCCTGATAGCATCCAACGGATAAATATTTATACACAACATATGGAGATGAGAAAAATAACAGCCATGATTGAATGGTGGAGCAGACTCGATGGGCCGAGTAGCCTAATTCTGCTCCTATGTCTTATGGTCTTACATTCCCATTTATATTTGACCATCTTCTAGTTTAGAAACATGAAGTCATATATACCTGGGTTAGGATCGATATTAGCCAGAAGTTCGAGATGGGATCGGAGTCGGTTCAGATTAGCTGGGTCTGTTGTCCGTTGTAGGACAATCGTCAATTCCTGTACACTCTTTGCAAAAGATTCTGGGGATTGGAGCTAGATACAGAAACAGAGGTAAAGAACATCTTAAAATAAACAATTGAATATGATTTCTGTAACTTGTAAACAAACTAATCTGTTGCAAAGATTTTGCAGAAACTGTACTGCAAATTTAACCAATACTATCAAACGTGATAAAGTAAAGTCTGACATGAGATTTCAAATCTGTCAATAGGCAAAGCAACTAACTGAAGTTCAAAAAGAGTCTATAGCATTACAGAAATTGCAAAGTGAAAAACTGCATTAATTCCAAATTGAAAGCAAAATATTGCGGATGTTGGAAATCTGAAATAAAAACAGAAAATGCTGGGGGTAAAAAAAACAGTCGGTCTGGCAGCATATGTGGAGAGAGAAACTGGCAGCACAGTAGTATTGTGGTTCGCACAATTGCTTCACAGCTCCAGGGTCCCAGGTTCAATTCCCGGCTTGGGTCACTGTCTGTGCGGAGTCTGCACGTTCTCCCCGTGTGTGCGTGGGTTTCCTCCGGGTGCTCCGGTTTCCTCCCACAGTCCAAAGATGTGCAGGTTAGGTGGATTGGCCATGCTAAATTGTCCTTCGTGTCCAAAATTGCCCTTGGTGTTGGGTTGGGTTATGGGGATAGGGTGGAGGTGTGGGCTTGGGCAGGGTGCTCTTTCCAAGAGCCGGTGCAGACTTGATGGGCCGAATGGCCTCCTTCTGCACTGTAAATTCTATGAAACTGAGATAACGTTTTGAGTCTGTGTAGCTAGAGTCTGCCGAGTTTTTGCAGCATTTTTAGTTTTTAATGTCATTCTAAATTGGGTAGTTTCAAATCAGTTTGCACCCCATATTTATAGTGAATACATGTAAAAGAAAATGTGCGCCTGCAGACTGTAAAAAATTAAATTTAATTGCCTCCACATAAATGTCATGAAAGCGATGGCTAAGATAGAAATATATTATCTTCAACTAACTTCTGCTTTTATATGGAATAAAGCATATGTTGGCTCAGACAAAAGCGGCGTGCAGTTCGCCAGCTGCAGCGCCGGCTTTTCTCGCAATATTGTCCAGCACTCAGAAGTAAAAATACTGGAGGCATGCCCAACGTCATCATGCTTGCAGGCGGGGCCTGAAAAGGCCACCATGTCCATTTTCAAAGGGCGTCCCAATTTCCGCCCTCCCGGACTACCCCCACAGGACTCTTTTACATAGGTGCGAAGTCCCAACTAATGTGTCATCATGAATACAGCAACATCGGGTTCCTTCATCTGAACTATTAAGATACCAATAACATTATGCAGAATGTAAAGCCAAACTATGTTTCTGATAATAGGACACAAGAAAGACTTTCTGGCTACAATATAGCAGACATAGGGGGCATTTATTTCCTGCTGTGCCACATTTGGAGTACAGTTGTGAAAGTGAAGCTGGGGTTGCGTGGAGATGTGGGCTTGAGTAGGGTGCTCTTTCTGGCTCAGATAGCCTCCTTCTGCACTGTAGGGATTCTATTCTAAAATGCTGAACTATTAATAATCATGACCAAGTTATTTAAGAAACTTGACCTGAAAGAATTTAATGTTGTTATTGTTGAGTTACAAAAATAACAAAGATCCAAGATAGGAATTAAATAAATCTGGCTTTTAATTAACATTTTACTCACAAACAAAACTTTTCACATCTTGGAATGGCTAGACAATTGTGTTTTGTGAATCTGTTCTGTGCTGAACACAATACATATTGGAATTCTAAATTCCACTGGTAAAATGCAGTATCATTCAAACACCTTCTACAATACACACCTTATCAATGATCGACTGCATATGTGATTTATGTGCCAAGTCTCCATACAGAAGAGAAGACCATTGCTCAGGTGAAATTCGAAGTCCAGCCTCCATGGCAATATGAACAATCTGTGCATCATGCTCCCTGCGCAAAGCTTCATAAGTACGAAACTCTTCTTTCAGTTGCATCAGAGAAGAGTCTTCATCCCTTTTAGTAACCTATAGAAAAATAGCCACACAGAAAGACATTAGAAACATGAACAGATTTATGGCACAGAAGGAAGTCATTCTACCCTTGCCTTTTTCATATAGATAACCCCTAGGGAAAGTGGAATTCAATGTGGAAAAGTAAGAGGTCAACTGTTTAGGTCTCAAGACAGATCAGCGTACTTTCTAAATGGCTAGTAGTTAGGGATTATCAATCAGCAGAGAGATTCAGAAGTTCAGGCAGGGAAATTAAAACCTAGTGGACAGGTTCGATAACAAAAATTAAAAGGTTTAATGAAACATTGGTCTTTATATCAAGAGGGTTAGAATACAATGAGCTTCAATATTGTCCTTTCATCACTCAGTGCTCTACTGAGCTGTACCGAGAGCCTGTCTAGATTGCTGCATTTCCAGAATATATTGGCTGTGGAGCGGTTTCAACAGTACTATACATGAGGAAGAACAGTTAAACTGTGGAGGACAAGTTGAAAGAGGGAAGGGGTGATCTAATTGAAGCGTTAAAGATGATGAAAGGATTTGATGAGGTAAATCGAGAGAAACAATTTCCTCTGGCGAGGGATTCCTGGCAAAGGAGCATAACCTTAAAATTACAGCAAGAATGACCAATCTGTAGCTCACTTAGGAAGTTAAAGAAGGCATTAGATTAAACGAAGAGGCAAGTTAGCAAGTCTGTGCATTAGGGAGTGTTTTGGAACCAGCAGAGGACCACCAATAAGTTGAAAATAAAATGGAAAAGTAAAATATATAAGTAGCGCGCCCAAAAACAGATTGCAAGAGTTTTTAAGTACATAAAAAGGAAACTGTAGCTAGAGTAAACATTGGTCTCTTGGATTCAGAGACAGGTGAATAAGCCTGGGGAATGAGGAATAGCAGTTCTTGGGCATTTAGTCACAATCTATACTAGTAATTTAGATGGAGAGCGAGGGAGAGAGCGAGGGAGAGAGCGAGGGAGCGCGAGAGAAAGCTAATGAATGTGTGAGAGAGAGAGAGAGAGAGAGAGAGAGAGAGAGAGAGAGAGAGAGAGAGATAGAGCGCACGAGAGAGAGAGCGCACGAGAGAGAGAGAGCGCACGAGAGAGAGCGAGAGAGCGAGAGGAGAGCGAGAGCAAGAGAGCGCGAGAAAGAGAGCAAGAGAGCGCGAGAGAGAGAGCGCAAGCGAGAGCGCAAGCGAGAGAGAGAGCGAGCGCAAGCGAGAGAGCGCGCAAGCGAGAGAGAGAGAGAGAGCGCGCAAGCGAGAGAGAGAGAGAGCGCAAACGAGAGAGAGAGAGAGAGCGCAAACGAGAGAGAGCGCGGGCGCAAACGAGAGAGAGCACGGGAGAGAGAGAGAGAGAGAGTGCGCAAGCGAGAGAGAGAGTGCGCAAGCGAGAGAGAGCGCAAGCGCGAGAGAGAGAGAGCGAGCGCGAGAGAGAGCGAGCGCGAGAGAGAGAGAGCGAGCGCGAGAGAGAGAGAGCGAGCGCGAGAGAGAGAGAGAGCGAGCGCGAGAGAGAGAGAGCGAGCGCGAGAGAGCGCAAGCGAGAGAGAGAGAGCGAGCGCGCGCGAGAGAGAGCGAGCGCGAGAGAGAGCGAGCGCAAGCGAGAGAGAGAGAGCGTGAAAGAGAGAGAGCGCAAACGAGAGAGAGAGCGCAAATGAGAGAGAGAGAGCGCAAACAAGAGAGCGCGCGGGAGAGCAAGCGAGAAAGAGAGAGAGAGCGCAAGCGAGAGAGAGCGCAAGCGAGAGAGAGAGAGAGAGCGCAAGCGAGAGAGAGAGAGAGAGAGAGAGTGCAAGCGAGAGAGAGAGAGCACAAGCGAGAGAGAGAGAGAGAGAGAGAGCACAAGCGAGAGAGAGCGCAAGCGAGAGAGAGAGCACAAGCAAGAGAGAGAGAGAGAGAGAGCGCAAGCGAGAGAGAGAGAGCGCGCAAGCGAGAGAGAGAGAGCGCGCAAGCGAGAGAGAGCGCGCGAGCGAGAGAGAGAGAGAGAGAGAGCGCAAGCGAGAGAGCGCAAGCGAGAGAGAGAGCGCAAGCGAGAGAGAGAGAGAGAGCGCAAGCGAGAGAGAGAGAGAGAGCGCAAGCGAGAGAGAGCACGCAAGCAAGAGAGAGAGAGCGCGCAAGCGAGAGAGAGAGAGCGCAAGCGAGAGAGAGAGAGAGCGCAAGCGAGAGAGAGAGAGAGAGCGCAAGCGAGAGAGAGAGAGCGAAAACGAGAGAGAGAGAGAGAGAGCGCAAGCAAGAGAGAGAGAGAGCGCAAGCAAGAGAGAGAGAGAGCGCAAGCGAGAGAGAGAGAGCGCGCAAGCGAGAGAGAGAGAGCGCGCAAGCGAGAGAGAGAGAGCGCGCAAGCGAGAGAGAGAGAGCGCGCAAGCGTGAGAGAGAGAGCGCAAGCGAGAGAGAGAGAGAGCGCAAGCGAGAGAGAGAGAGCGCGAGAGAGAGAGAGAGCACGCAAGCAAGAGAGAGAGCGCAAGCGAGAGAGAGAGAGAGAGAGCGCAAGCGAGAGAGAGCGCGAGAGGGAGAGAGAGCGCAAGCGAGAGAGAGAGCGAGAGAGAGAGAGAGCGCAAACGAGAGAGAGGGAGAGAGAGAGCGCAAGCGCGAGAGAGAGAGAGAGAGAGCGCAAGCGAGAGAGAGAGAGAGCGCGCAAGCGAGAGAGAGAGAGAGAACGCAAGCGAGAGAGAGAGAGCGCGCCAGCGAGAGAGAGAGAGAGAGAGCGCAAGCGAGAGAGAGAGAGAGCGCGCAAGCGAGAGAGAGAGAGAACGCAAGCGAGAGAGAGAGAGCGCGCCAGCGAGAGAGAGAGAGAGAGAGAGCGCGCAAGCGAGAGAGAGAGAGAGAGAGAGAGAGAGAGAGAGAGAGCGCAAGCGAGAGAGAGAGAGAGAGCGCAAGCGAGAGAGAGAGAGAGAGAGAAAGCGCAAGCGAGAGAGAGAGAGAGAGAGAGCGCAAGCGAGAGAGAGAGAGAGAGAGAGAGCGCGCAAGCGAGAGAGAGAGAGAGAGAGAGAGAGAGAGCGCAAGCGAGAGAGAGAGAGAGAGCGCAAGCGAGAGAGAGAGAGAGAGAGAGAGAGCGCAAGCGAGAGAGAGAGAGAGAGAGCGCAAGCGAGAGAGAGAGAGAGAGAGAGAGAGAGCGCAAGCGAGAGAGAGAGAGAGAGAGAGAGCGCAAGCGAGAGAGAGAGAGAGAGAGAGAGAGCGCAAGCGAGAGAGAGAGAGAGAGAGAGCGCAAGCGAGAGAGAGAGAGAGAGAGAGAGCGCAAGCGAGAGAGAGAGAGAGGGCGCAAGAGAGAGAGAGAGGGAGAGAGGGCGCACCAACGGGAGAGAGCGCGCGGGCGCCATCGAGAGCGCGCGCGGGCGCCATCGAGAGCGCGCGCGGGCGCCATCGAGAGCGCGCGCGGGCGCCATCGAGAGCGCGCGCGGGCGCCATCGAGAGCGCGCGCGGGCGCCATCGAGAGCGCGCGCAGGGCGCCATCGAGAGCGCGCGCGGGGCGCCATCGAGAGCGCGCGCGGGCGCCATCGAGAGCGCGCGCGGGCGCCACCGAGCGCGCGCGCGCGGGCGCCACCGAGCGCGCGCGCGCGCGCGCGCGCCAACGAGAGCGCGCGCGCGTGCGCCAACGAGCGCGCGGGCACCAACAAGAGAGCGCGCGGGCACCAACGAGAGAGAGCGCGGGCACCAACGAGAGAGAGCGCGGGCACCAACGAGAGAGAGCGCGGGCACCAACGAGAGCGAGCGCGGGCACCAACGAGAGAGAGCGCGGGCACCAACGAGAGAGAGCGCGGGCACCAACGAGAGAGAGCGCGGGCACCAACGAGAGAGAGCGCGGGCACCGAGAGAGAGCGCGGGCACCAACGAGAGAGAGCGCGGGCACCAACGAGAGAGAGCGCGGGCACCAACGAGAGAGAGCGCGGGCACAAACGAGAGAGAGCGCGGGCACAAACGAGAGAGAGCGCGGGCACAAACGAGAGAGAGCGCGGGCACAAACGAGAGAGAGCGCGGGCACAAACGAGAGAGAGCGCGGGCACCAACGAGAGAGAGCGCGGGCACCAACGAGAGAGAGCGCGGGCACAAACGAGAGAGAGCGCGGGCACCAACGAGAGAGAGCGCGGGCACCAACGAGAGAGAGCGCGGGCACCGAGAGAGAGCGCGGGCACCAACGAGAGAGAGCGCGGGCACCAACGAGAGAGAGCGCGGGCACCAACGAGAGAGAGCGCGGGCACCAACCGAGAGAGAGCGCGGGCACAAACGAGAGAGAGCGCGGGCACAAACGAGAGAGAGCGCGGGCACAAACGAGAGAGAGCGCGGGCACAAACGAGAGAGAGCGCGGGCACAAACGAGAGAGAGCGCGGGCACAAACGAGAGAGAGCGCGGGCACAAACGAGAGAGAGCGCGGGCACAAACGAGAGAGAGCGCGGGCACAAACGAGAGAGAGCGCGGGCACAAACGAGAGAGAGCGCGGGCACAAGCGAGAGAGAGCGCGGGCACAAACGAGAGAGAGCGCGGGCACAAACGAGAGAGAGCGCGGGCACAAACGAGAGAGAGCGCGGGCACAAACGAGAGAGAGCGCGGGCACAAACGAGAGAGAGCGCGGGCACAAACGAGAGAGAGCGCGGGCACAAACGAGAGAGAGCGCGGGCACAAACGAGAGAGAGCGCGGGCACAAACGAGAGAGAGCGCGGGCACAAACGAGAGAGAGCGCGGGCACAAACGAGAGAGAGCGCGGGCACAAACGAGAGAGAGCGCGGGCACAAACGAGAGAGAGCGCGGGCACAAACGAGAGAGAGCGCGGGCACAAACGAGAGAGAGCGCGGGCACAAACGAGAGAGAGCGCGGGCACAAACGAGAGAGAGCGCGGGCACAAACGAGAGAGAGCGCGGGCACAAACGAGAGAGAGCGCGGGCACAAACGAGAGAGAGCACGGGCACAAACGAGAGAGAGCGCGGGCACAAACGAGAGAGAACGCGGGCACAAACGAGAGAGAGCGCGGGCACAAACGAGAGAGAGCGCGGGCACAAACGAGAGAGAGCGCGGGCACAAACGAGAGAGAGCGCGGGCACAAACGAGAGAGAGCGCGGGAGAGCAAGCGGGAAAGAGAGAGAGAGAGCGCAAACGAGAGAGCGCGCAAACGAGAGAGCGCGAGAGAGCGCAAACGAGAGAGCGCAAACGAGAGAGAGCGCGAGAGCGCAAACGAGAGAGAGAGCGCGAACGAGAGAGAGAGCGCAAACGAGAGAGAGAGCGCAAACGAGAGAGAGAGCGCAAACGAGAGAGAGAGCGCAAACGAGAGAGAGAGCGCAAACGAGAGAGAGAGCGCAAACGAGAGAGAGAGCGCAAACGAGAGAGCACAAACGAGAGAGAGAGAGAGAGAGAGCGCAAATGAGAGAGCAAACGAGAGAGCGCGAGAGAGAGCGAGAGCGCGCAAACGAGAGAGAGCGCAAACGAGAGAGAGCGAGAGAGAGCGCAAATGAGAGAGCAAACGAGAGAGTGCGAGAGAGAGCGAGAGAGCGCAAACGAGAGAGCGCAAACGAGAGAGCGCGAGAGAGCGCAAGCGAGAGGGCGCAAGCGAGAGAGCGCAAGCGAGAGAGCGCAAACGAGAGAGAGAGAGAGAGCGCGCAAACGAGAGAGAGAGAGCGCAAACGAGAGAGAGAGAGAGAGAGCGCAAACGAGAGAGAGAGAGAGAAAACGAGAGAGAGAGAGAGAGAGAGAGAGAGAGAGAGAGAGAGAGAGAGAGAGAGAGCGCAAACGAGAGAGAGAGAGAGAGAGCGCAAACGAAAGAGAGAGAGAGCAAACGAGAGAGCGCGAGAGATAGCGAGAGAGCGCAAACGAGAGAGCGCAATCGAGAGAGCGCAAACGAGAAAGCGCGAGAGAGCGCAAACGAGAGAGAGAGAGAGAGAGCGCAAATGAGAGAGCAAACGAGAGAGCGCGAGAGAGAGCGAGAGCGCGCAAACGAGAGAGAGCGCAAACGAGAGAGAGCGAGAGAGAGCGCAAATGAGAGAGCAAACGAGAGAGTGCGAGAGAGAGCGAGAGAGCGCAAACGAGAGAGCGCAAACGAGAGAGCGCGAGAGAGCGCAAGCGAGAGGGCGCAAGCGAGAGAGCGCAAGCGAGAGAGCGCAAACGAGAGAGAGAGAGAGAGCGCGCAAACGAAAGAGAGAGAGAGCGCAAACGAGAGAGAGAGAGAGAGCGCAAACGAGAGAGAGAGAGAGAGAAAACGAGAGAGAGAGAGAGAGAGAGAGAGAGAGAGAGAGAGAGAGAGAGCGCAAACGAGAGAGAGAGAGAGAGAGCGCAAACGAAAGAGAGAGAGAGCAAACGAGAGAGCGCGAGAGATAGCGAGAGAGCGCAAACGAGAGAGCGCAATCGAGAGAGCGCAAACGAGAAAGCGCGAGAGAGCGCAAACGAGAGAGAGAGAGAGAGAGAGAGAGCAAACGCGAGAGAGAGAGATAGCGCAAACGAGAGAGAGAGAGAGAGAGCACAAACGAGAGAGAGAGAGAGAGAGAGAGCGCAAACGAGCGAGAGAGAGAGAGAGAGCGCAAACGAGAGAGAGAGAGCGCAAACGAGCGAGAGAGAGAGAGAACGCAAACGAGAGAGAGGGAGGGAGCGCAAACGAGAGAGAGAGAGAGAGAGCGCAAACGAGAGAGAGAGCGCAAACGAGAGAGAGAGAGCGCAAACGAGAGAGAGAGAGCGCAAACGAGAGAGAGAGAGCACAAACAAGAGAGAGCGCGGGCACAAACGAGAGAGAGCGCAGGAGAGCAAGCGAGAAAGAGAGAGAGAGAGAGAGAGAGAGTGCAAACGAGAGAGAGAGAGCGCGCAAGCGAGAGAGAGAGAGAGAGAGAGAGAGAGAGAGAGAGAGAGCGCAAGCAAGAGAGAGAGAGCGCGCAAGCGAGAGAGAGAGCAAACGAGAGCAAGAGAGCGCAAACGAGAGAGCGCAAGAGAGCGCAAACGAGAGAGCGCGAGAGAGCGCAAACGAGAGAGCGCGAGAGAGCGCAAACGAGAGAGCGCGAGAGAGCGCAAACAAGAGAACGCGAGAGAGCGCGAGAGAGCGCAAACGAGAGAGCGCGAGAGAGCGCAAACGAGAGAGCGCGAGAGAGCGCAAACGAGAGAGCGCGAGAGAGCGCAAACGAGAGAGCGCAAGAGAGCGCAAACGAGAGAGCGCGAGAGAGCGCAAACGAGAGAGAGCGCAAACGAGAGAGCGCAAGAGAGCGCAAACGAGAGAGCGCGAGAGAGCGCAAACGAGAGAGCGCGAGAGAGCGCAAACGAGAGAGCGCGAGAGAGCGCAAACGAGAGAGCGCGAGAGAGCGCAAACGAGAGAGCGCGAGAGAGCGCAAACGAGAGAGCGCGAGAGAGCGCAAACGAGAGAGCGCGAGAGAGCGCAAGCGAGAGAGCGCGAGAGAGCGCAAACGAGAGAGCGCGAGAGAGCGCAAACGAGAGAGCGCGAGAGAGCGCAAACGAGAGAGCGCGAGAGAGCGCAAACGAGAGAGCGCGAGAGAGCGCAAACGAGAGAGCGCGAGAGAGCGCAAACGAGAGAGCGCAAACGAGAGAGCGCGAGAGAGCGCAAACGAGAGAGAGAGCGAGAGAGAGCGCAAGAGAGCGCAAACGAGAGAGAGAGCGCAAGAGAGCGCAAACGAGAGAGAGAGAGCGCAAACGAGAGAGAGCGCAAACGAGAGAGAGAGCACAAGAGAGCGCAAACGAGAGAGAGCGCAAGAAAGCGCAAACGAGAGAGAGAGCGCAAGAGAGCGCAAACGAGAGAGAGCGCGCAAACGAGAGAGAGAGCGCAAACGAGAGAGAGAGAGATCGCAAACGAGAAAGCGCGAGAGAGCGAGAGAGCGCAAACGAGAGCGCGCAAACGAGAGCGCGCAAACGAGAGAGCGCAAGCGAGAGAGCGCAAGCGAGAGAGAGCGCAAGCAAGAGAGAGCACAAACGAGAGAGAGAGAGAGCGCAAACGAGAGAGAGAGAGAGAGAGCGCAAACGAGACAGAGAGAGAGAGAGCGCAAACGAGAGAGAGAGAGAGCGCAAACGAGAGAGAGAGAGAGAGAGAGAGCGCAAACGAGAGAGAGAGCGCAAACGAGAGAGAGAGTGCAAACGAGAGCGAGAGAGAGAGAGAGCGCAAACGAGAGAGAGAGAGAGAGAGAGAGCGCAAACGAGAGAGAGAGAGAGAGAGAGAGAGAGCGCAAACGAGAGAGAGGGAGGGAGTGCAAACGAGAGAGAGGGAGGGAGCGCAAACGAGAGAGAGAGAGAGAGAGAGAGCGCAAACGAGAGAGAGAGAGCGCAAACAAGAGAGAGAGCGCAAATGAGAGAGAGAGATAGAGAGAGCGCAAACGAGAGAGAGAGCGCAAACAAGAGAAGAGAGAGCGCACAAACGAGAGAAAGAGAGAGAGAGCGCAAACGAGAGAGAGAGCGCAAACGAGAGAGAGGGAGGGAGCGCAAACGAGAGAGAGAGAGCGCAAACGAGAGAGAGAGAGAGCGCAAACGAGAGAGAGAGCGCAAACGAGAGAGAGAGAGAGAGCGCAAACAAGAGAGAGAGAGAGAGCGCAAACGAGAGAGAGAGAGCGCAAACGAGAGAAAGAGAGAGAGAGCGCGCAAACAAGAGAGAGAGCGCGCAAACAAGAGAGAGCGCGCAAACAAGAGAGAGCGCGCAAACGAGAGAGAGAGAGAGAGAGCACAAACGAGAGAGAGAGAGAGAGAGAGAGCGCAAACGAGAGAGAGAGAGAGAGAGAGAGAGAGAGAGAGAGAGAGAGAGAGAGAGAGAGCGCAAATGAGAGAGAGGGAGGGAGCGCAGGCGAGAGAGAGAGGGAGGGAGCGCAGGCGAAAGAGAGAGGGAGGGAGCGCAGGTGAGAGAGAGAGGGAGGGAGCGCAGGCGAGAGAGAGAGGGAGCGCAGGCGAGAGAGAGAGGGAGGGAGCGCAGGCGAGAGAGAGAGGGAGGGAGCGCAGGCGAGAGAGAGAGGGAGGGAGCGCAGGCGAGAGAGAGAGGGAGGGAGCGCAGGCGAGAGAGAGAGAGGGAGGGAGCGCAGGCGAGAGAGAGAGGGAGGGCACGAGGGGGGGCGGGCGCGAGGGGGGCGGGCGCGAGGGGGGGCGGGCGCGAGGGGGGGCGGGCGCGAGGGGGGGCGGGCGCGAGGGGGGGCGGGCGCGAGGGGGGGCGGGCGCGAGGGTGGGGCGGGCGCGAGAGAGAGAAAGAGAGAGAGCATGAGAGAGAGAGAGAGAGAGAGAGAGAGAGAGAGAGAGAGAGAGAGCAAGAGAGCGTGCGCGAATGAATGTATTTTTGTAGATGATAAACAGCAGGTTGGAAAAGTGAGCTGTGAGGAGGACACAGAGGCTGCTAAGAGATACAGACAGGTTAAAGGGAGCGGGCAACAAGACGACAGATTGAGTATACTGTAGAGCAGTGTTTTGCAAACTTTTTTGCCCCAGACCCATTTTCACCAACTGACCATCCTTTGCGACCTACACTGGTCAACATTCACGACCCACCATTTTCTCAGCTTTAATTACAACAGGTGAGCCTGCTTGGTCCTGACGATCTAATTCCAATCAGGTTCACAGGAGGAGAGGGCTATGCACATATCAGTGCAGAGCTCAGCTGGTTCCTTTGTGCTGTCTTATTTATGTGAGGACGGAAAATCCAACCTCGCACATATAGGTCGTTGTGATAGGCAAAAGCAACAAAATGCTCATTTTACTCAGCACTGGATACTCTTCGGTGACTATACTCCAGAACGCTGACGGACTCTTTGACTTGCTGCGTGTTTTTAATATGCTCATAGAAGCCTTACAGTGCAGGAGGCTATTCGGTCAATCGAATCTGCACCAACCCTCTGAAAGTGCACTTCAACCAAGGCCACTCCCAATAACCTATCCCAATAACCCCTTAACCTAACCTACACATCTTTGGACACTGCAATTTATCATGGCCAATTCACTTACCCTGCACATCTTTAGACTGTGGGAGGAAACTGGAGCACCCGGAGGAAACCTACAGAGTCACAGGGAGAAAGTGCAAACTCCACACAGTCACCCAAGGTCGGAATTGAACCAGATCCCCATGGCACTGTGAGGCAGCAGTACTAACCACTGTGCTGCCTTTGCTGCCACGGGTGAGGCGCAGAAGTTCAGTTTCTTCAGCTGCAAGTTAATAATGACTCTGGGGTCTCAAACTCACCGCTTCTCTCTCAAAATCTGCAATTTCTCACCGAAGAAAAAGTGACAAAAACTGTTGATCAGTGCACCTAGATGCGACTGAATAAGGTTTGCCAGTCTATCAACATCTCCCTTAGTAACACTGCTTTCTTCAATGTGCCGCAGCAGTGTGGGGAACATGTAGCAGTTTTGGCTTTCAACTCGCACTTGCCAAACTTTCAACAACTTTTAGAGAGCATCGGTTTCTTCACAGTGCCGAAAGCAACCCTGTCCCTTACAATTTGAGGTTCAGTTCATTTAGAATTGAATCGATGTCTGCAAGGTAAGATAGTTAGCATCAAAGTTTCATTAGCAAACAAATCAGCCAGAGGAGACGATTTCTCAAGGAGGAAAGCGTGGATTTGATACCTCGGTTCATAACTCTGCCAAGTTACGAACCGAGGTATCAAAAGGAAAGTAACTCTGCCAAGTACTCGACCCCTTGACAGTCAACGTACTTCTATGCAGAACAATAAATGTGTGTGCTCAGCCGCCATATCGGAACAAAGCCTCAAAAAGCCTGGTATTGAGTGCGCTGCATTTAATGAAATTCACAACTTTCACAATTACTTTCAACACCAGTTCAAGATTGGATGGAATTCCATTCGATGCCAATGCCTAATGGTGACTGTAATGATTCTAAACTATGTCTTGACCTGTTGCCTCCTTAATCCTCATACTCCACAGTTTTTTCAAGTCATGTTGACTGTTCCATTGCTTGTGATTTCTCTGCAATAAACCCAGTTTAGCCCACACTTTCCAACCACGTAACTATTCAATGCTTCAAATCTCTGCACCTGTCGTGTTTGTTGATAATGTCAGGTAGCACAGCAAATCCTCAACGAATTTATTGAGCCAAACATACCTAACGTAAACTAGCAAGGTTGCACAATTAGAAACATCAATACTTTCATCCAGTTGTATTGAGAACTCCTTTGCTGATTTTAAATGAGAATTAAGCTCGACTTCTAAATTCTTAGCAGGACCACAAATTCGGCGAGTTACTGTGTTATCACGAACTGGGATGCATTTCACTTTTTCAGCTGATCTCTCACGTAGGACTATGTCTATTGCTGCAGGGAGATTTAATGTCTGCTACAGTGTGGGGCATTTTCCTTTTAGCTACACAGTAAGATATGATGCAAGAGGTTAATTGTACTTTGTCATTCAATGTAGCATTTCGGCTGAGGACTTCAGCTGATGATTTAAGTTCTCACTGCATCCTTTGAAAGAAATCCAAGATGTTTTTTCCTCAAACTCGCCATGGTTAGCCTTGGAAATTTTGAGGGTTTTAAACTTTCATGTGCCAGTACTTCCCTGCCTATAACACACATGGGCTTTTCATCCTGACTTGCATTGACACAATTAATAAAGCCATACCTTAAATAAAAATCATATTTAAACTACTTTGTTCCTGATTTCAGCTTTTTCTTAATAGGAGTTGCTCACCAGGGGCCCTGGAGCTCACACCAGCACTGCTTTGACCTACTGTGGACTCTCCTGTACAACTCTCTCCAGCATATTCAGTTGAGAGATCCTGGCCCGTTTGTGCCTCTTGCCTGCTCTTCCTTATTACAAAACAATTCATTTTCAATTCTTCAGTACTGGCAGCAACAAATTGAAGGAATCTCTGCTCATTGATTTCATGCCCGTCACTGACGTGATGTCAGTATATGGGGTGAGTGACCTGCCCTCTACTGCTGCTTCCTGGTGGGACGACTCCATCATGTATGTTTAAAAAAAAAAACTTGCACTGGGACAATGCGCTGATGTCAGAAGGCTGTCCACCCCGCTGGGCTCCTTGCCTGCACACTGCCAGATCCGGCTGAGGGGGCACACATGCAACAATCTCAAAAGTCAGTAGCCGCTGTCATTTTTAAATGCAGGTCGCGGCCACTGGGCATTCCTCCCGCGATCAGAAATGCCACAACCAATCGTGCTGTAACCCACCGGACACCCACAACCGACCTGTGGGTTGCGACCCAGAGTTTGAAAAATCTTGCTGAAGAGAAATGTGAAGCTATTCAATTTGGTCATAAGAACAGAAAAGCAGAATTTTTAAAAGGCATGAAACTTGTAAATGTTGCTGTTCAGAGAGACTTGCTTGTCCAAGGAACACAGAACACTGGCATGCAGATGTGGCAGGCAATTAGGAAGACAAGTGCCATGTTGGCCTTTATTGCAAGGAGATGGGAAGACAGGAATAAAGTAGTCTTGCTACTACTGGGCAGCACGGTAGCATGGTGGTTAGCATAAATGCTTCACAGCTCCAGGGTCCCAGGTTCGATTCCCGGCTGGGTCACTGTCTGTGCAGAGTCTGCACGTCCTCCCCGTGTGTGCGTGGGTTTCCTCCGGGTGCTCCGGTTTCCTCCCACAGTCCAAAGATGTGCGGGTTAGGTGGATTGGCCATGCTAAATTGCCCGTATGTCCTAAAAAGTAAGGTTAAGGGGGGGGTTGTTGGGTTACGGGTATAGGGTGGATACGCGAGTTTGAGTAGGGTGATCATTGCTCGGCACAACATCGAGGGCCGAAGGGCCTGTTCTGTGCTGTACTGTTCTATGTTCTATGTTCTACTGTGCAGGGTTTTAGTAATATCACATCTGGGATAGTGGGTGCATTTTCGGTCTCCAAATTTAAGGAAGGCTATACTTGCTTTTGGAGGCAATAAATCAACGGTTCTCCAAAATAACCCCTGGGTTGAGCGTGTTGTCCTATGGTGAGAGGCTCAGTGAAATGGGCGTATATTCTTTGCTGTTTAGAAGAATGAAGGGCGACTTCATTGAAGCATATAAGATTAGAAGGGCCCCGATTAAAGCAGATGCTGAGATTGTTTATGCTGGTCGCGGAATCTAGAATCTGGAAGATGGGGCAGTTTCACGGTAAGAGACCAATCATTTAGGATGGAGATGAGGAGGAATCTTTGGAATTCTCCATCCCAGAAGATTGTGGATACACTGTATTCGAATACACTCAAGGCCAGATTGATAGATTTTTAGTCTATTAGAGAATCAAGGAATATGTGGTGCAGCCAGGAAAGTATTGTTGAAGCCCAAGATCAGCTGTGATATATATTGAATGGCAGATCAGTCGCAACAGGCCATGTGGTCTACTTCTGCTCCTACCTATCATGTTCTTGTGTAGAGCGAAGCCAGTCAGGGGCAGTGTTAGAAAATACTTCTTCATTGGGACCTGCAAGGGAGGGAGAAGGCTTTTGCACTATGTTTATAGATTCACGTGCATTGTTTATTTTGTTGTAAAACCAAAAATACTTCAATAAAATGTTTACAAAAAAAAAAAAAGAAAATACTTCTCCATACAAAAGAATGAAAATCTCACCTCCCAAAAAGGCTGTTAAACTTGGGTCAATTGAAAATTTAAAAACTGAGATTGATCAGATTATTTTGTCAGTCATTAAAATACAGATCAGAATGGTGAATTGAACGACATTTGAGCGGCTGAATGGCTTACTTCTGCTTCCTCCCAAAAATGTCTTATTAACTTAACTACCTACAAAATGTTTTTTCTAAAATAGCATAATTGGCTATGGTAACACTGCAATTCTATTTAAATAATGACCTGTCTTTTGGAGGAGAGATAAAATTCCAATTTTCGAAATAATCCATTATGGGGTGGGATTCTCCGACCCCGCAGGGGGCGGAGAATTGCCAGTGATGGGGGGGGGGGACATCACGCACGCCGCTCCGCCGATTCGGTGCCGGCACGGGCCGCTCAACACGGCCCTCCCCGTGCAATAGGGCGAGTTAGGTTGAGTCCTGCCGGCGCCATTCTCGAATGGTCCTACCCAACGGGACCTCGGTGTTCATGTTGCGGGGGGGGGGGGGGGGGGGGGGGGGGGGGGAGGAGAGGGAATCTGACCCCGGGGGAGAGGCCTGGCCCGCCCGCGGGGCCTACCGATTGGCGGGCGGGCTTATCCCGTTGGGGCCTATGTTCCTCCGTGCCGGGCCCCTGTAGCTCTCCGCCATGTTGCGCGGGGCCGGTGGAGAAGGAAACCCACGTGCATGCCCAAACTCACGCCAGCCATGGCGCGATGCCCGGATCCACGGCGCTCGTCCTGACACCCATTTTGGGAGCTGGAGCAGTGCGAGGCTCTCCAGTGCCGTGCTGGCTCCCAGTGCGGCTCAGGATCTCTGATCCTAGGGGTCTGTTGACGCCATCGTAAACGCTCTGGCGTTTACGACGGCGTCAACACTTAGCCCCAGGATCAGAGAATCCCACCCATGGTTTCTGCTTTCCTGGCTGAGCCGGATGCCAATTTGAGACCATACAAATGAAACGATTATTATTTTTTATTTTTAAAAAATGGTCAGTTTTGTGTCCGCTAATGATAGCACTTAATAGCAAACAAGGAAAATAAATTCCAAAATAGTTGAAATTATTCATACAAAAGAAACAAAAATATATGCAGAAAGTGATTTTTTTCCAACTTCTTCTACCTTCAAATGCACTACCTCTAAAGCTAATAAAGCAAACAATGTTTAAGTAATTAATGTATTCTGAGCTTTATACAAAACTGTTAATATAGTTGATGATTGGAGTTCCATAATGCCAAGAGAATACAATGCAGTAAATTTACAAGCTAAGGTGCCATCAGTTGTGGCAGAAGGATATACTTTTCCACCAGCAGGGGGTTAATAAGTCAAACGGAATATCATCACAGGCTGTTTCTCAGCGTTTGCTAGTGGCAAGTTCAAACGGAACACTTGCAAAGGCTCACTAAGTTGCCTGTGTCCCTTCCTGAAATGTCACCGTATAAAAGGAGTTGAGTAAAGTTAGTAGAAGAGTTGAGTAAAGTTAACAGAATTCAAGAAAATAAAGGTTAGAGAAAGACAGTGTGCTGCAAAAATAAAAACAGTAAAATCCTCATTCTTAAATTTGGTACATTTAAGTCAGGAGCAAGAAATATGCAGATTGCCAATGCAATTCAAGTTAAACCAAACTCACTTGAATTAAAGATTTTATCCCCCCCATTAAAAACTAAATTACTTTGGCTCACTGGAGAAAACCCGAAACATGGAAAATACAAAGACTGTACCTTGAAACATGAAGCACGGTACAAGAGTTGTACCACATGACCAATACTAGTTTTAGATGCCTGAGGAAACCGTGGTTCAAGCCTCTGAACAACAAAGAGGACCAGTACTTTCCTAGAGAGTGCTGACCCATCTTCCAATGCAAGCAAGACCAGTTTAAGAGCTTCTTCTTGCATAGCTGACAAAAGAAGAACGGAAAACACAAGCATTATAATTTTGATGTGTAAAAATTCTAGAAAATATTTGTTAGGTAAGGATCGCAAGGGACATGGAGCAAAGGTGGGAAAATGGAGCCAAAGTACAGATCAGACTTGATTGAACTGAATGGTAGATTTAAGTGGCCCTCTGCTGTTCCTATGTATTTACTTAGGCTATGCAATTAATATGGTCAAGTATGTTCAGTGAGGCAATTTATAACACCCATGCTGCAAACAAAGAGGCCTGTATTTTACTGTTAAAATAACATGAGGTGAATGGCATTCGCATTTACATATGTGCAAATACCACAGCAACTTTGGGCAATGGATGATAGGTCATTAAACGCGGAAATACAAAAAACTGCTGCCCAAGCTGTTAATGCAGTCAATAGCTTTGCAAAAAGGCATCACTCTAGCTCACCAATTAAGTGTATTGAAAAGCATGATGCTGCAGTACTTGCATGGTAGATATGAACTAAACTCGCCACAGAAAGTTAGAGCTGGTGTGAAGCAACGCAAGGAATCAGTTTCGGAGCTTATTTAGTTAAACCCAAATCAAAGATGCTTTAACAATGTGCTAATTATAGCCAATGAGCATCTCGGGTACCAAAAAGCATGCGTAGGTTCTCATTCCCACAAGTTTAAATTGTTGAATATTTTAAATTTCACATTTTTAAAGTGTCAGACTATATTTTTGTGCTCCAGCCAGAGTGGGATTTGAACCTAAAGACATCTCACACAGGGAAACGATTGCTACCAATTTAGCTACAGCTGACACGGACACTTACGTATAGATTCAGTTACAAAACAACACAAGCAAAACATTTTAAAGGTTATATTATATGTTGAAGAAGAAACATTTTCATTACAAATGGCAATGTTCATAAAATATTTGATATACACAAACTGCTTTGGTTTAAAAAATTTCTCACCACTTACCTGGTCCCAAAAACTGACAACCTCGAGCCCTGACTGCTGCCCACAAATTGGCCGACAGCTGCTGGGGATTCTGATGCTGCAGAATAAGCTCAGTAACTGTCCTTTCTCCTAGTGATCTTGCTGCCCGCATTGCTCGAACACGACCTTCCTCCTCTACCAACTGACAGTTAACCAAGGTAACCAGTTTCCTCTGCATTGGTCGACTCAGTGCACTCTGATTTAAACTTGCAACACCTGAACAAAAAGTTAAATTATTAAACCACTTGAAACTTGTCGAAGCTCATATTACTCAGGCATGATCTTTGGACGTTGAATTTTCTTTGCAATATACAACAATTTAATAAATATGAAAAATGAAAATCACTTATTGTCACGAGTAGGCTTCAAATGAAGTTACTGTGAAAAGCCCCTAGTCGCCACATTCCGGCGCCTGTTCGGGGAGGCTGTTACGGGAATCGAACCGTGCTGCTGGCTTGCCTTGGTCTGCTTTCAAAGCCAGCGATTTAGCCCAGTGAGCTAAACAGCCCCTATATATCAGCTTAGACGTGCCAAAAAATGACAATTAGTTACCATTATGGGAAAATTGGCACATTTGCAGCCCTTACATTTTGACAAAGGTATGGGGTTGGATTTTGCAGTCAGTGCAAAAGGTCTCTATCATGAGAATTTCAGCTCTAGCATAGTGTAGTGGTACTGCAACTGCTCACTTTGCTCTTTACTGGGCATTCCCAGTGTGAAGCAGCAATGATGGCATCAGGCCATCTAAATAGCCATTCACATTAAAAGGATTTTCTCATACTCAAAATGAGGAAATTAAAAGCATTTTAATTTGCTTAAGGACATAGACTTGGGTTGAAGGTAGAAACCAAAATAGTCTGACAAAGAAAAAAAACTTTGTAAAGTGAAAAAAATCATTTAACTGCACTGTGATTTTTTTTAATGGGTCAGTTCTGTTGTTTTATTACACAATTTAAAAAACCCAGCAACACCCAATTGAACAAAGTGTAACTTTGTAAGGGGTTTCAAATAGCGATGTGGACAAGGTGATGGGTTTAAGCGGGAGTTGAAATTCTCACTGATTTCAATGTTTGCTGGCTCTGGGAGCAGCTGCACGTTCTGGAAAGACAGTTGGTGAAGTTTAGTACGGGTGTCAATCTTTCCTCCATTTTAGAACATAGAACATAGAACAGCACAGAACAGGCCCTTCGGCCCTCAATGTTTTGCCGAGCCATGATCACCCCACTCAAACCCACGTATCCACCCTATACCCGTGACCCAACAACCCCCCCCCCCTTAACCTTACTTTTATTAGGACACTACGGGCAATTTAGCATGGCCAATCCACCTAACCCGCACATCTTTGGACATTTTACATTAATTTACAAAAGTGAAATATTATAAATGTACACCTCCAAACTCAACTTCCCCACAGTTTTAAGGCGTGTCTCGTCACGTGTGTTCAAGTCAAACCCCAATTAATCCTTCCACCTGCATATAATTAAATATAACTGAAACAAGTTACACTGCAGCGCAGCATGCGTCAGAACCTCCCCAATGACAGACTGCAACTTCAGGATTTCCAACTAATCTGTGCAACATCATAAGGTCACAAGCCAATTTCAGAGGGGCAATGGCAGTGAACACTGACAGTTCACCTTCAACCACCACCACGCCCTGTAAAATTCAGTCCAAGGATTGCCGCGGAAATCTGCATTAAAAATCCACAGTAATTAAGTTTTTAAAAAAATAAAAATACAATGTAAACTGACAGTGTTAATTATCTGTTATGCTAAAAGCACATTCAAATTAACTTCAAATAATTCTTGATGTACAATCAAATGATCACTTTCACAAAATAATATAAATACTAAATCAGGGAATGTAAGCTAGAAAGATCTTGATGTTACGCAGGACCCTGAGGGGTCTTGGTAGAGTGAATGCTGAAACCGAGTTTTCCCTTTTGGGAGAGGCCAAACTAGGGAACACAGTTTAAAAATGGGTCTCCTGTTTAAGGCAGATGAAAATAATAATTTTCTATCAGTCAAGAGTCTGTGGAACTTTTCCGCAGTGGAAGAGGCTGGGCTATTGTTAAGGTAGATGGATTCTCTTGCTCGTCAATAATCTAATGGTATCAGGGAGTAGGCAGGATAGTGGTGTTGAGCCCACAACAGATCAGCCATGTTCTTATCGAATGACAGAGCAGACATGATGTGCCAAATGCCTACTTCTGCTCCTAATTCATATGACATGCATTTATTTAAAGATGCCTATAGAACTGTTATCATACATGGCAATAACTATGTATTCAGAGTGTAATAGCGCAAGAAGTTTCCTAAATGAAAATAAAGATGCAAGGAAGGTCAAATCAATATGGATATCATTAATTTCCAGATTGAAAATACTGATCAACACCTCAATATTGATTCTTTATTCAGCTAACAATACATCTACTATACAAATAATGAGTGGCTGTAAAAGTTTGGTGACATTGCACCTGTAGTTATTGCTGCAAACATAACCTGGAATAAACTGCAATGGTAACATAGAGAGATGTGGCAGCTCTTCAGAGAACTACAATCTTTCTCATAAAAACTATGCTAACAGGAATATGGAAATTCTAAAAAATGAATAGATGAACAATATTTTATCCCCCTATCTATCCAACTCAGTTCGAAGCATCATCTCTCTTCACTGACTACATTTTGCATCCCTCCACAGCTTGCTGCTCAATCCTCCCATTGATCTCAATTTCTGTAATACTGTTTCTTCTCCTCTTTTCTCATGATCTCATCCTTCTCTACTTCTACCACTTTCCTTCTCTCCATCCTCCTGATTTCATGCCCCTCTACACTGTACCAACCTCACCCGTTATCACTGCACGACTTGAGAGTTTTAAAAATTGACTTGCATTGCCAGGGAAGATTGATAAGATGAATGATCAAAACAGGCGAGTGCTTCACAATTTCCTGTTCCAAAATGCATTAAAAACTTGCGTGTCAAGTTCAGTATATGGCCTGTAAGTGTCAATATGATAGGGAGCTCCAGTGAAATATCTTGCATCGGAGCTAACATTATGTGCCAGGCTGGTTTCATGCAGAGCAAATCAAATGAAATACACGTTTATTTGAGGGGAAAAGGGAATTAAAAGATTTTTTTTAAAAAGTGAAGCAGCATATAACAAAAAAAAGTGAGAATCTTTAAAATAGTACCCCCATTTGGAGGAATTGGTTTGCAGCAACATAAAAAGGCAAAATGTCATTCAAATCAGGTGAGAATAATTTCTTTATTCCTTTAATCTTTAAAAATCAAATCAGAATCAATCACAAAAAAAGGCATTGCTTGATCCTTGAAAACTGCACACCACGTAACCCTAACATATGTTTCCAAGGTACCATTGTGTACCCATGATGAACACAGGTTCTTGGGTCTTGGCAAATTGCAGCACAATACACCATGGTGAAACCATATTTAAAGTTCATTGTAATGCTGGACTTCCGGTGACGGCGGGCGGGAGGCAGCCGCACGTTGGAGGGCTCCCGTTCGGGAACGGCATTGTCGGGGTTTAACGCCCGGTCCTAGGGGCAGCGAAGGCCGTAAAAGTCGGGAGAAAGCACAGTAAAGGGAAATGGCGAGGATCAGTAAAACAAACGGCCGTGAAAAAAGCAGCTGAAAGTCCGTCGGGGAGTGGAAAGGTCACCGCGGGGTTGGCAAGGAAAATGAAGGCTGGGGCACCAGGGAAGGCCGCATTGCTTACGGCTGAAGAAATAACTAAGGTGATGGCTGTGGAATTCGAAAGGCAGTTCACAAAACTCATGGAGGCAATGAGGAAGGAGATGGGGTGGTATTGAAAGTGCTGGTGGAGGAGGCGATTACCCTGGTGAGGACAGCGGTGGCAAGCGCAGTGGCGGAGGTGCGGGAGCAAGGCAAGGCGCTGAAGGAAGTGGAAGATACATGATTGCAGCACAGTGATCAACTTACCTCGATGGGGAAGGAGATAGAACATAGAACAGTACAGCACAGAACAGGCCCTTCGGCCCTCAATGTTGTGCCGAGCCATGATCACCCTACTCAAACCCACGTATCCACCCTATACCCGTAACCCAACAACCCCCCCCCCTTAACCTTACTTTTATTAGGACACTACGGGCAATTTAGCATGGCCAATCCGGAGCACCCGGAGGAAACCCACGCACACAGGGGGAGGACGTGCAGACTCCACACAGACAGTGACCCAGCCGGGAATCGAACCTGGGACCCTGGAGCTGTGAAGCATTTATGCTAACCACCATGCTACCCTGCTGCCCCAAATGCGGAAGGTGATAGTGACCATCAAGGATCTGTGAGGCAAAATGGAAGACCTGGAAAACAGATCCAGGCGACAGAATTTGAGGATTGTGGGGCTGCCCGAAGGAGTGGAAGGCCCGGGGCCGACTGAGTATTTTCCCACAATGTTGGCAAAACTATTGGGGGGAGGGGGAGGATCCCTCCCGATATGAACTGGATTGGGCTCATCGGTCGTGGAGGCCTGTAACAAAGGCGAGAGAGCCGCCAAGAGTAGTGACTCTGTGCTTCCTTAGGTACAGTGTGAAGGAGAAGGTCCTGTGCTGGGTTAAGCAGAAGTGGGTGGTGCAGTGGGCTGGAGCTGGTATACGCTTATACCAGGACTTTACGGTGGAGCTGGTGAGGAGGCGGGCTGCCTTCTACTGGGTGAAGAGGGCACTGTACAGTAGCAAGGTGCAGTGCAGCATTGTATATCCAGCGAAGCTGAGGGTGAACTACAAGTTCAAGGACTTTTATTTTGGGATGGTGGAAGCAGCAGAGGAGTTTGCGAAGGCAAAAGGGCTGTGGCAGAATTGAGAAATGGTCATGTACCGATGTGACCTCATGACTGTATTTTTTCTTTTCTGTTTCACTGCGTACTGGTGTGTGGGCTAAAGGAGCCAACGTTGTATATATTTGGACAAGGGAAGAGATGGGACTTTCACTTGCAATGAGGGTTCTTTGGGGTGTGGGTGTGTATGCGGGGTTTGTGTGCTAAAGGGGATTTCTGGGTTTTCCTGGGGCCGGGCAAGGGGGAAAGAGACCCAGGTGGGGGCCTCCACGCTGGCCGGGCAGAACAGGGTCCAATGGGTCTAGCAGGGGTGGAAAGTTGGGGGGGGAAGGAACCGAGGTTGGGGAGAGGAGTTTTACAAGAGGAAGTGGAGGGGTGGAGTTGGGGGGGGGGGGGGGGGGGGGGGAGGGGAGGGGGGAGGGTTTACAACTCTTGGGTGTCATTTACAGTACTCTTTCGGAGGTTGGATGGCATTGAGTGTCAGGGGTCGGGGACCTCTATAGATTAATGGTGACCGTGGGCGATTCAGGACTCCTTTTTTCATTTTCTCCTTTGTGTTTTTTTTCCACCGTGGGAGGGTTTGTTTTATTAGATGCATATTAACAGATGGGCCGTTGTTTGAGGTGGTGGGAGTATAGGTTTGTTGTTGTTGTTGTTGTTAAGGGGATTGACTTTGTATTTGTTACCGTTTACTGCTTGTTGGTGGGGTGTAAATTTTGAAGGCAAATGTGAAAATGGAGAATAAAACATTTTTTAAAAAAAGTTCATTGTAATGCTAAGAGACCGTTGCTTCTTTTTCAGATAGTATTTTCTTGTCTCTGCCTCTCCCCCACGTCCCTCTCCCAATTGGTAAATTCACAATCCTTTCTCGAGAAAGGATTTCCTCAGCCCAATATGAGAAACATTTTGGCAACTACCCCTCCATTAGCTTTTTCTTTCCATTCCCCGATTAATCCTACTACCTTTAATTCCACTCGCTTACCTTTCTCCCAATCTGTTGTCCCTCCCCCACTCAATACTGACCTTGGTTTTGAGTCCATGTGACATAACTCAATAAATAAACAGGAATAAAGAAGTAATTGGAAAATGACTGGCTTACAAGTCTGCAAAGGCTGGTTAAAACTTGTTAACCAAAACATCCCAAAGTACTAATTGTAACTGATTTACAGGGTTGCACAGAAATAAACATTTACAAACTTTTAAAAAATCCTTTAAACTTGTTTGCTTATAAATCTGAGAGTCTGCATTGTGATCACATGTTGATGAATGGATTTTGTGCTCAAGTAGATTAATTCAATAAGTACATTACAGCTATGTAAAGTTACAAAATAAAAGCTGAGAAAGGAAATAGTATTTTTTACAATTGCTATTGTAAATGTTATACTGTTCTACATACCCTTGCCTCCACTTAGAGGTTTCAAGTAGAGTGCCAGCTCTTCTACACACTTCTTTGCAACCTCATAATGTTTATTTTCAGTCAAATTACTCAGGTTCACAGTCTGCTGGTCTGGGACCTAGATACATTCAAAACATTTACATGTTGGCAAAATGCAATAGAACAGAACATTTCAATAGAACAGAACATTTTAATGCCGCAAGATGCAAAAACGGTAATTATTAGCAAGCATGCCAAGCTGAATATTGGAAATTATCCTACCAAAGATGAACAAGAAAAATGCGAAAAGGTTCGAATGCAGATGTAACAGCAACTAAATAATATTCGGATGGCAGAATAATGCCTGTTCATTATACTCTTGCATTTAGCATGTTGTAATAGGACTGAGATGGATACCATTAGAAAGTGAATGAATGGATATTAGCTGGTACAAAAGCCATGTGGATGACTACAGCTGGAACAGTTATTGGAAGAGTGGAAATAGGACAACTCAGACTAGCAGAGCAGAGTGAAATGAGAGTTCTTGTATTTAAGGCTTAACTATTTATGGTGATTGATTTGGCAGGTAAAAAGTAATGCATACTATGAAAGACTGGTAGATGAACCAAATTTACAAATTATATATCAGCTAAAATGTCATATTTAGTAGCTAAATGATAATTTATATGACTTGCTTTAATCATTGCTGAATTCTTTCGACTTTGCCGGACAAGAACAATAGTGAACATCTGATCAAGACAATTTTTGGATTTTCATCTACCAACTAGAATTGAAAACCACCTGGTGGCTAAACTCAACTTTTTCCGCAGCAATTTGGAAGCTGGGATGTTAGGTGCCTAATTTATGAATAACAGAAGATGATGAAGAAAGATTCAGCGAGTTATAATTTTATTTAGCTGTCCTTTGATTCATTTTTGATGCAAATATAATTTCTCACCTGTGAAGCAATATTTTTTTCTGGTTACACAACACAGCAACATCGGAGCAGAATTGCTAATCCACATTAACATAACTAGAAATAAAAAGTAACCTTGAACAGAGTGGCTATTTCATACTGATGATGTCATTTCACATTCCTCTTGTAATAATCAGCCTTGGAAATCCTATCATTTTCAACACTAGCAAGAATTTTTGAAGTGCAGCCATTAATTGGACCTTTATGCATTTTGAAGTTAATTCCGTATCAGTTCCACCATAACAAACATTTATACCCATACATAATGCATCTGAAATAGGAACGTTATTCCTGTTCATAAAAATCTTTGAGGTGAATGAGTAATGAGATTTTCACAAGAATTTATTACTTGTGCATTTGTTGAAGGTTGATTTAATCAGATCAACAATTCATATATAGATAACACATGTTGGTACATTAAAAAAATACTATTTTGGAATTTAAGCATCAACTGATATATCAGCACCTACTGATATAAACATTAGCTCCAAAGGTGTAATATAGCATACTAAACTTTAGCATTTGATACATTTTAAGTAAAATTTACCTGTGCACCGACTAACTGTAGAAGTGCAAAATTCACAGGAAGAACATCGATGTCTGTGTTGATGGCGGTCTGGTCAAAGGGACACGCCTTGCGGTGTAGTTTGTTCAGGCAGGTTTTACAGACAGTATGCCCACAGCCCAAACTGATGGGTTTGTGCACGTTCTCATCAAATTCATTGTAGCAGATGGGACAGGAGAGGAATTCTGTCCACTGCGACGCTTGCACAGGCATTCTGAATGTTGGTCTGGGTTCCGTTTCAATGCTAATGGTTGACTAGCATAACATTATTGTACTGTCAGAGATTTAGACAGCTGGAAAGAAAAAAAATACATTTATTGAATGGTTGCAAAACTATAAATGCTCAGCTCTTTTCATTCATTACAAAGGTTTAGTCTTCAGCACAACACACTGATTAAGATTGAGGTTAAGGGGCAAGGGGGTCAAAATCTACCAGGGTGCACACTATTTCCTGTACGATATGATCCTGGTAGTGATATTGGTCGTTACTTAAGACTCCTTTACAGAACACAAAGATCCATTAATGTTTGGCCCACTTTTATTGTCTATTTGTAAATTAATAATAAAGTGGATGTCAGCAAATGTTGAGGCTGAGGGGGTCATCATTTACACTTTGCAAGAATTGCAAACAATACAGAACTACAAACATTCAGCTTCTGGGTTGACAACTCATTTGCAAGTAGTAAACAAATGACAAGATGGATAGAATCCTCAAGAAAATAGAGCTCAACGTGTTATCATAGAGCAGATCATCCACATTTTATTGTATTCAGTATAACTCAAAGACCTACTACAAATAACCTACTACATTATCAATGTCTATTCTCCCAAACAGCAGAGATGGGGGGGGGTCAGGCAACCATGTCCCTATCTCATGACTGCACAAGAACCATTGCAATTGCTGGCACTGAGGCTAGACCTCCAGGAGCATTGTAGCTGTGCCTTTGCATACTGCAATGAACATTTTCTGCAAACACCTGCAGCAAGACGTTGGCACACTTATCAGTCAGAATGTTGTTCCTTGTATCCAGAAAAATGGAGTTAACTAGCTGCATGCATTCAGCTATGGGAATTGTTCAAGACTCACTATTTCAATTTGAACAAGCTAAGTTAGTTGTACGCCATGTCAAATAATTTGTAAAAAATGTCACTGCTAAATTTCAAAAATACATGTAGCTGCCCCACACTAAATAACTGTTCATATCTGGTAGTATAGATGAGTACGGCTGAAAGAAAGATACATTTTCTTTTCATCTTGCACTCATTAGGACAGTTTGTAAAAATACTAATAACAGGGGAAATAACAACTTCATACCTGTATGAGAAGAGGCAAATGTCACCTAAGGGATGAGGGCCTACAAGCAGAGTACAGGAAGTTAGGAGATTAACTAAAATGCAGGACCTCAAATGTAGTAATCTCAGGATTACACTCAGTTCCTCCACGTGCTAGCGAGAGCAGGAATAAGAGGATAGACCAGGAGAGATTCAGATTCTTGAGGCACTGGGACCGGTTCTGGAGGATGTGGGACCTGCACAAACCAGACAGGTTGCATCCAGGCACAGCTGGGTCCAATGTCCTTGTAGGGGCTTTTGCTAGTTCTGTTGGGGACTATTTAAACTAGCGTGGCAGGGGGATGGGATCCCAGTAGTAGGATCAGATAAGTCATTTTCAGAGCAGGAAAATTAAGGTAAAACATTAGCTAGTGATGCAGAAGATGTAGCGATGGACTTGGAATTACAGAAGAAGTAACAATTTTTAAAAGTGTCCAGCAAGGGAAAATTACAGGATTAAATGTCTTATGCTTAATGCAAAGGGTATTGCAAACAAGGTAGATGAGTTACGGGCACAGGTAGACACATGGCAGCAGTTGACATTGCTGTAATGGAAACCTGGCTAAAGGAGGGGTAAAATTGGGAGCTCAATATCCCTGATTGTGGAGTCTAATATTTAAAGAATCAATTTCAGTTGTGAGAAGTGATGATATGCTACACGGGTCAAACAAATAAGTCTTTATGGATTGTGCTTAGAAATAAAGCAGTCACACTACTGGGAAAGATTGATAGTAGAAAAAAATATATAGGCAAATCCCTGCCTGTAAGAACAAGAGGGCAATAATTTGAACTATCCAATTATCAAATGAGATTCAAATAGGATAAAAGGTTAGTTAAGGAAAAAGTGGGGCCTATCAGAGAAGAAGAAGGGAACTTGTGTGTAGATGCAGAGGCTGTGAGAAAGGTTTTAAATAAATATTTGTCTCCATAATTAAAAAAGGAAATGGATCATGCAGATATACTAGTCCTGGAGGAACACAGATATTGAATGGAATAATTAAAGAGAGAAGAAGTACTCAAAAGGATTGGAATCCTTGAAAGTTGATAAGTCGCCAGGGCCAGATGGATTTTTTCCGAGGCTGTTGAAAGCGATCAGGGAGGAGATAGCAGATGCTTGGTGGATGATTTTCCAATCCTCACTAGATACTGGGGAGGTACTAGAGGATTGGAGAAATGTAAATGTGGTTCTGTTGTTGAAAAGGGGATCGAAGTAAATGCCAAACAATTATAGGTGAGTTAGTTTTAAGTCAGAGGGGCCAAATTAGTAGAATCAATTCTGAGAGTTGGGATTAACTGTCACGTAGAAAAGCCATAGAGTAGTCAGGGATGGTCAGCATGGATTTGTTCAAGGAAGGTCTTGCCTCATAAACTTTATTGAATTCTTTGAGGAAGTGACAAGAGTTGATGAAGGTAGTGCAGCGGATGATGTTAGCAAGGCATTTGACAAGTTCCCACATGGCAGATTGGTTACAAAAGTAGTCATGGGATACATGGTAATGTGGCAAACAAACAAAAGGGTAATGGTCAATGGATGCCCTTGCGAATGGAAAGTTCTTTCAAGTGGTGTCCCACAGGGCTCGGTGTTGGAACCCTTACAGCTTGTGCTATTAATGATTTGGATGTGAACATGGTGGCACAATTGGGAAATTTGCAGATGACAACGATTGGCAGAGTAGTGGATAGTGCATAGGATAGCAATAATCTCCAATACTGTATAAATGGATTGGTGGGAGTGGGCGATAAAGTGGCAGATGGAATATAACACTGAGAAGTGTGAGGTCATGCATTTTAAGAGATCAAGCAGTTATAGAGTACAGAATAAATGGGAATATGCCAAGAGGGGTCGATTAAGTGAGATATTTTAGTGTACAAATAAACAGGTCCCTAAAGGCAGCAGTTCAAGTAGACAAGGTTATAAAGAAAACGTATGGAATGCTTTCCTTCATTGGCAGAGGTTAGAATATACAAGTAAGGATAAAATGTTGGAATTGTATAAACACTGAGGCCACATTGGAGTAGTGTGCAATTCTGGTCACTACATTACAGGAATCATAGAATTTATATTGCAGAACGAGGCCATTCCGCCCATCGAGTCTGGACCGGTCCTTGGAAAGAGCACCCTACTTAAGCACACACCTCCACCCTATCCCCGTAACCCTGCCTAGAATGAATTGTGCTGAAGAGAGTGCACAGGAGGTTTACAAAAATTGCTGCCAGAGCTAGAAATGTGTAGCTATGGAGGAAAGATTTGATAGGGTGGGGTTATTTTTCTTGGAACAAATAAGGCTGAGGGGTGGCTTGAATGAGGTCTACAAAATTGTAAGAAATAGAGTGGACAGGATAATTTCCTTGGAGGAGAATTCTAGAACCAGGGAAAATAAATTCAAGATAAGTGGCAGAAGATGTAGAGGGGACATTTGCAGAGGGATAGAAGTGTCTGGACCCAGTTGGTGGTGGAGACAGGGACCCTAAACTCTTTTAAACAGTACCTGGATGTGTACCTTAAAGTGCTCTAAATTACAGGGCCATCAGCTGGGTACAGGAAGGTGGGATTAGAAAGGACACCTGGGGTTCCTCGGGCTGGCATGGATAAGATGGGCCACATGACCTCCTTCTGCGCTGTAACATTTCTATGGTACTAGTCTATCTGTAGGTCTACATTTTTAATAAATCTCAAAATCTAATGAGTTCTTAAACATGTTAAAAAATTAGACACATTAGCATAAGAACCAAAATATTTATTTCTACACTTCTTCTTAAAAAGCACACTGTAACACAACAGCAGAATTTAAAACTGTTTTCATGCTACACTGCGCTCCCAACATATACATGACCAAATCCACTTTCTATAGCATGTTGATTCCATTTCTTGTTCTGCAATATTATCTTTTCAAAATTTATTTATATTTGTGTACGCAGAAAATGGGAAAAACAGGGCAATAAAATAACAGAACAACAAAAATAACAAGCAACAAGTAAAAAAGAACATGAAATAAACTAGCAAGCTAACACACAAATACCAAATCAGAAAGTGACCGGTGGCCTATTTACGTTGCATCGATTGACTTAGTGCAAGTGTAGACAGGTGGCTTTATTCTCTGAGCTCCCTTCCATTTCTTTGTGTTTCCTAGGGCTACCGACTGTTTACATGTTGCCCTGGTATTCAGTGTGCGGGCACCTGCGCCCCTCGGTATGTAGGGCCTATTTTTGCTTTTCCTCTGTGTGGTGTGGTGTGGATGCTCCCCCCTTCCACTTCACCAACAACCCCCCTCCACTTCTCCAACCCCTCCCCTGGCTCTTCCCCCTCTCCCCACCCCCCTGCTCTCTCCCATCCTTCTTTCCTGCTCCCCCCGATAGTTGCTGGTTCCTGCTCCCCCTCTAGTTGCTGGTCACGAATAGATTCTGGAAGAGGCTGCTGAATTTTCTTCCACGTACGATGGGACCCATCATCTGATCCCCGAATTGCAAATTTTTTTTTCTAATGTTAGGAACTCCGCGAGGTCGGAAGCCAGTCTGAGGCTCTGGGTGGTGCAGCAGACTTCCATCTGAGCAGATATCTCTGCTGGGTGATCAGGGAGGCAAAGGCCAGGGCTTTTCCCATAAAGAGCTCTGGGTATTTCACTACCCTGAAGACTGCCTCTAACGGGCATGGCTCCATCTTTACCCACATGGCCTCTAAGAAGGCTGTCCAGAATTTGTTGAGTTTGGAGTAGGACCAGAACATGTGGTGTGGTTGGCTGGTCCCCCCTGCCACCCATCTTCCACCATCCGGGAAAAACCCACTCATGCGCACCGTGGTTAGGTGTGCTCTGCGCACCACCTTTAGTTGAGATAGGCTCAGCCCTGCGCATAAGCAGGTGAAGTTGATCCCGTGTAGAGCTTTGATCCTTCCCCTATCTCCAAGCACAGCTCCTCCTCCCATTTTTGTCGCATCTCATCCAGTGGGGCCCTTACCACTTCTAACAGTCATCCATATATGTTGCCACATTTACACCCCCCCCCCCCCACCCCCACAGTAAGTCCAGTGCTAGCAGTCTGTCCAGTAGGGCGTGTCCAGGTGTCTGGGAGAAAGTTGTGGTCTCCTTGCAGAGGAAGTCTCGCAGCTGCAAGTACTGAAGCTCGTTCCCTTTCGGGAGTTGAAGCTTCTCTGTTAGTTCTACCATGTACACTCCTTGACGTCAGTACCCTGTCCTCTTTCCACATCCCGAATGTGGCATCTATTCTTGCTGGCATAAATTTCCTGCAGATGGGGGCTGCGACAGACATGCCACTGAGTTTAAAGTGGTGCCTGAACTGGTTCCAGGTGCTTGTGGCTACTCCCACAGGGCTTCGAGTATGTGGTTGGGGGTGTCTGGAGTGAGGCAGTGGCCAGTGCCTGGAGGGATGTACGCATATGGGAGGGATGTACGCATATGGGAGGGATGTACGCGTATGGGAGGGATGTACGCGTATGGGAGGGATGTACGCGTATGGGAGGGATGTACGCATATGGGATGTACGCGTATGGGAGGCCGCCTCCCCCCCCCTCATACTGATGCATGATCAATTGCCCCGTTGTGTGTTGTTAAACCTAAAGGCTACTGACCGTTGGTCAGTGAGGAGAGTGAATCTCCTGCCGGCCAGGTAATGCCTCTAAATGCCGCACAGCATCAACGATGGCTTGGACCTCTTTTTCGACAGAGGAGTGCCAAATTTCGGAGGCATGAAGGGTGCGGGAAAAGAATGCCACGGGCCTACCTGCCTGATTGAGCGTGGTGGCTAGAGCGACGTCTGATGCGTCGCTCTCCACTTGAAAAGGCAACGCCTCGTCAACTGCGTGCATCGTGGCCTTGGCGATGTTGGCTCTAATACGGTTGAAAGCCTGTTGAGCCTCGGCCGTTAGGGGAAGAAGGGTGGACTGGATGAGTGGGTGAGCCTTGTCCGCAAAGTTTGGGATCCACTGGGCATAGTAAGAAAAGAACCCCAGGCAGCGCTCGAGGGCCTTGGGGCAGCGGGGAAGGGGGAGCGCCATGAGGGGGCGCATATGGTCGGGATCGGGCCCCAGAACTCTGTTCTGGACCACATAGCCGAGGATGGGTAAGCGATTTGTGCTAAATACGCACTTCTCCTTGTTATAGGTTAGGTTTAGGAGAGAGGCGGTGTGGAGAAATTTGGCACGGTTGGCATCGTGGTCCTGCTGATCGTGGCCGCAGATGGTGACATTATCTAGGTACGGGAAAGTGGCCCGCAGCCCGTACCGGTCGACCATTCAGTCCATCTCCCTTTGGAAGACCAAGACCCAGTTGGTGACGCCGAAGGGAACCCTGAGAAAGTGGTAGAGGCGGCCATCTGTCTCGAAGGCAGTGTATGGGCGGTCCACCTTACGGATGGGGAGCTGGTGGTAGGCAAATTTCAGGTCCACAGTTGAGAAGACCCAGTACTGTGCAATCTGATTGACCATATCAGATATGCGTGAAGGGGGTACGCATCGAGCTGCGTGTACCTGTTGATGGTCTGGCTGTAGTCCACGACCATCCTGTGTTTCTTCCCAGTTTTCACCACTACCACTTGGACTCTCCAGGGGCTGTTGCTGGCCTCGATAATGCCTTCCCGAAGCAGTCGCTGGACTTCAGAACAGATGAAGGTCCTGTCCTGGGTGCTGTACCGTCTGCTCCTGTGGCGACGGGTTTGCAATCCGGAGTTAAGTTTGCAAAGAGGGAATAGGGTGGGTCGACCTTTCGGGTCGCAAGGCCGCACACAGTAAGGGGTGAAAATGAAAATGAAATGAGGGGTAGGGGCCCGCTGAATTTCAGTGTTAGGCTTTGGAGGTTACACTGGAAGTCCAGGCCGAATAGCAGGGCAGTGCAGAGGTTGGGGAGGACGTAGAGGTGGAAGCCGCTGAATTCGAAGCCCTGGACCGTGAGCGTGGCTATACAGTACCCCCAGACCGCCACGGAGTGGGACCCGGAGGCCAGGGAGATTCTCTGATTGGCGGGGTGTAACGCGAGGGGCCGCGCCTTATCGTATCTGGATGGATGAAGCTTTCGGTGCTCCCGGAGTCCAGCAGACAAGAGGTCTCGTGCCCATCGATCTTCACGCTTTTCGAGGCGGTGGTTAGATTGTGCGGGCGTGACTGGTCAATTGTGACCGAGGCGAGTTGCGGCTGGTCGACGCTGGTGTCGAACGATGGGGTGCCCGGGGGTAACGGGTCCTGGAACGATGGTGGCGCCCATGTGCCGTGGGGGAGACAAGATGGCGGCGCCTGATGATCTTGGGTGGACAAGATGGCGGCGCCCATGGGCCGCACGTGGTCCGAGGAGGGGAAGATGACGGTGCCCACTGGCCGCACGTGGTCAGAGGAAGGGAAGATGGCGGCGCCCACTGGCCGCACGTGGTCAGAGGAGGGGAAGATGGCGGCGCCCACTGACCGCGCGTGGTCTGAGGAGGGGAAGATGGCGGCGCCCACTGTCCATACGCGAGAGGGGGGAGGAGTCGGGGCAATGGCGGCGACTGCGCAGGCCTGGAACACCGCAGCAAAGTGCCCTTTTTGCCGCAGGCCTTGCAAAGGGCGCTGCGGGCCCGGCAGCGTTGGCGGGGGTGTTTCTATTGCCCGCAGAAGTAACATCGGGGGCCCCCGGGGTTGTCTGGCTGGCGCGTGGCACAAGCATAGGGTTGGCTGAGTGGGGTCCCCGGTGGGGCAGCCGACTGTGGAGTCCACGACGCTAGGAGGGGTGAAGGCCTGAAGATTGCGCGAGGCGACCGTCATCGATAACGCCAGCTTTTTGGTTTCTGCGAGGTCGAGGAAGTCGCTGGCATATGAGGTCTGACCCTCTCCCCGTAACGAAAGCATCCCGCATGAGGAGGTGACGGCCTGACAGTCACAGTCTCTGACCAAGGGAATTAAAGCACGGCAGAAATCTTCTACGGACTCACCGGGAAGTTGCCTATGAGTAGAGAGTACATGTCTGGCGAAGAGAGTGTTCATCCGCTGCACGTAATTCTCTTTCAGTAGCGCCGTGGTTTCATCATAGGTCGGCGCGTCCTGGATAAAAGGAAATATGTTGGAGATCAGCCGCGAATAGAGTATCTGGATCTTCTGAGCTTCCGGAATTGGGTCTGTTGCAGACCTGATGTAAGCTTCGAAACAAGCTGGCCAATGTTGAAAGTCGTTTTTGGCGTCGCTTGATCGCGCATCCAGCTGCAGGTAATCCGACTTGATGCTGAGGTCCATCTTCTGAAAATCTTAGAGTAATAAATTGACGCACGATCAATTGCACAGAGACGAGAGTGGAATACAACTGAGGCTTTATTCCTCTAAGATGTGTGGCCTCAGACAGCAGCTGGCGAAATGGCTCCTGTACAGGGAGCACAAATATTTATACTCCGCCTACTGGGCGGAGCCAGCGGGCAGGAACTACCCCGTACCTGTAGTACAAGGTCTTACCACACATCTCCTAATATACACAACAGTGGGAGATCACCACACATACGCTCTGCGTTTGCTGCACAGTGGCAGAATAGGAGGTTCAGCTGAGCCAGGCATCCCATGTATTGCCATTTTGTAGGATGGTTTTTTGTACCCTAGGATTCTTTCCCGCCCAGGCAAAGGCCACAATTAATTTGACAACCCTGGAGGAGGATTTGGGGATGAAGATCTGAATAGGAAGAAGAACCTTGGCAGCACTTTAATCAGCTGCACTTTTCCCATCAGGGAAGTTGGAGTGAGTCTCATCTCTGCAGGTCTCTCTTCACCACCTCCACAAGTCTGGATAGGTTCCAATTATGCAGCCATGTCCAATCATGAGCTATTTGTAACCCCAGGTACCCGAATTTGGTTTGGGCCAGTTTAAACGGGAGCACCTCCAGCTCTATTCCTCCCATTCGGGGGTTCACCTGAGAAGTCCAAACTCCCTCAGGAGTTTCATTATCTTGTCCATGCAGACCACGGGGTTTGAGACATAGAGCAACAGATAATCTCATACAGTGCAATTCTGTGCTCACTGCCTCCTCTCTGAATGCCTGTCCACCCCTTCAATGATGTAAGAGCAATAGCCAGTGGCTTTCCAGAGTGAACAGCAGCGGGGACAACAGACACCTCTGCCTCATGCCTCTGTGCAGCTGGAAATATTCAGAGCTGGTGGTATTTGTCTGTACGCTCGCCATAGGCGCACTATACGGAGGTTCCACCCATGAGGTGAATCCGGGTCTAAACTCAAACCGTTCAAGCACCTCTACGAGGTACCTCCATTCTACTTGATCAAAAACTTTCTCAGCATCCAGGGAGACCATCACGTCTGTTGTTCACTCCCTTGGTAGTGTCATAATCACATTCAGCAGGCGCTTGACATTCACAATTAGCGGTCTACCCTGGACAAACCTGGTCTGGTCTTCCGAGATCACATCTGGGGAGCGACTCTCCAGTCGCCTGACAGAGCTTTAGCATCCTTGTTTAGGAGTGAGATGGGTTTCTCTGTCCCGCACTCCGTTGGGTCTTTGCCTCTTTTTGGAGACCAGCTATGCCAACAGCTCCACAGTCGGGGCTGTGTAGTACCGCCAATCCACTTCCAATATGATTACATCTCCATCGCTGGCCTATAAAATTCTTTTGCAGAATGCCTGGTTGGCGAGGAGGGCTGTGTTCAGCTACCACTGGGGCCCTTTCCAGGATTCCACTCACCCATATGAATCGTTCCCCTTGGTCCATCACCATGTTAGTCGTAGAAAATGCGACTTTTTTGCTAATAGTATGGCCATCCTCCTCACCCTTAGTGTCGAAGCACACCTGATATATCTGTCCCACCCAGCTTTTCATTACTCTCAGTCGGTGTTTCTCTCTCAAATATGTCTCTTGTCGTAAGGCTATGTCCACCCTCAGGTTTTTGAGATGGGCAAAGACTCTGGCTCTTTCAGCCTGTTGAGTGCCCTCAAGTTCCAGGTGACTATTCTGATTGGGGATTGATACAGCAGGGTACGGGAGGTTAATTTGGGGAACTTTTTCCCATTTTGGTGCCCATTTTGCAGGGTTGAAAGGTCTAATCCAAAGTTACCAGGCGAGAGCCATCTTTTATGCGCCCGCTCAGTTTATGGCTGTCACTGGAAGTCCTTGATTCAACAACATTAACATGGGTAGTTTGCTCCATAAATGGAAATAAAATAGAAAAGCAGAATTATTTTTCAGTGCATAGGAGCTAATTCTTCAGTCATATGCTGTGGGATTTCTATATTTAATTCTGCCAATGCAAAAACTAATCCTCTTTTAAGGCCATTTGCGTCCGTTTCTGGTCTCTTGCCCCCTTTTTCCTATTAGCAGAAGTCATGTCTTCAGACATCTGAAACTTTGCTCTGCATTACATTTACAGATTCTCCACCTTCTCTATCCCTCCATGATGCTTGAAACTCACCTCTTTTATCAAACATTTCATCCTTTGGCTTTGTGTCCATTTTTGCATGCTTATGCTTGTTATGTACAGTGGAATGTTTTTTTTTATATTAAAAACACTATGCAAATACAAGATGCGTATGAGCCATGACTGATGGTTAGACATTTGATCATGGAGGTCATTACACTAAGAGTTAATTATGCTCGCACCTGACATTCTAGTGTGCTTTACCGCCCGGGGCATTGAATCAAATCAGGTTTTACTGGATGTAGCAGTATTTCCCAATTGGTGCCGTGGCCAAGATCATCTTACTCAGCATAAATGATGTGGAGATGCCGGCGTTGGACTGGGGTTCAACAACTCAACAACCAGGAACACTACAGACAGTTACCCGCAGATCCAGCCAAGGAACACATCCGCCAACTCAACAGACTGATCAGGACCTTGGATCCAGACCTTCAGAGCACCCTACGTGCTCTCATCCCATGTAATCCCCGCATTGGAGATCTCTACTGCCTCCCGAAAATACACAAGGCCAACACACCAGGCCGTCCTATTGTTTCAGGCAATGGGACCCTGTGTGAGAACCTCTCTGGCCACATAGAGGGTATCTTGAAACCCATCGTACAAGGTACACCCAGCTTCTGTCGCGACACGACGGACTTCCTACAGAAACTCAGCACCCATGGACCAGTTGAACCAGGAACATTTCTCATCACAATGGATGTCTCGGCACTCTACACCAGCATCCCCCATGACGACGGCATTGCTGCAACAGCTTCAGTCCTCAACACTGACAACTGCCAATCTCCAGACGCAATTCTGCAACTCATCCACTTCATTCTAGATCACAGAGTCTTCACCTTCGACAACAAATTCTTCATCCAGGTGCATGGAACAGCCATGGGGACCAAATTTGCATCTCAATATGCCAACATCTTCATGCACATGTTTGAACAAGACTTCCTCACCACACAGGACCTGCAACCGATATTATACACCAGATACATCGATTACATTTTTTTCCTTTGGACCCACAGCGAAGAATCACTGAAACGACTACACGATGAGATCAATAAATTCCATCCCACCATCAGACTCACCATGGACTATTCTCCAAATTCTGTTGCATTCTTGGACACACTCATCTCCATCAAGGATGGTCACCTTAGCACTTCACTTTACCGCAAGCCCACAGACAACCTCACGATGCTCCACTTCTCCAGCTTTCACCCGAAACACATTAAAGAAGCCATCCCCTATGGACAAGCCCTCCGTATACACAGGATCTGCTCAGACGAGGAGGAGCGTAACAGACACCTACAGATGCTGAAAGATGCTCTCGTACGAACGGGATATGGCGCTCGACTCATCGATCGACAGTTCCAACGCGCCACAGCAAAAAACCACACTGACCTCCTCAGAAGACAAACACGGGACACCACTGACAGAGTATCCTTCGTCGTCCAGTACTTTCCTGGGGCGGAGAAACTATGACATCATCTTCGCAGCCTTCAACACATCATCAATGAAGATGAACATCTTGCCAAGGTCATCCCCACACCCCCACTACTGGCCTTCAAACAACTGCGCAACCTCAAACAAACCATTGTTTGCAGCAAATTACCCAGCCTTCAGAATAGCGACCATGACACCACACAACCCTGCCAGAGCATTCTCTGCAAGACATGCCAGATCATCGACTTGGATACCACCATTACACGTGGTAACCCCACCCACCAGGTACGCGGCACATACTCGTGTGACTCGACCAATGTAGTCTACCTCTTACACTGCAGGAAAGGATGTCCCGAAGCGTGGTACATTGGCGAGACCATGCAGACACTGCGACAACGAATGAACGGGCATCGTGCGACAATCACCAGGCAGGAATGTTCCCTTCCAGTCAGGGAACACTTCAGCAGTCAAGGGCATTCAGCCTCTGATCTCCGGGTAAGCGTTCTCCAAGGCGGTCTTCAGGACACGCGACAACGCAGAATTGCCGAGCAAAAACTTATAGCTAAGTTCCGCACGCATGAGTGCGGCCTCAACAGGGATCTTGGGTTCATGTCGCATTACATCCACCCCCCCACCATCTGGCCTGGACTTGCAAAATCCTACAAACTGTTCTGGCTTGAGACAATTCACACCTCTTTAACCTGTGATTATCCCTCTCCCTGGATCTGTAATGATTTGAACACCTGCAAATGCTCGCATTCTAAGCATTGTCCAGCATCTCTGACTTTGTCTATATAAATTTTTCTGGAACATACCTCTCCATTCACCTGAGGAAGGAGCTGCCCTCCGAAAGCTCGTGTTTGAAACAAACCTGTTGGACTTTACTCAGCATAGACAGAGGATTTAATCAAGGTATTGTAACCTTACACACACACACACACGCACACAGGTCATTGCTCATTAAGCCATAAACAATTCAAGTTTTCAGCACTTTTTTTGCTTCTTGAAATGATAAATTACTTAATATATGCTTCTCGAAAGTCCAAAAGCACGGAACATTTCCCAAATTTGTTTAGCCCTAGATCGCATCTGCTCCTTAAATAGTTAGACGTAGATACCATCACCCATTCTACATAGGTTACTGACAAAGCTGTTATCCGCAGTCATAAACTAATAGGAGAATCTGACCATCAGCCCCCGAGAAAATACTTCTACAATCTGAACTCAGCATCAATAAAAATCCTCAGGATTTTAAAGGTTAAGAACCACAGAGAAAAAGACTGAAAAAAAAAAGGGCACAAAAAGTTAACTTAAAAATATTTCCAGCAATTCTGTATGATGGCATGCAGATTTTACATGAGAAAACTGCTTTAAAAAGCAGAAACTGAAATGCTTCTGCAATCCTTTAAATGTCAGCACAAATTTGGAATTTTAGTACAAGTGGGCACATTAATGTAAAAGGTCAACTCAGTTACAATTCAGTTTCTCTATTTAAATGTGAATAATTGTAGTTTGAAGTGCGTCAGTGTTATGTCTCAAATCCTGAAAGTCAAAAGGGAAGCCTTTTATAATACCCAGTGCATTTTTTTCAGTTTCCTTCAACAAACAAGGGACGTTCTTCAATATGATTGTCACTACAATATCAAATCTTGGTAGTGCTGGCCTTCCGGTGGCAGCTAAGTGAGTGGGAAGAAAAGTGGTGTAATTTGAGTGTTTTGGTTTCCCCTCTGACGTGTGATGTCTGCTTTAACAGGAGGAACAAGTCGAAAAAGAGGGCCTCGTCTGACTTGTAAGGCACCAGTGTCGTCGTTGCCCGCTGTGGTCAACTGAGAGGCTGGTGGAATTCCTTATACAGAGGTTTAAGAAAGACAAGCGGTCTCTGATGACCTGCCGAAGGTGATTGAGGTGGCAGTGGCACCCATACGGGTAACTTTGGACAGGGTGGAGCAACAGCTGGAGATTCAGGGCCTGATGATTCGGAAGGTGGAGGAGACTCACAAAGCATAGTGATCGGATTGCCTCTTTGGGGGCAGAAGATATTGACGGCCACGGCCGGTGATCTGGAGAATCTCTCCAGATGCTAGAATTAGAGTACTGATGGGCTGCTGGAGGACATAGAAGGTATGAGTGCCACAGATTATGTGGCCCTCCTGAAGAGGACCTGGCCCACCAGTCGTTAAGACGGAAGGCCAGGTCTGGGGTGCTGCCACGGGCGATTATAGCCCAACTCCATATATACTTGAATGAGGAAAGGATCCCGAGATGGGCGAAGGACACTCGAGAATGTTGTTGGGAGGGCAATCCTGTCAAAATTTATCGGGATATCGGGGCAGAACTGGCAAAAGGGGGTGCAACATTTAACAAGGCCATGGCGGCTCTTTATAAGGAGAGTGCATTTTGGAGTGGTGTACTCAGCTCGCCTTCGTGTCACGTTCAGAGACAGGAATCACTATTTTGGTATGCAGGAGGAGGTGAATGACTAAAGAAGTGTGGACTGTGGGAGAATTGAATAAAGTTGTTGGTTATTTACCATTTCTTTTCTGGACTTTTGGCTTATTTTTGTACTATATTGTTGGAAATGTTTGAAGGGGATGGGGAGAAAGACGGATTGGATTTTTTTTTTCTTCCTAGAATGTTTGATAATAAAGTTGGGTACGGGTAGGAGGGGGGTGCTGTTTGATTATCTATTGCGTGTATAACTTCGATTTTTCCAGAGGTTGGGGGGGGGGGGGGGGGGGGGTGGAGGAGGTCACCCTGCTAGCAGTTATGAAAGCTAACGGGAGCAGGGGGGGGGGGGGGGGGGGGGGTGTCCACTGCAAGCAGTTCTGAAAGTTAACGAAAGCGGTGCGTTGGTTGGGATGGGGTGCGGGGGGTTTGGAGTTGAGTAGATTGTTTGTTTGGTGCTCTGGGGTGCAGCAGGAGGGGGTGGGGAGGCAGATTGCTGATGATGAGGGTTTCTTTATGTACTGGTTTGAGAGGTGATGTCGGTGGCCATCTTGGGTGGGCCTGGAGCCAGTGCAGGTTGGGGCCCCATTCAAACTTCCTTGCGGGTACGATATGGCTGATCAAAAGAGAGGGGCACCAGAGGTCCCGAATCAGGCTGGTAACATGGAACGTGAGGGGGTTAAATGAGCCAGTTAAAAAGTCCCGGGTGTTTGCACATCTAAAGAGTTAAAGTGGATGTGGTTTTCTTGAAGGAGATGCATCCGAGAGTTCAGGATCAGACAAGGCTACGAAAAAGGTGGGTGGGGCATGTATTCTCCTCGAGTTTTGATGCGAGGTCGAGGGAGACCGTGGTGCTGATCAACAGGAGGGTGACCTATTCGGTGGCCAATATTTTGGTGGACTCAGGGAGGAGATGCGAGATAGTGAGTGGGGTGTTGGCGGGCACTCTGGTGTTCCTAACTAATGTATATCCACTGAACTGGGACGGCATGGACTTCATTAAGAAGGTTCTGCCAGCCATTCAGGAGCTTGACCCACATCATTTAATTATGGGGGGAGGGAAAACAGACACTTTCATTGTGTGTTAGACCCCAAGCTGGATAGATAGGTCGAGCCCCAAATCCTTTACAACATCAGGGGTGGGGATAGAGAGGGGTCGAGCCCCAAATACTTTACAACATCAGGGGTGGAAAAGAAGTTGCTAGAAGGAGTTGCTAGTGGAAGGAATTTTCCTTCTTTTCGCATGTGCATCGGGTCTATTCCCGTATTGATTTATTTGTACTGGGGGAGTCATTACTTCCTGGGGTTGTGGGGCGGGGTACTCAGCGATTATAATATCAAATCAAGCCCCATACAATGTGGATATGTGGTTAGAGACAGGCTGCGCTCAGCGACCCTTGTAGTTGAATACGGCGTTGTTCGCGAACAAGAGGGTTTGCAAGAGGATAGTTTCTGCTATTGGAAATTATGTGGATTTTAATAAGAGCGATGCATTCTCACCTTCCATGATCTGGGAAGCACTGAAGGCGATCATCAGGAGAGAGATAATTTTGACAGAAGACAGAATTGGGATAAGAGGGGCATTTTCAGGATGGCAGCCTGTAACTAGGAGTTTTGGCTAAGATCAAGTGTAGTATCTGCTCGGCCTTTTGGCTAAGATTTGGTGTGTCTCTCTTGTGGGGACCATGAATTGGATTCATTTTGAATTTGAATGGTTTTGGAGCAGGAAAGGAGCTGGATTAAGGGTTTGCCCCTGTCCACACTCTGAACTCTGGCTTTGTAACACAAAAAGTAAAATAAAAACGAGGGTGCCACTGGGATTGATGCTGAGGCCATAATTATTTACAATATATACTGATGTCTTGGACAAGTGAATGTACTATTGCCAAGTTTGCAGATGACACAAAAATGGGTGGGAAGGTAAGTGGTGAGGATGTCAGCACCTACAGAAGGGTATAGAGTGAGCAAATACTTGGTAAGTGGAATATAAAGTAGGGAAATGTGAAATTATGCACTTGAGTAGGAAGAATAAAAGGAGCGGAATATTTTTTAAATGGAGAAGACTGCAGAAAGCTGGAGCATGGAGTTTGGGGGTTCTCATGCACAAATCACAAAAAGCTAGCATGCAAGTTTAGCAGGTAATGAGGAAGGCAAGTGGAATGTTGGACTTTATTTCAAAGGGAATGGAGCATAAAAATAGGGAAATCTTGACAAAATTATACAAGGCACTAATTAGACTATATCTGGAATACTGGGAATAGTTTTGGTCCCCTTATTTAAGGGAAGACATACTGGCATTGGAGGCAGTCCAGGGAAGGTTCACTAAGTTGGTTCTGGGTATAGAGGGACTTTCTTATATGGAGCGACCCTTCGCGCAGAGTTCCCGCCGGCAATGACCAGGGGTGAACAGCGCCAGCGGGTCTCTGCCATTTCCACGCGGCCGCTCGGCCCATTGGGGCCAGAGAATCGGCGGCCCACAAACGGCGCAAATGCCGCCGATTCTCCGCACCTCAGAGAATCGCACGCCGGAGTCGGGGCGGTGTGGCGCAGTTACGGCGATTCTCCGGCCTGGCGTGGGGCTGGGAGAATCGCGCCCCCTGGATTCTCAGGGGGCTGGACAGGGGAGATGCTGAGAGGTCGTTTCCTCTTGTGGGACAGCATAGGACCACAGTGCATTGTTTCGGGAGTAAGGGGTTACGCTTTTAGACTGATGAGAAACAATTTCTAAGGGGTGGAATTCTTTACCGCAAAGAGCTGTAGAGGCCGAGTCATTAAGTATGCTCAAGGTGGAGATAGACAGATTTCTAATCATTAAGGGAGTCAAGGGTTATGGAGATAAGGTGGGAAAGTGGAGTGGTGGATCATCACATCAGATCAGCCATGATCTAGTTGAATGGTGGAGCAGGCTCAAGGGGCCTAATAGCCTCCTCCTATTTCCTATGTCCTGCCCCATATTCCACCTGCCTTTCCTCTCCCCAGTCCTTGAATAGGTTGTTACTTCCCAAACACGTGCCCTTGTTTCCTGGAACTCATTTGAATCCTTCCAATCAGATTTCTGCTGTACCAAAACAGCTCTCATCATAGTCACAAATTACATCCTGAATGACTGTGACCATGGTAAACCATGATCCTTCTCAGCCCATCTACAGCCTTTTGACATGGTTCACCACACTATCCTTCTCAAGAAGCCTCTTGCCATCATCTATCTGGGTGAGACTACATTCGCCTGGTTCCATTCTTTTTTATCTAATCACAGTCGGAATCATCAGAAATACTTCTCTTCCTGCTCCCGAACTGTTACCTCTGGTGTGCCCAGGAACAATTTTGGCTCCTCCTATTTCTCATCTATATGCTGTCTCTTGGTAACATTTGAAAACAGAGTCAGTTCCCATGTGTATACATGGGATACACTATCTCACCACGACCTCTCACCCTCTCCACTGTCAACCTGCTAATCTAACATACAGGACAAGGATGGACAGATTTTCTCAATTTATATATTGGGTAGACTAAAAACATAATTTTCAATCCCCAGTACAAACCCAGTTCCCTCGCTATTGACTTCATTGCTCTTTGACTATAGTCCGAGGTTGAAGCAGACTGTTTGCAGCATGTTTGGCTGCAAAGTGAACTTCTGACCAGATATCTGCACAAGACCATTTATTTCCAGCTCTGTAATAGGAGCTGACTCTGCCCTTGCCTCAACTCATCCTATGCTGAAATCTTTATTTGCTACCCCTACCAATGCACTCCTGGTCTGCCTCCCACACCCAAACCTCTCCTGTCCATCCATCACCCCTGTGCTATTGACCTACACTGGTTTCTGCTCAAGCTGTACATTGATGTTTCGGTTCTCATTCTGGTCTTCAAATCCCTCAATGGCTTCAGCCTTCCTTAACTCTGCAATCTCCTTCAGTCCCACAACACACAGATATCCGTACCCTTCTAACTTCAGCCTTTTGAACATCCCCAATTTTAATCACACCATCATTGGACCATGTCTTTGGCTGCCTAGTTACTAAGCTCTGGAAATTAGGTGCTAAACAGAGGCCTTGGCTTCTTGCTCAGAGGGATGCAAAATGTTATATTTTTACCCTTCAAAAGCATGGAGTACTCCAGATTACTTGGTCAACATCAACCAAAATACCACTCTCAACCATCCATCTCCAAAAACAGATCATCTGATCACTGCTTGGGTGCTTATGGGACCTCGCTGAGTACTGAATATCATGTTTGTATATGGAAATTATCCAGAGAAACCTGTTGCATGTGTCGGGATCAAACTTCATTTCTATTTCATCACATGCTCTCAAATTTTCTTTCAAATTAAACTTTTTTTTAAAAATCCCTTTGAATATTACATTAATTACTGAAGTCAATGCTACAATATATTATAACAATATTTCAGCTGACTTACAATATCAGAGAATAGATACCAAGAATGATCAAACAGCCACAACCTAATCAGAAAAGCTCACATGACATGTGCAAAGCTTGAGCAGTTTATCATTTGTTCGAACCCCAAGATGTTACATTCTGAAATCGCTGACTCTTAGAAATATATAACGTTATTATTGGCCACAATTAATGTATAACTGAATATCATGTAACTTCTTGTTCACTTAGTTTTAAACACATATTTAACAAGAGTAGGAGAGACACTAGCTGAAGTGGAAAACACTGAAAATCAGGGGATAACTCCACAAAACAAGTCAGCAGACATTGATCATTCTTCCAAGAACAAATAGCAATGTATAAAAAAACCCACTGTGCACCAATGCACTATACAGCATTCCGTAAAACCAAATGTTATGCCACCAACTTCGGTTGGAATTAACCTAAGAAACTGAGACCGTACATTTCAAGACATAGATGGGAAAAATAGGACAGAACTGTTCCCCTTAGTAAAGTGGTCAATATTTGGGCATAGCTTTAAGGCAAAGAACAGGAGGGGATTTGAGAAAAACATTTTCACCCAGAGGGTGGTTGGAATCTGGAACTCACTGTTTGAAAAAGTGTGGTCGAGGTGGGAACCCTCAACATTTGAGAAGTTTTTTAAAAATTCATTTAAGGGACGTGGACATCACTGATTAGGCCAGCATCTACTGCCCATCCCTAGTCGCCCTTCAGAAGGTGGTGAGTTGCCTTCTTGAATTTCTGCAGTTGTTGAGATGTAGGTGCATCCGCTGTGCGGTTAGGGAGGGAATTCCAGTATTTTGCCCTTGTGACAGTGAAGGAATGGCAATATATTTCCAAGTCAGGTGGGAATGACTTGGAGGGGAACCTCCAGGTGGTGGAGTTCTCAGGTATCTACTGCTCTTGTTCTTCTAGATGTGATGGTCGTGGGTTTGGAAGGTGCTGTCTAAGGAACCTTGGTGAGTTACTGCAGTGCATTTTGTACATAGTACACATGGCTGCCACTGTTTTTCTGTGGTGGAGGGTTTGAATGTTTGTCCTGGATGGTGTAGAGTGTGTTGAGTGTTGTTTGGAGCTGCATGCGTCCAAGCAAATGGAGAGTATTCCATTACACTCTTGACTTGTGCCTTGTAGATGGTGGACAGGAGGCAAGTTAACTCGCCATAGGATTTCTAGACTTTGATCTGCCTTGGTAACCACAGTATTAATAGGGCTAGTCCAGTTCAGTAACTGATCAATGGTAACCCCCAGGATGTTGACTTTGGTTGGGGTGGGGAGAGGAATGACTCAGCGATGGTAATGCCATGGAATGTCAAGGGCGATGGTTAGATCCTCTCTTGGAGGAGATAGTCATTGCCTGGCAGTCATTGCCTGGCACAACTGGAACTTGCCACTTGTCAACCCAAGCCTGAATTTTGTCCAGGTCTTGCTGCATTTGGACATGGACTGCTTCATTATCTGAGGAGTCGCGAATGCAGTCATTCGCAAACATCCCCACTTCTGACCTCATGATGGAAGGGAGGTAATTGATGAAGCAGCTGAAGATGGTTGGGCCTAGGACACTACCCTGAGGAACTCCTGCAGTGATGTCCTGGAGCTGAGATGATTGTCCTCCAACCACCACAACCATTTTCCCTTGTGCCAGGTTATGACTCCAACCAGCAAAGAGTTTCCCCCCGATTCCCATTGACTCCAGTTTAGCTGGGGCTACTTGATGCCATACTTGGTCAAATGCTGCCTTGATGTCAAGAGCAGTCACTCACCTCACCTCTGGCATTCAGATCTTTTGTACATGAATACTTGAAGCGCCATAATATACAAGGCTATGGACCAAATGCTGGAAAATGGGATTAGAATAAATAGGTGCTTGATGGCGCCTCTTTCTATCCTGTAAAACTCAAGTTCCAAGGCCTCCGCATGTGTCCCATTGCCAGCTATTGAATGGTCATGCCGTCTAATTTTTCTATTGACTGCACCTTCACCCTCACTCTTTTAAACCACATCATGGGTGCAGAATACTTCACACCTGAAGGTATGCTAACCGCGTAGCTTAATAAACACTTCACAGTTTTGGGGGCAGTGGAGGCGACATAGGGGAGAAGTGGGGGGCTCGATGGAGGCTCCGTTAAGGGGGAACCATAGGTTCGCCCCGGGGAACATTGATGGGGGATTTCAGGGTTGGCACAGAGCGGGCATCAGACAGCTGAGGGACCTGTTTATTGATGGGAGGTTTGCGAGCCTGAGGGAGTTGGAGGAGAAATTTGGGCTCCCCCATGGAAACATGTTCAGGTATCTGCAGGTAAAGGCATTTGCTAGACGGCAGGTGGAGGGATTCCCTTCGCTTCCCGCGAGTGGGGTGAGTGACAGGGTGCTTTCGGGGGTCTGGGTCGGAGAGGGGAAGATATCTGATATCTACAAGTTTATGCAGGAGGTGGAGGAGGCGCCAGTAGAGGAGCTGAAAGCTAAGTGGGAGGGGGAACTGATCGAAGACGGGACATGGGCTGATGCCCTGGAGAGGGTTAATTCTTCCTCCTCGTGTGCGCGGCTTAGCCTCATCCAATTCAAGGTGCTGCACCGGGCCCACATGACTGGGACGAGGATGAGTAGGTTCTTTGGGGGTGAAGACAGGCGTGTCAGGTGCTCGGGGAGTCCAGCGAACCATGCCCATATGTTCTGGGCATGCCCGGCACTGGAGGAGTTCTGGAAGGGGGTGGCGAGGACGGTGTCGAGGGTGGTGGGATCCAGGATTAAGCCAGGATGGGGGCTCGCGATTTTTTGGGTTGGGGTGGAGCCGGGCGTGCAGGAGGCGAAAGAGGCCGGTGTGCGCCTTTGCGTCCCTAGTAGCCCGGCAAAGGATCTTGCTACAATGGAAGGATGCGAGGCCCCAAGTGTGGAGACCTGGATCAATGACATGGCGGGTTCCATTAAGCTAGAGAAGGTCAAATTCGCCCCGAGAGGGTCGGTACAAGGGTTCTTTAGGCGGTGGCAACCTTTCCTCGACTTTCTGGCTCAACGATAGGGTACGGGTACAGTAGCAGCAGCAACCCGGGGGGACGGGGGGGGGGGGGGGGGGGGGGGGGGGGGGGGACCGGGGGGGGGGGGGGGGGGGGGGGGGGGGGGCGGGGGGACGATGACTATGTTTGTTTATTTAATTTTAATTTATTTTTAAGTTCTTTTGTTGTTCATTGGGGTTGGGGGTGGGGGGGGGGATGTGATACATGCGTCGATACGGTCTGGGGGGTGTTATAGTTATTATGGGTTATTTTGTTGCATTTCATCGTTTGTTGTTATGTTTTATATTTTCTGTAAAAAATTCCAATAAAAATTATTTTAAAAAAAATAAATAAACACTTCACAGGCAATTATGTAAGATTGTGACAGCGACAGTAGCAAATTGAAAACTGCTTTAATTCAGGAAGTTGTTCAGTCTCTGAAAATAAATATATCATGTCAAAAAAGGTACGAAATATGCATGCATTCATTAACTGGTTTAATATTAGTGACATAGCAACACATCTGCCAGTATACAGAATTGACAATTGCAGATCATGCTTTCAACATACAAAAAATATTACGCATTTTATAAAGAGATGAGAGAGGAACAAAAGCTTCAGTGACAGGTGAGCGTTAAGTAACTTGAGAGACAAATGGGTTTAAGTAGGGCGTTCTAGATATGGCCAAAGGCTTTGGTGCCAAATGTAGCAAGGGGTCAGAGAGGAATCCGAGGAGAAACAATTCAACTACAGATGTAGGCTGATTGAGGTTTAGCAATTATGTGAAGGTGAGGATTTTAATACACTGGAGCACAAGGCACCCCTGTAGGACAACAAGAAATGGTGATAATGGATGAACCTGATTTAATGCAAGGCAGAAATGTACATAATAAAAAACAGAAAATGCTGCAACGGCAAAAAGAATTGATGTTTCATGCCTGTAATGTTATCTTACAAACCGGAAACATCAACTCTGTTTCTCTCCCTATAAATAATGCCGATCTGCTGAATAATTAGTTTTTTTTAATGGTTTTTATTTCAGATGTCCAGTATTTTACTTTTGTATTGTTGCAGCGTGTAGGTAGCCAAGTGTACGGAGTATGGAAAGTTAACATGGAGAATACTAGAGGAATCAAGCCTAGAACTGTCAAAACCATGGGTAATGATTTTCAAAGGTATTAAACAGTCTTTGGTGATAGATAGCAAGTTTGGTTTAAAACTCACTTAGGCACAATGTTTCCCACAATTCAAGAACAAATGAACAACTGAAAGTGGTCTCTGCAACGAACAAATTTTCCTGTAACATTCATCCTTCAGATTTGTCTTCCTACATGAGTCTAAATGTTGGGCAATAAAAGTAACCTCTTGAAAACATAGGCATTGGAATCTGTTAAAGGGAGAATTGCTGTTGCAAAACATTTATAAAGCTCTGGTTAGGCCAAAACTAAGAGTATTGCATCCAGTTCTGGTTACCACACTTTGAGGAAGGATGTGACAGTCCTTAAGAAAGATAGAAGAGATTTACCAGAATTCTCCAGTATGAGAGATTTCAAGCTACAATATTAAGTTGGAGGAGTTGGGGTTGTTCTTCTTGGACTAAAGGAGTCAAGGGAGATCTCAGCCCCAGAGGTTGTGACACGTTTAAAGAATGTAGACAAAGAAAAGCAGTTACCATTATCACATGATACAAGGGCCAAGGACTTAACATTTTGGGCAGGAGCTAGTGGAGAGGAGTGGGTGGGAAGGAAGTGGCGATCTGAAGAATGTTTTTATGCAGCAAGTTGCACTGACCTGGACCTCACTGCTGGTCAGGGGTGGTGATAGTGATGGTGAAAGCAGAGAAAATGACATAGGGTGTGGAGATGGGAAAAATGCTCCTCAGGATTTTGTTTTGACAAACAAGACTTTTGGCAGTAAATTTTCCACACAATTATGCCATCAGGCAGATGTTAAATATATAAATGGGGGTGGGGCAAAAGAAAAAAAGGTCCATGGACATCACCTGGGACTGGTTACAAAGTGGCACTGACCAAGGTTTGGACCAGGTCTCCTTCCCATCTCCCTTCATCTGGGTCACAGGGTGCAAAATCTAAGAAGAGGAAAAAAAAACACATTTGAGGAAAAAAAAAAATCATTCCACGATTTCAGCGATCCCCTGGTGTAAAACACATCTGCAATATTCAAGCATTTTGCCAAAAATTATGTTCCTTCCCTCCCTCAATAAATACTGTTATTTAAAGACATAATCTCATCCCATCTGCTTGCAAATTGCATAATTATTTTAATTAATAGGTGTAGGTGGGCTGGGATTGCTAGGCTAGTGACACAAGTGATCTATTTTAAGAAAACCACAGAGCAGAAACCACTATTATCAGGTACCAAGAAGACACTTCCAACAACAACACCCAGGAAACAGAACTGGGTCAGCCTCATGCTGGCCTGATGGTGGCTTATAGAACGCTCATTTCAAAGTGTTTATGATGTTCAGGAAGTATCTTTGATGTTGTTTGAATTTTTTTTTTTTTTTTTTTTAAAAGGGTGCGCTATGTAATTTGGAAGAACTAAACTAGGTAATTAGCCTGATTGTCACCTTTTGAGGCTCAGAAGGTTGAGATTCTTATTTGGTCAGTAGTCATTTACTGAAAATGAAAAACAGAACCAAACTACTCAAATTAGAAACAAACAAAAATAAAAATAATTTAATATATATACAAAAATAAATTAATATATATACACAAAAATAAATTAATATATACAAAAATAATTTAATATATACAAAAATAAATATATATTAAATATTTTTTATTAATTTCTTTATATATTAATTTTGTATATATTTATTTTTGTATATATTAATTTATTTTTGTATATATATATAAATTTATTTTTGTATATATATTAATTTATTTTTGTATATACCGTATATACTCGCGTAACATGCGACCTTTGAAGACCTAAATTTTGACCTGAATTTGGGGGGTCGCATGATACGCGAGATACAAAATTTCGGGTGTGAAGTACTGGTCAAGATTAGGCTGTTAGGCTGTTAAGCAGACTGTATCCATTAACGGAAAGTCAAATGGACATTATTATGGACATAATGAAATATAAAACAGGAATACATATGTAGGTTAATTAACAAACTTTAATAAAACTTTAATAAAAAAACTATTAAAACAAACTTTTGCAGGTTAACTAAAATCCGTCAAATTCGCTTTCATTGCGAAGGACTTTCCATCAATTTCTCTTTCTGTTTTCTCCAGTTGCGGACACAGCTTTCTCCGACACCAAACAGCTTTAACGTTGTTGCTGTGTTCCGCTTCGGCAACGACTTGCAGCTTCAATTTGGCAGTATATTTCTTGGCAGATTTTTTCTCCATAGTGGCTAATGGTAGAATGGATTCGACCGTTAACGGCGTAATTTGGTATCTCATTTGGTGTCTCAAAAAAGTGACTCGCATGATACATGAGGTATAGCATAAAATCATGTTTTGGGGTCTAAAATTTAGGGGTCGCATGATACGCGAGTATATATATATATATATGTATGTATGTATATAATTATCATTTTTAACCATCACAAGTAGGCTTACATTAACACTGCAATGAAGCTACTGTGATAAGCCCCTATTTGCCACATTCCGGCGCCTGTTCGGGTATACAGAGGGATAATTCAGAATGCCAAATTACCTAACAGCATGTCTTTCGGGACTTGTGGGAGGAAACCTGAGCACCCGGAGGAAACGCACAGAGACATGGGGAGATCGTGCAGACTCCACACAGACAGTGACCCCCAAGCCGGGAATTGAACCTGGGACCCTGGAGCTGTGAAGCAACAGTTCTACCCACTGTATTGAAAATCATACAGCTAAAAGATGATGAAATCTTCCCCTCGTTAGCCCCTGCTTTAGCCACGAACAAGGTTGTTGTTCAAATGCTTGTTCTTTGTTAATATTTGTATTTTTCACCAACTGGAGGAAAATTATATTACTTTAGCTAGTGCAAATAGCCCACCATTTTAGAAGGAGGGGAAGAAACGAGTAAGGCTTTTAAAGTGATGAGTGACTTTTAAATTTAATTTTCAAGTGTGGCAAGGATGGCATTTCCTCATCCCCAGTTGCACTGAGAAGGCAGTGGTGTACTTTACTTTCTAGTAATTTGAAGTCCATATGGTGTTCTTTTAATACAACGGAGGGCCTAGTGAACTTCAACAGGCCATTAAGAATCAAACATTTGGTGTGTTACTGAAGTCACATACAGACCACACCAGGTAAGGAGAACAGATGTCTTTCCTCAAAAAGGATATTAGTAAACCAGTTTGTTTTTTATGATAATCTGACAGCTTCTTGGTCATTCTTACTGATACCAGGTTTATATTCAAGATTCTTTTAAAACAGAATCCAAATTTTCAAACCGCCTTCACTGCATTTGAACTGGCTTGAGATCAATAATCCAGGGCATTGATTTCCAGTCCAGTAACATAACTATTACTGCACTGTATGTACCCATGCTATTGTAAATTCCAAGTTTTATGATTAGAAAGTGTCTGATGTATAAACAATTGCTTAAAAAAAAAATCAAAATATGTACCTAGGAGATAAAAAGCTTATGCTTGGTATGGAAGGAAAAATTGTTCAAACAATCTTGGAACTGAAATTTACTGAAGACCGTTTAACATTAACTCGGGAACAAAAGAGATCATATCAAACCAATCAAGTGGAGTTTTACAACTATTTTACTAAATTGCTGTTCAGGGGTCATGCGGTTCATGTTATGAATAGGGATTCTTAAAGCTTCTGATAAGGTTCCAAAATAAATGATTAATGACCAAAGCAGGTGGCATGACCCGTTGTTGAAATATGGTGTTGGATAAATCACGAATGCTAAATGTAACACTTTCATCCAAATAAAAGTAATGAAATGAAGTTACCAGGAAAGGCCACCGAAGCAAACAGTATAAATGAGCTCAAAACCCCTACACCCTGCAGGGTGTTTTGCGGTGGACGAGGTGGCCCATCATTGACTGGTGGCAGCGGCTGTCAACGAGGTTTCCCGTCCGGGTGCAATCCTTGATGTCAGGGACTCACAGTGGGGGTTTGCTGTTGGCAGGACTGGACAATCCCAACAGCAAGAAAATTCCAGCCATAAATTTGATGAGAGAAGGAGTAGGGGAGAAGGCAGATGCTCAATTGGCTGTAAACTGTGATGAGGCATTTTACAGAATTTATTGGCCTCTTTTTTTTTTTAAACCTAGTTTTCCTGTCCCAGGATGATATTGTGAGGAATCTCTTGATATGTTGCATAAAGCATTATAATGAAATGGGATATATTTTTTTTTTAAATCTCCTTTTTTTGGGCTTTTGCCTGAAAAGAGAGGAGTTAAACGACAATGTGTAACAGTACTTCCATAAAGCAGAAGGCAAATCTGAACAGCTGTCAACTCTTATAAAACCTGAAGTTTAGAATGAAGAGTACAAGATACTAAGAGCACGAGTTACCAAATTTTTTTTCAAACACAAGTATTCTTTCAGCATTCTTAGAATAACTCCTCTCCCAAATTTCTTCGATGGCGGTCTTGCTGGGATACAGGCCTACAGGTGCATATAGCCTCAGGTCTCATTTAAAAGCAGTATGCTTACGTATGCATGATCCTTGAAAGCAAGTGTGACCATTCTATTTGACTGGACCACCTTGTCTATCAGTTTAGTCCTACACACAATTCACTAAGAACTCAAAATTGTACCTCTTCCCCAGCGGCATTAAGTGTAGTCATACACTACTGTCACATGGTTAACTCAGTAGAGAACTTTGATATTAACCTTGGTTACATAGCTGGTGATGCATTAGTTTTGATCTTCCAAAATTCCCTTGCTTCTAGAACAGGCCCACATGCATGGGATAGCCGGTAATCTCAAAAAGTCGGTCACTGCTGGCATTTTTAAAAGCCAGTTGCAGCCATTGGGCATTCCTCCTGCAATCAGGAACGCTGTGACCGAGCGCCGAGACCCTCCCGAAGGTGGGTCGCGACCCTGAGTTTGAAAACCCCTGGTCTAATGTATCCAAGTTTGCTGACAATAGATACAAAGTTAGGTGTGCATGTTAGCTGCAAGAAGAACACAAAGAGACTGCAAAAGGGTTCAAGCCACTTAAGTGGCAAATGGAAAATTATCCACTGGTAAAAGCAGAGGGTGGAATATCCTGCTATATCGAGGGGCCTCGGTGGCCTGGTGCATGAATTGCAGAAAGCAAACATTTAGCAGATCAGATAGCACATTTACCTTTTTATAAAGAGATTGCAGTATGAAGAGAAAAGAGCACATTCCACAATTATATAGAGTCTTGGTAATATCATACTAGAAGTATTGTATACAGTTTTGTTCTGTTCACCTTTAGAGGAAGTGCAACAAAAGGTTCATTATAGAGATTCCTGGGATGAGGGGGTTGACGCAAGAAAAGGTTGAGCAGACTATGCCTATATACCTAGTGTTTGGGAGAATGGAAAGTAATTTCATTAAATGTGTACAATTTCTTTAGGGGCTAGGTGAATATTTTCCAGGCCTACGAGTCTAAAATAGGAACTAGAACATAGTCTCAGAATAAGGGGTTGACTATTTAGGATTGGATTGATGAGAACTCACTTCACTCGAAGGATTGTGAAACTTTGGAATTCTATACTGCGAGTAACTGTAGCCACTCAGTATATTCAAATTGGAGATCGATAGATTTGCGAATACTAAGGGAATCAAAGGATATGGGAGTAGTGCAGGAAGATGCATCAGAGATAGATGACCAGCCACAATTTTACTGAATGGTGGAGAAGACTCAAAAAGGGCAAAATAACCTACTCCCCTTTTTTATCTTTTATGTGTCAACAACAGTTACAGCAGGGAAAACATTTGATCACAGAGAAACATATTAAATGTGTAGGAGTGCCAGCAGGCATGTCAAAATTCTTTGGTACTCAATAAATTATAATTTAGCAGGTTATTTACAAGGGCATCTAAATTAGATGGCAGATGAGGAAGACAAGAGGATTTTTCAATTGCTTCAGTTAGTCCTATTCTGCATTTAATTAGTACTGAAGTATGATCTGAGATGCACTACTAGCCAAGTGTTCCTCCTGCCAGCTGGCACTTTGCTGAACCTTAACCTTCAGTTTACCCAATTGAATTTCTGAATTATCAGTCTGCCTGTAACTGGTGGAAATATCAACCCGAGAGGAGATTCAAACATGGGTCTTTCAGTTCAGGATGGGTTGCATAAATTTGTGTAGGCTTAACATCAAAGATTACATCCCATGATTGTTCAAACTTTAAAACAATGTAGCTTTATTATACAGTTGGTGTTTGCTGAAGACCAAACGCTTCAGGCAATGTTTAAATTTAGAGTAACCAATTACTTTTTTCCAATTCAGGGGCAATTTAGCGTGGCCAATCCACCTTACCTACACATCTTTGGGTTGGGAGGGTGAAATACACACAGACACGGGGCCGGGATCAAACTTGGGTCCTCAGCGCTGTAGGCAGCAGTGCTAACCACTGCACCACAGTACCGCCCACAATGTTTGAACACAATAAGTTACCACTCATGAAACTAGCTGTAAATGAACTGCCTGAATTTCTAAAGTACAAATGGAGAATGTTCTCCAATTTTTAGTACACCCCCATCCCCAGAAAATAAATACTTCTAGACAAAAAGCTATGACTTTGAGGACGAGGACCAATCCATTAAAAGTATTCACAAAGCTGATGGGTGATAGTTAAGTTAAACAAAAATAAGAGTTTTTAAATTCCATGTGCATGATATACCTCTAAATGATTACACTGACAAATAGACAATAGATTTCCATAAAAAGTCATGATATATCTAGGCTAAATTTGCCATGTTACAAATCCACATGTTCAATACATGAACAAAACCATCTAATCTTCAGAGATTTTGTTAATTAATATGCAAGATCCTGCTCAAGAACAGCAATGCCACTGCTTTGTAATTAGGAGTCATTGAAATTGAGACATTTCACACTCCAGCTAGCAATGCATGTCAGAATTAAAGTTGCTCAGATGTTACAGCTATTAGAAGACCGAAGAGAGCCAGAACAATTTACAAGTTACTGACAGCTTGCTATTAGCCAACATATGAAGATTCAGACCATCCAAACACTGTTATCCTTTTAAAATTGCTAGGTTGATTAGTGTATATTTTCAGCCTAGTTTTAGTTTATTTTTGCTCAAATTTAAAAAACATATCCTTTTTATAGTATGCCTGAACAGTATAGTATGTATGAACAGTATACAGTAGTATGTATGAACAGTACAATATTACACAGTATACAAATGTGCAAGAGGCACAGCATAAATGAACATAATTTATGCAGGGTCACAGACACTACATTACAATTTGTACCATATCATGACTTATTCCTAGAAATGATGATACATGTGGAAATATGTTACAAAATATTTAAGAATACAGGAAACTATCTAAGAACAGAATTGCATGAATGAAATTACAAACCTAACATCAGTGATCGAAATTCAAGGCTAGACAGGCTGAAAGAATTAAAGCAAATCCAGAAGCAGTGGTTAAATGATGACAAAGTTGGGTTTTAAAAGCATGAAGGGTTCAGAAGGTTAGAAAGATTGAAGCAAGTATAAATATTGTACGGTTTTGAAATCCGAGGAAACAAGTTGAGGGGGTCTCAATTGCAATATGGCAAGGGGCTGGTTTAGCTCAGTGGACTAGACAGCTGGATTGTGATGCAAAACAAGGCCAGCAGCGCGGGTTCAATTCCTGGTACCAGCTTCTGTGTACCTGAACAGGCGCCGGAATGTGGCGACTAGGAACTTTTCACAGTAACTTCATTGCAGTGTTAATGTAGGCCTACTTGTGACAATAAAAGGTTATTTTTCCTGTTTTTTCTAACCACGTGCTACTGTGCCACCCACAAAAAAGATTAATAACTAATGTAGGCTCCTTACAGTTAGAAACAGGAAAATTCATAACAGGGAACAAAGAAATGGCTGAGGAACTAAATTCGTACTTTGCTTCTGTCTTCACAAAGGAATACATGAATAATACACTGGAAGTCCTGAGAAACACAAGTTTTAGTGAGGAGCTGAAGGAAATTAGTATTCGTAAAGTAATCGTTTTGGGGAAATTAATGCGATTTAAGGTGGACAAATCTCCAGGATCTGAAAATTAAGTGGCCCTAGAAATAGTAGATCCACTGGTAATTTTCCAAAATTCTTTGGACTCTGGAATGGTTCTGTGGTGAATGAGATTCACACAGTGTTATAAGTTACCAATGTCACTCTGTTCCCATTATATATGTACCGATATTGTAAGTGCAGTTGCACTACCTGACCACCAGGGGAGTAGCTCTGGGAGTACTCGAGATTTTGTACTGGGCTCCCCCCTTGGCTCCGCACAGAACTCCTCCCCCTGGAGCTGCTGTATAAAGATCCGTGCCACAGGGCCAGCCAGCCAGTTCATCAAACGTTCAACGGCTAACAGGCTGGCTCTGTTGTAAGTATATTAAAACCACTATTCTAATCCTACAAGCACGTGTCCGTAGAATCGATGGTTCCATCAATTTAATATACTTACAAAACAGTCGAAGTAAATCATGGAAGCAGCCCTCAAGCCCGGACGCCTAGAACTCGACCCGCAGGATGCAGAGGCTAAAGAAATTTTCTCCCACTGGCTGAGATGTTTTAAGGCCTACCTGGCAGAAGCCAGCACCGCTGGAACAACGGAGGAACAAAAGCTCAGCCTACTGCACGCGAGGGTAAGCCACAGAATCTCCACACAGCTAAATCCGGCCGGTTCTTACACCGCAGCACTGGCGATATTGGACAAAATGTACGTTAGGCCCAATAACAAGGTTTATGCACGCCACGTGTTTACGACTCGCCGTCAGCGGCCTACAGAAACGCTAGCCGAATTTGTACGTGAACTGAACAATCTCTCTAATGACTGTAATTATCAAGCAGTTACCGCGGCTGAACATAGGGAGCTTGCTGTGCGGGACGTTTTCGTAGCGGGCCTTAGATCTAACCATGTGCGCCAAAGACTGCTAGAAAAGGGGGCCCAGGACTTAGATACCACTGTGGAGGCTGCTACCATTATGGAAGTCTCCTTCCGCAGCCTCACCTCGTTTCCCACGACCTCATCGGGGGCCCCTGACCAACAACTCCCCCAGGCCTGTGCCGCACAGCCCCCCAGCTACCGCGCTGCCAAAGCCAGTTACTCTACTGCCCCAGGCAGCCACTCAGCTGCCCCAGCCTGCCATTTCTGTGGCCAAAGCCAGCACCCGCGGCAGCACTGCCCAGCCCGATCCGTGACCTGCAGCAGCTGCGGAAAGAAAGGCCACTATGCCAGAGTGTGCCTCGCGAAGAGGGCCCCAGTTTCTAACTCCCCAGTAGAGAGAACAAATCGCTCCCAGTACCAGCGGGCCCGCGGGGCCCGAAACGCTGCGGCCTACACCCCGACTCCGCCCCCTCCCGCCAGGTGCGATCCATGGGGGCCGCCATCTTGGACGCCATCTTCCTCGCTGCTCACCACGTGCAATCCACGGGCCCCATCTGCATCTCCATGCTCAGATAGCTCATCAGAAGACTACGACTTCCCCGAGCACTCATCATGCGGCCCGCAACTCAGCGCAGCAATGCTGCATGAAGCTCGCCAGAACGTACCGGCATCTACTCGACCGGACGCCCACTCGGAAGACTACGACTCCCCCGGGCACCCATCACGCGGCCCGCAACTCAGCGCAGCGATGCTGCATGAAGCTCGCCAGAACGTACCGGCATCTACTCGACCGGACGCCCACTCGGAAGACTACGACTCCCCCGGGCACCCATCACGCGGCCCGCAACTCAACGCAGTCACCCTAGATCAATCCCGCCCCAAGCACCTACGAAGTTCGATGGCGGAGGTCCAGATCAACGGGTACAGCACGCCATGCCTCTTTGACTCCGGGAGCACCGAGAGCTTCATACACCCAGGGCTGGTAAGACGCTGTTCGCTTCCTATTTTTCCTGTGAGCCAAACTATCGCCCTCGCTTCGGGCTCCCACTCAGTCCAAATCCAAGGACGCACCGTCGCTACGCTCACAATTTGAGGCGCTAGTTATTCAAAAATTTATGTCCTGCCTGACCTCTGCGCGCCACTCTTATTAGGCCTGGATTTCCAGTGCAACCTCAAGAGCCTCACCCTCGGCGGGCCCCTGCCTCCACTCACTATCTGCAGCCTAGCCACGCTGCGCATCTACCCTCCTCTTCTCTTCGCCAGTCTCACTCCAGATTGCAAACCAGTAGCTACTCGCAGCAAGGCTTCTAGGCCTTGCGATCGATTTCAAAGGGCCACTCCCCTCCACTAACAAGAACATTTATTTCCTCAACATCATAGACGAGTTCTCCCGATTCCCTTTTGCCATTCCGTGCCCCGACATGACCTCCCACACAGTCATTAGGGCCCTGCATAGTGTCTTCACCCTGTTTGGGTTCCCCAGCTACGTGCACAGCGACCGGGGTTCGTCCTTTATGAGCGACGAGCTGAGTCAGTACCTGCTCGACAAGGGCATCGCCTCAGCTACAACCCCAGGGGGAACAGGCAGGTGAAGAGGGAGAACGCGACGGTCTGGAAGACCGTCCTACTGGCCATCCGGTCTAGAAAACTCCAAGTCTCCCAATGGCAAGAAGTCCTCCCAGACGCGCTCCACGCAATTAGATCCCTCCTCTGTACAGCGACAAATCAAACCCCTCACGAGCGGCTCTTCATTTTTTCTAGGGGGACACTACCACGGGGGTCTCACTTCCGGCATGGCTGAGGACACCAGGCCCGGTTCTCCTGAGAAAGCACGTCAGGGCGCACAAAACCGACCCCCTTGTTGAAAAGGTGCGCCTCCTCCATTCCAACCCACAGTACGCATTCGTGGAGTTCCCGGACGGTCGCCAGGACACAGTATCCCCTCAGGGCCTGGCACCCACTGGATCCAGCCCCCCCCCCCCACCCCCACTGAGGAACCCCTTACCCCGTTCCCTATGCTGCCGCCCCCTCGCACCCCCGATCCCGCAAGCTCGTCCCACCTGTTCCACGCGCCAGCACCAGCCCAGAAAATCATGCTTGACAAATCTACTAGAATTCTTTGAAGATGTAACTAGTAGAGTTGACCAGGGAGGACCGGTGGATGTGTTTTATTTAGACTTTCAGAAGGCTTTCGAGCAGCGCTCACAAAGCAAATAGGATTATGAGTAATATCTTGAGATGGATAGAAAGCTGATTAGGAGACAAGCAGCAAAATGTTGAAATAAATGGGTCTTTTTCTGATTGGCAGTGACTAGTGGGGTACCGTAGGGATTTGTGCTAGGACCCCAATTGTTCGCATTATATATTAATGATTTGGACAAGGGAACTAAATGTATTATCGCCAAATTTGTAGATAATACAAAGTTGGATGGGAGGGTAGGCTGTGAGGAGAATTTAGAGATGCTTCAGCAGGATTCGGACAGGCTGAGTGAGTGGGCACATGCATGGCAGATGCAGTATAATGTGGGTAAATGTGCGGTTATCCGCTTCGGTAGCAAAAATAGGAAGGTAGATTATTTGAATGGGTGTAAATTGAGGGGTGGATACTCAGCGAGACATTGGTGTCCTCGTGCATCAGTCACTGAAAGTTAAGTGTGCAGGTACAGCAGTCAGTAAAGAAGGTAAATGGTATGTTGGCCTTTATAGCGAGAGAATTTCAGTACAGGAAGAGATGCTTTAATGCAATTGTATAGGGCGTTGGCGAGACCACACCTGGAGCATTGTGTGCAGTTTTGGTGTCATTACCGGAGGAAGGATGCTCTTGCTATGGAGGGAGTGCAGCGAAGGTTTACAGGCTGATTCCTGGGATGACCGCGACTGTCAGATGAGGAGATACTAAATCAGTTAGGATTATATTCATTGCAGTTTAGAAGAGAGACAGTGGATCTCATAGAAACGTACAAAATTCTAACAGGATTAGACAGGATAGATTCAGAAAGAATGTTCCCGATGGTGGGAGTCCAGAACTAGGAGGTCATAGTTTGAGGATAAGGGGTAAACCTTTGGAGGACTGAGATGAGGAGAAATTTCTTCACCCAGAGTGGTGAACCTGTGGAATTCACTATCACAGAAAGTAGTTGATCCAACACTTTGTGCAATTTCAAGAAATAATTCGATATAGCTATAGGTATTGAATTTGATGATCAGCCATGCTCATGAATGGTGGAGCAGGCTCAAAGGGTCAAATGGCCTCCTCCTGCTTCTATTTTCTATGTTTCTAATAATGAATAAAATTCATTTTCTTTTGAAATAAACAAGGAAATGGATCATAATCATCAATATATTACAAGCTGTTAACACTCATGTGGCCTTGCTCTATGTTAGCTACTATGCAGTCTGGTGGTTACATTTTCTGAACATCACAATGAGCATGGTATTTGAGCCCTGTGCCAAATGAACAAGTATTATTGAAAATGGTTACCTAATTACACCTTCCCATGTGTCTTAACAGCATTTTCACCCAAATTGAATATGTTTAAATTAAAACAAAATATTAATCCAAAAATTATAGAGGGAATTAATTTCATTAGTTCAGCTGTTTCAGCACAGCATTACATAAATGCAGAGCGCTATCCCTGTTGGCTGAAATGTACAAACCACATAATTTACATTGCAGAGAAACAATCACTTCTTCTTGCTCAATTAACTCCTGTAAAATAAATTTAATTTTTTTTGTCCATGCGTATTGACAACCTTCCTCTCCTGACCACATTTACTCTGAGGGCACTATTCAACAGCATAGACATTATTACACCATTCTCTTGTACCTCTGACCATTATTCATGTTTGTACTTGATTGTGCTGACCTACATGTCATTTATGGAGAAAATTAGCTGACCTACATGCTATTCCTTTATGGGGAAAATGAGCAAGGAACAAGAGTAATGAGGAATTCTATCACTTAACAACAAATCCAGCTTAATTCTACTTTCTCTTTGGGAGGCAAGGTGGGAGGAGTGGGGGTGAAAAAAAAAGTGTTACTTTTTTATTACTTGGGAATACCAAGTTGTGGAGTTGAAGACGGAGGGAAGTCAATGTCAGAATAATGTTTTAAAAAGGTATAAGGAAGAAATTGGTCCTCATTGTATCCATTTTTAGGGGGAATCTTATAGGTCTAAAAAGTCAAGGATGCATGAAATACCTACAACTCAATTTTGGAACACAAGAACTGGGAGGAGTAGATCATTCAGCTCATTGAGCCCACACCACAATTCAATAAGATCACAACTTCTCCCATTGTAGTCTCAACACCACTTTCCAGTCCACCTCCCATACAGCTAGTTGATCAAAATCGAATTCCGCTGTCTGTACATTCAATGACCCAGCCTCCAGTTTTCTGGGGAAGAGAATTCTACAGACTAATAACCCTCCAAAAGAAAAAAAATCTCCTTATTGTAGTCCTAAATGTGAGACACGCAACTTTTAAAAGCTGTGCCCCTAATTCTAGACACCCAATGGGAAAACAGTTTGCCAGAAGCCAACAAGTCAATCTTAGGTGTTACCAAAGATGGGACCACCTCCTATTCTTCTGGACTCTGATGGATGCAGGCCCAACCTGCACAAATTTTCTCAAAATAATTCCTTCATCCCAGAAATCAGCCTAGTGAACCTTTTCTAACTGCTTCGAATAGATCTCGCCTTCGGCAAGACGACTAAAACTGTATACAGTACACCAGGTGCGGTCTCACCAATATTAATTGTATTTTAATTATATTGTTAAGCTACACAGGTAAAGACATTACTATTTAAGTCTTTCCCCCACCCCCAGCACAGGAAACAAAATACCTCAAAACAGATTGTTCCTATTATAGTCATTCTAAAAGCGCTGGCAGCCAGATGCTGAAGAAGGTGGCAGCAGCAGTGTTGAGACTTGAGGCGGCGGCCCATGTGCAAGGCCCTTCTCCACACCCAAAGGATTCGCTGCCCATCAGATCAGGGAGGAAAGCAAAGGGGGAGGTTGTCAGCAGCCCAAGATATACAGACATTGCTGGTCTTTCGAGCAGATAACGGACAGCATGTGCCGCAGGAGGCTCCGCCTAAACAAGGGGACAGTGCAGCACCTGTGCCACATCCTCGCGGGATTGGCACCACGTGAAGGAGGATACCTGGTCCCAACGGCCTTAAAAAGGTCACCACAGCCCTGAATCTTTACGTCTCAGGGTCATTCCAAGCTCGAGTGGGGGTTTGAGAGACATCTCAAGCTACAGCCCACAAGTGCATCAGTGAGGTCACGGATGTCCTGTTTTCCCAGGCAGCAAACTATATAAACGTGACATGAACCAGGCCCATCAAGATTGCCCAACAAGATGCCCAGGCAGCAGGATTGTCCATGGAGAATAAATGCTAAATGGTGCTTGCTCAGCCTTGGGCAACTCCAGCACGAACATATTTAAGTGAGCGTGACAGCACGCTGGAACATGCAAATTTGGATCCCATCCATTGTGGGTGGAATCCAGCTCGCAAGGCATAACAAGGCCGTTAAATCTCATGAGAGGCACAGCCTCGTCATGCCCCGAGCGGGTGCGACAGGGTCGGTAGATCGTGGCCAATACTTATTAAACATGAAATGTTGGATTATTATACAAGACTGCTTTACTCCCCTTTAGCTTAACAATTACACACAGGTTTTAGGATCACACCAATTATCTTAAGCAACAATGATCTCATTTTAAAGTGCATTTCAAGCGTATCTGATGACTATGGGAAAATACACTCTCCACTCTGAATGCCAAATGAATGTTGTGGATGTCGCCTCAGAACCCCCCCAGATAATAGTCACATGAGAGTTTCCAAACTCAGCTCCCTAAAACACGCTTCTTGGCAGTTTACGTTCTAAAATCCAGAGCAGGTTTTCCAAATGACTTTTAAACAAAGCTTCCACTTCACCTGCCACAGCAGTTTGAGTCTAGGATTTCACACCAAGATATCTTTGCACCAAGATACCTTTGCATCATCTGATGTGTAAACTGTATTAAAATGGCCTCAGACGTCTGTTTTACCTTTGAAGGTTGATGTCCCACTTTAAATCTAGTAACTGCGATTGTCTTTCAGAACACTTTGTTCACTCCTCGAATCCTTCTGAACGGTACCTTGAGCTCTGTTCATTTAACTCCAATCACCTCAAATACTCTTTCTATCCAATTCCCTGGTTATCTGGATTGTAACTTCACATTCTGCCTGAATCTTTATTCTGGCAGAGTTAAGGTGTTCACTTGGATATCCTGGGTGGGATTCTCCGCTCCCCCAGCCACCCATTTCTCGGTGCATGCCGTTCACTGGCGGCGGGATTCTTTCTTCCTGCTGCTTGTCAATGGGATTTCTCATTGCATTGAAGCCACCCCACGCTGCCAGGAAACCTGTGGGCTGGGATGCACTGCCAATGGGATAAAGATTCTAGCCCGTCTCCAACTGTCCACAAATTCAGCTAAAAACTTGAATGTTTCTCTACTTTACAAGGCACCAGTTGCTAAGCAACACCACATACCTCTGCTGGCCTATTTATTTACTCACTCATCGGGCCATAGCCCTCTACAAGCATAATAGAAACATAGTTGGAACTTAACCAACCCCCACTCATACAAATACCTTTGTCCAGCATGAATCTGGTTTTACCCTTCCAGAAACATCAAATTATACCCACTTACAAACTTGACCTTATTTCTGATGTTTACCAATGCAAATATAAATCCCTTAAAACTACCTTTATTTTCCTAACGATAGTGAGGGATTCAGCAATGATAATGTCATCTAATATTATGGGGAGATGATTGGATTCTTTCTTGTTAGAGATGGCCATGGCCTTTTAAATAGTTGAATTTATATTTGGAAAGTACTATTTAGACCACGCAAGCCTGAATATTGCCCAGGTCCTGCTGCATACGGGCAAGGACTGCTTCAGTATCAGAGAAGTCGCGAATTGTGAACATTGTGCAGTCATCATCAGCGAACATTCCCACTTCTGACCTTATGATGGAGGGAAGGTCATTGCTGAAGTAGCTGAAGATGGTTGGTCCTAGGACACTACTCTTGAGGAATTTCAGCAGTGATGTCCTGAGACTTAGATGATTGATCTCCCACAACCACCACCATCTTCCTTTATGATAGGTATAATTCCAACCAATTATTTTGAGACACACGTACCAGGGCACAGCAGTCCTTCTGAAATCTATGTCCAATTAATAGTATACTGCTTTTCTATTCGTCCTGCCAAAGTTCATACTTTCCCACATTATACTCCACCTTCCAAAATTTTGCCCACTCAATCCATCGACATCTCTCCTGTCCACTTGACAACTTAGTTTCCGACCTATAGCTGTGTAACATCAGCAAATCTAGCTACCATACATTCAGTCCCTTTATCCAAGGCATTGATATAGATAAGTAGTGGAGGCCCACCCAGCACTGCTCTGTGGCACTCCATTGACAATCAGAAAATGACTAATTTATCCTACTCTGTTACCTCCTAACCAATGGTTTATCTGTTACCCTCCTACACCATGAGCTCTTATTTTGTGAAATCTAAATGCGCTTCAGCTACGGGTTCCCCTTTATCTACCTGGTTTGTTATTTCCTCAAAAAATTCCAATAAACTAGTCAAACACGGTTTGACTGACTCTGCCTGATACATTGTAATTTGAAATGCCCTGCTCTTACCTCCTTAATAAAAGATTCTAGTGCTTTTCCTATGACAGACATTAGGTTAACTGGCCCATAGTTTCCTGCTCTGTTGACTAGAGGTACTACATTAGCAATTTTCCAATCTTGGGAGACTATGACCAATGAGTCTACTATCTCTGCAGCCATCTCTTTTTAACAGTAACTTCATTGCAGTGTTAATGTAAGCCTACTTGTGACACTAATAAATATTACTTTAATATGCTGAATGAAAGCCATCAGGTCCTGGGGACACTCGACCTTTAGTTCTAATTTTCCAGTACCTTTTCCCTAGTGATTTACATTGCTTAAGTACCTCCCTATTTAAGTATTATTAGTATGTTATTTGTGTCTTTGAGAGAAGACCAACACAAAATACCTGCCATTTTTGAATTTCCCATTCTCACCCTCTAAGGGACCAATGCTCACTTTAGTTACTCTCTTTCAATACTTGAAGAAACGTACTTTTAAAAAAAAAGATTTCTGGCTTTCTCATGTTCATTTTGTTTAGCAATTCTGTGCTGTTTTCGAAAAGGTCCATCCAATCTTCTAAAGTCGCACTAAACTTTGCAGTATTGCACACTTCTTCTTTCAATTATATACTAACCTTAACTATGTTAGTTAATTAGGATGTGGTAGTATGACTAGAGGTACAACGGTACCTGGGAGTGTGAGCTGCTATTGGTGGAGAAGGCTCGCTGCTCATTGGCCCAAGTGTTGCTTTCTCATTGGTCAAGACAAAGGTAGCTCCGCCCAGTGAGTCGGAGTATAAGAACCCGTGTTTCCCAGCAGCCATCGTTCTTTCTGTACTCAAGCTGCTGGGGAAATATCTTCTAGATTAAAGCCTTCAATTCGGACTACTCCTTGGTTTCTGTGGTTATTGATCGCGCATCAATTTAATGTACAAGTTTTAAAGGATGGAGCTCCGCATCAAGCCGAAGTGTCTACGACTCAGCCCCCATGCAGCTAATGCAGCAGCCACATTCAAGCACTGGCTGGCTTGTTTTAACAGCTACCTCAGTACGGCGGAAAATGTACCGACGAGGGAGCAGAAGCTACACATCCTCCACTCGTGCGTCGGCACCGCTATCTACACGCTCATTGAGGACACGACCGACTACGACGCAGCCATGGAATTTCTCAAAGGACACTTCATCCGGCCAGTAAATCAAGTTTACGCATGGCACTTACTGGCTACGAGACAGCAGATCCATGGTGAGTCGTTGGATGATTTTTGCCGTGCTCTCCTCGTACTGGGGAGGAACTGGGGAGGCTGCCCACAAGTGTCTGCTAGTGAGCACACTGAACTCCTCATCCGAGACGCTTTTGTTGCGGGCATGAAGTCCCCACAGGTCCGCCAGAGACTATTAGAAAGGGAAACCTTGAGCCTCACGGAGGCATGGGCCCTCGCTACCTCCCTAGATGTCGCTAACAGAAACGCCCGCTCATACGCCCCCAATCCAACCCTGGGCAGCATGGAATTCAGCCTCCCTCTCCCCCACGGACTCGGACTCACCCCAGGCCTGCACCGCAGGACGCCCCGAAAAACCCACGGGGCCCCGCTGCTATTTTTGAGGCCAGGCGAAACACCCCCGACAACTTTGTCCAGCCCGATCGGCAAATTGCAAGGGCTGCGGGAAGAAAGGCCACTTTTTGTCCGTCTGCCAGGCCAAGGCGGTCGCTGCGGTCCCGGGCAGCGACCGCAGGACTCCCTCCCCGCTGTCTCCAAGGGCCCCCAGCGGCCCGCAAACTTCTCTGCCCCATCCCCCAACGCCACGTGCGGCCTCCGGGCGCCGCCACCTTGCGCTTCCAACGCCACGTGGGGGGGGACGGGTGCCGCCATTTTGTCCACCCACCGCCATTTGCGACCAATGGGCGCCGCCATCTTGGATCAGCTCCGAGGACCCCGCAGGTGACGACGCACCGCCCGATGACGACCCCGACTATCTGCCACAACTCGCTTCAGTCACTCTGGACCAGTCTCGACCCCACACACACTGTACGGCAACAACGAAGGTCCTGCTCAACGGGCACGAAACGACCTGCCTACTGGACTACGTGAGCCTAACATTTAAATTCGGCGGCCCTATACCTCCCCTCACTGACTGCAGCCTCGCAACCCTCAAGGTCGATCCCCCGTCCTTGTTTGCAAACCTCACCCCGGATTGAAAACCTTCGCCACCAGGAGCAGACGATACAGTGCCCAGGACCGGGTCTTCATCAGGTCCGAGGTCCAACAGCTTATGAAGGAAGGGGTCATCAAGGCTAGTATTAGCCACTGGCGAGCACAGGTTCTGGTGGTAAAGACCGGGGAGAAGAATAGGATGGTCATAGACTGTCAGACCATCAACAGGTTTACGCAGCTGGACGCGTACCCGCTCCCCTGTATATCCGACCTGGTCAAAAGGATCGCACAGTACAAGGTCTTCTCCACGGTGGACCTCAAGTCCGCCTACCACCAGCTCCCCATCCGCGCGAGCAAACGCAAGTACACTGCGTTCGAAGCAGATGGGCTGCTCTACCACTTTTTAAAGTGTTACCTTCGGTGTCACAAATGGGGTCTCGGTCTTCCAACGAGAGATGGACCGAATGGTCGACCGATACGGTTTACTGGCAACCTTCCCATATCTCGATAATGTCACCATCTGCAACCACGATCAGCAGGACCACGACACCAACCTCCGCAAATTCCTCCAAACTGCAAAACTCCTAAATTTGACTTATAACAAAGACAAATGCGTGTTCAGCACCAACCGCCTAGCCATCCTTGGCTACGTAGTGATAGGCCCCGACCCGGAATGCATGGGCCCCCTGATGGAGCTCCCCGTCCCCCACTGCTCCAAGGCCCTGAAGCGCTGCCTCCATTTCTTCTCGTATTACGCTCAGTGGGTCCCCAACTACGCCGACAAAGCCCGTCCCCTCATCCAAACAGCCACTTCCCCCCTGTCAACGGAGGCCTGCCAGGCCTTCAGCCGCATCAAAGCAGATATCGCAAAGGCCACGATGCGCGCTATCAACGAGTCCCTCCCCTTCCAGGTGGAGAGCGATGCGTCCGACATAGCTCTGGCAGCCAACCTCAACCAAGCGGGCAGACCCGTGGCCTTCTTCTCCCGTAACCTCCATGCTTCCAAATCCGCCACTCCTCGGTCGAGAAGGATCGAATAGGTCATAGTAGAAGCTGTGCGACATTGGAGGCATTATCTGGCCGGCAGGAGGTTTACCCTCCTCACAGACCAACGGTCGGTGGCTTTCATGTTTGACAATGCACAGAGGGGCAAGATAAAAAAAACGACAAGATCTTGCGGTGGAGGATCGAGTTATCCACCTACAACTACGACATCTTGTATCATTCTGGGAAGCTGATCGATCCGCCCGATGCCCTGTCCCACGGCACCTGTGCCAACGCACAAGTGGACCACCTCCGGGCCCTCCACGTGGACCGCCTCCGAGCCCTCCGTGGACCTCTGCCACCCGGGGTTCACCCGCTTCTTTCATTTTGTAAAGACCCGCAACCTGCCCTACTCCATCAAGGTCAGGACAGTCACAAGGAACTGCCCCATCTGCGCGGAGTGCAAGCCGCACTTCTACCGCCCCGAAAAAGCGCATCTGATAAAGGCTTCTCGTCCCTTTGAGCGCCTCAGCATGGACTTCAAAAGGTCCTTTCCCCTCTACCAACCGCAACACGTACTTCCTCAACGTGATTGACAGGTACTCCCGCTTCCCGTTCGCCATCCCCTGCCCCGACATGACCACAACCACCATCATAAAAGCCCTCCACAGCATTTACTCCCTGTTCGGATTCCCTGCTTACATACACAGCGATAGGGGGTCCTCCTTTATGAGTGACGAACTGCGTCAATTCCTGCTCAGCAAAGGCATTGCCTCAAGCAGGACGACCAGTTATAACCCTCGGGGTAACGGACAGGTTGAGAGGGAGAACGGTACGGTTTGGAAGACCGTCCTACTGACCCTACAGTCCAGAAATCTGCCAGTCTCCCACTGGCATGAGGTCCTCCAAGACACTCTCCACGCCATCCGGTCGCTACTTTGCACGTCTACAAATTAAACTCCTCATGAACGCCTTCTTGTCTTCCCCAGGAAGTCTTCCTCGGTGACCCCGCTCCCGACCTGGCTGGCAGCCCCCGGGCCCATCCTGCTCTGGAAACACGTGCGGGCGCACAAATCGGACCCGTTGGTAGAGAGGGTCCAGCTGCTCCACGCTAACCCGCAATATGCGTATGTGGAGTACCCCGACGGCCGACAAGACAAGTTCTCTCTACGGGACCAGGCGCCCGCCGGATCCCCGCCATCGCCCCTGGCACCAGCCCCACCCACCCCCCTCCAACCGCAACTGCTCCCCGCAGGCGCTCCCTTCCCAGGCCCGCCAACCACCTCACCCGTGCCGCCTACAGGACCAGACGCGCCCCCCCCCCCCCCCCAATGGCCCGGCCCTCACCAGCTACGTCTAGGGGTGTGGAAACCTCCACGAGGACCGGATCATCGCTCCCGGAGTCATGGACGCCCGCATCTCCAACATCTCCGACGAAGCTCCCCCGATCGTCTGATTGAGTCGATGTGAACTCTTCATGGACCCATTTTTTTCTGACTCTGTAAATAATTTGCCCCGGCTTCTCAACGAGCACACACCCCCTCCCCCCGGCTCCTTTCTCAACAAGGGGCGAATGTGGTAGTATGACTAGAGATACTACGGTACCTGGGAGTGTGAGCTGCTATTGGTGGAGAAGGCTCGCTGCTCATTGGCCCAAGTGTTGCTTTCTCATTGGTCAAGACGAAGGTAGCTCCGCCCAGTGAGGCAGGGTGTAAGAACCCATGTTTCCCAGCAGCCATCGTTCTTTCTGTACTCAAGCTGCTGGGGAAACATCTTGTAGATTAAAGCCTTCAATTCAGACTACTCCTTCGTTTCTGTGGTTATTGATCGCGCATCATAGGGATAGAGCATTCTGGTCTAGAAGTTTTGTCAATGGAATACCCCCTTAAAATGTCTGTCAATTCTCTACTGTCCTACCTTTTAACCCATTTTCCCTGTTCACTTTAGCCAACTCTATCCTCATTGTGTTATGAACATGTAGTTGTGATATTAGAGATTTTGTAAACAAGCTAAACTTCCTTTTAAAATGGACACAAGAAGCCTTAAAGATGGCTGACCCTTTTCACTGCAATGTGGTCTAGATTCCACCAAGTGTGAAGTGGATTGCAGGTAGACATATTCCAGGCATGTGGAGACATTTGAAATTCAATTTGCATTTCCACCATGGCAAATAGAAACCCATTCTGACTTCTTCAGGAGGTATGAATAGTTCTCTCACCATCGCAAGCTGTGGGTAATGGGAACCATTGAAGTAAATGGCCAATACCTTTAATACTGTTGACTGCCTCAGCTGAAACAACAATGGATGGGACCATGCCTCCCCCATTACTCCAGTCTTCACACCTCCCCCTACTAACACAATACCTAATATGGAAGCATGGCTCAACAGCTTGGGATAGCAGGCATTTTTAGAACTGTATAAAATCTGGCTGCAAACAGCCATATTGTGTCTGAACCACCTTGAAACAAAAACTGCTCCTCAACAGGGAGAGACAGAGAATCATCTATTGGACTGCTGCATTAAATCAGGCTACCAAGAGCCACCATCTGAAATAGTAAAGTGAAAACAGGAGCCTTTACTCACTCAGAGGATCTGTCCTGCTTGTTGAGTCCAAAAAGGTGTTCAACTAAGTACCTCACAAAAGGTTAAGACACAGGATAAGAGCCCATGGTGTTGGAGGTAGCATATTGGCATGGATAGACAATAGGCTAATTGGCAGGAAACAGAGGGTGGGGATAAGCAGTTCCTTTTCAGGCTTGCGACCTGTAACCAACGGGGTTCCACAGGGATCAGCGCTAGGATCGCAACTCTTTACAATATATATTAATTACTTGGAGGAAAGAAGCAAATGTATTGTAGCCAAATTTTCAGACATTGCAAAAATAGATGGCAAGGCAAGTTGCAAGAGTAATGCAAACAGCTTACAAAGAGATATTGATAGGTTAAGTGGGAAAAAACAAGCAAATGGAGTATAATGTGAAAAAATGCAAAGTTATTCAGTTTGGAAGAGAGAACAAAAGAGTAGTATTATTTAAAATGGAGAAAAACTATAGAAAGCCACAACACCAAGGGAGTTGCACGAAACACAGAAAGGTAGCACACAGAGGCAGCAGGTAATCAGGAAGGCTAATAGAATGTTGGCTCTTATTTCAAGGGGGTTGGAGTATAATAGGGAAATCTTTCTTTAAAAATTATTTTTAATCAAATTTTTGTCAAAAACAATTTTTGCATAACTGTACGTAACAATTAACAGAACAAAATAAATGTTAACCGTACATACAAAGAAAAGAACTATACAACATAACGATCCCCACCCCCTCCTCCTAGAAAGTCGAGCAACGGCTGCCACCTATGAGAGAACCCCGCCATGGACCCTCTCAAGGCAAACTTTATTTTCTCAAGACTGAGAAACGCAGCCATGTCACTAACCCAGGGGCTTTGAGTCCCTCCACATTAAAAGAATCCATCTCCGGGCTACCCGGGAGGCAAAGGCAAATACGTCGGCCTTTTTCGCTTCCTGAACTCCTGGATCGTCTGACACACCAAAGATCGCTTATCCCTGGACTCGGCATCACCCGCGTGTCTAAGATCTTGGACATTACCCTAGCAAAACCCTGCCAGAATCCCTCAAGAGCTGGGCATGCCCAGAACATATGGACATGATCTGCAGGGCTTCCCGCACACCTCGCACATTTATCCTCAACCCCAAAGAGCTTACTCATACTGGTTGCTGTCATGTGCGCCCAGTGGACCACCTTAAGCTGGATTAAGCTAAGGCTGACACATGAAGAAGAGGAATTGACCCTATTTAGGGCGTCCGCCCACAGACCTGCATCCAGCTCCCCACCTAGCTCCTCCTCCCATTTGCCATTATGCTCCTCTACACATACACACTATGACCCAATCTGCCAGGCTACCTTTGCTAATCTGATCCATCTCTATGAAGATTGGAATGGGGCACAAGGCCCAGAACTGTCTAAAACAAGCATTAGGCCTCTTACATATATAAACCAGGAGCCTAACACCACTTTTAGGTGCCCATTACAAAAATGGATGATGAAGAAGAGGTCGGATTAGACCAAGTAGTTACTGAAGTCAGTCTTGGGAAACTGCCCTGAATGATTGAAAGGAAAATGGTCCAATACAATAGGACCACTGAAAGCAGGTATACAAAACTGGACCAGATTTATTCCCTTGGCTGCTTAATGCAGAGGATGACAGATCTGTGAAAAACCTGTCAGAGAGGCAGCAGATATGGTTAAGAACTTCAGGATAGATTCATTTTCAGCAGCTTGGAATAATGAAGCATATGACCCACTCTAGGGTGGTGGGACTGTTCTCGGCACTGTCAGCAGGCCACTGACAAGGGCTGGGGGGGTGATGATAACCCGCAGAGATCTGAACGCCAATGCTCCTCAATCTATACCATAGTCTGACCCCTGCCTGTTCACGGAGTGCTTGCTCACACCCATCACCTGCACACAGTATGTCCCGGGGATATGGGAGATGGCTGCGCGCAGAGATGGGCCAAGGGTTCGGACGTTGGTCCGCATTATGGAAGGAAGTGACAGAGGTTATGATGATTATGCTCAAGGGTGTTTAATGCACATCTGAGGTGGAGCAAGTTGCTTACGTCATCCCATGAGCTTCGATGCCCCTGGCAGGCATCCTCAAGGGGCCCCGTGTCGGCGGCACATGCACAGCCTGTCCCATGCTGTGTGACGTGGCCTCAGCGGGATGGAACTTGGGGAAGCTGGTGGGCACTGTCGCCACTCGATCGGATGGGTCCAGGTTGGCACCCAGCACCCCCTCCTCCCGGTCGATGCCCATAGGGCTCCAGGGTTAACCTTGGGACAGAGGGGCAGCCGGCTGTCCCTTCATCATCTGGCTCTGCCAGCCCTGGCTGTTACCCGAAGCCTGCACCATTGTGTCGATGCCCTCGACCTCAGTGATTGGGCCATGCTCTACAGCGCCTTGCCAATGCCCACCTGAAACTGGGACCAGCTCCGCAGTGCCTCGGCCATTCCCATCTGAGAGCAACACATGTCACGCAACACCTCATCAAGGTCAGCCTGTTACTGGGTAACATCCCCAGCGAATCATTCTGCTGAGACTCCACTAATGGTGTCCAGGCTCTCCACTGGGTCGTCACCCAGCATTATTGACCTCGTGTCACGCATTGTCGGCAACATCTACTACGCCCGTAATCTCTGAGTGTCGCTGACATCTCCCTCCGAATGTCCTGATCGCACCCCAATGTCTCCATCAGCTCCGAGTAACCCTGTCACCAGAGGCTCAGCATCCGGCTGGGTCCTGGGACCCTTTGACTGCTGTCTCGCCTAGGGGTTCCTGCCTCCACCTGATATGCATCAGCAGCTGTGTGGTGCTCAACAGATTGCACCCCAGAAACCTGACCACCTGTCTAGCATTTCCCACTGAGGTGCATGTATCTGTGCTGGTGGAGGGTGGTGATGACAGCTGTGTTGCCTCGATCATGTCTTCCTCCGAGCTCCCCTCCGAGGTGGTCTCATGGAGGCTGGAGAGGAAGCCACCAGTGATGGGCAGGTGCTGTTGGCTGCAGGAGCATGGACATGTGGTCAGTGGGAGGGATGGGTCAGTAAGGCAAGAACAACTCAACATTTGACAGTTCCTCCGGATGCAGCCTGCGGTTCCTCACCTCTGCAGCTTTCGACAAAACCAGTGTGAGTGACCGCTCGATCTTCAGTCACCCCAGTCACCTCCAGGGTCCTCTCCTCGAAGGAAGTGGGGATTCTCATGTCCGGCATGCCTCCGCCAGTCTGGGCCTTCTCCCAATGGTTGTGGGAGAGGGCATCATTCGCAACACATATGGTTCACAGTGGTGAGGGGGATGTGGTGTGAAGGGAGGAGGGAGGCGTAAGGAAGGGTTGGTATCTACTCACTCGTTCAGTCTGATGTAGGTCATTGACCTTTTTTCAGCACTGGAGGCCAGTCCTCCTGGGCGCACTCATGGAGCTGATAGCCACCACCACCTCGTCCCAGGCAGTACTGGCGGTCCTGTAGCACACTCTTCGGGACCCTCAGGGGAACATGACATCTCCTCTGGCCTCCACTGCATCTAGGAGCCTCAGCAGCACCGATTCTTGGTGCTGGTCTCCTTGGCGCCTTTGTTGTGGTTGGCTGAGCAAGTGGCTGCTTAAATGCTGTTCGGCCATGTTAGCAGGGGGCTGGTGAGCACGGCAAACCTTCATTTGTGGCATGAAGCCAGTGGGGCCTCGTTAAGTGGACCAATTAACATTGAATAGTGTTGCCGGCTTCGCTGAGCCGAGCACCGGGAAGCTCACGGTAGATCCCGCTCGCTAAACGTCTTTCTAGAAAATCGTGCCCCAAGTTATTCGAATGGGATGAGCCAAGCAATGCAAAGTAAAACACTTGGTACAAATAGATCAGATCTCAAAACATATTCAAAGGCTAGAAAAGGTCGACAATCAATATGCACAGAAAGCATAAATTGAATTCAATAGCTTGAAGTATTATTAGTTTTGTTACAGACTGCTGTAAAATATAGACCTAGCTCATCATTCAAAAAGTGAATTATGCTCTTGATTTGGTATGGAGCAATAGGATACGTACCTACTATAACAAACAAATTTGTGCCAGACCTAAAAAAGAACTAAATCAATGCCGAGGCAGCCAGCTGGCACTTCCATTATCGGCCCCAACCCCTTGGGTGGATAATGGAAATTATGGTAAAAGCAGCGCACCAAAAAAGTTGACATTGACATTCAAATAGTCTGACAAATTCTCAGGAAGGTAGAGAATTGGAGTACAAATAATGAAAGCTCCATTCTAAAGAAACATTTGTAAGGCTATGAATGTAAGGAGATTACAATCTCAAAATAAAACAAAATGAGAGGGAGCTTAAGCAGACTACAAATACACATTCCCATCTCATTTCTTAAAGTATTTATTGTAACAATACAAAGAACCTTTCTCGTACGAATTCAGCAGGCTTGAAGGAAGTAAAAGTTAGTGCACAAGTAATACAAGCTTCCCTCCCCCCAACCCATCCCAGGAGTAACCCTGCTGGACACTTTACACTGGCACATTTGTTAGGGTGGTGGGCAGCGATTGGAAACACGACCCAATCGTTTCACTCCCTAGTCTGGGATCTAGAGACCAATTGCAGCAGATTTGAAAATTGCAGATTTGCAGGAGTACGGGTGTTTTAAAAGCCTGAAAAACTGTTGCTTAAGTAAATACATTAAGGTGTTTTTTAAGCGGAAAATAGAATCAACAAATCCCATGATCTGTAAGTAAAGAGCATTTGATCTTCAGGATTTTATTTACTTCAATACTTAGTTGGGAGGCACAAATAGAAATTAAACAAGTTATATGGCATTTAAGGGGGCAATTTGATCCATGCTGCCTGTGGGTTTGGTATCTAGCAAGGAATCCACAGAACTACTTGTGACTTGTCCAATCAGGGTATGTATTAACACGCACGTGGTAAGATAGCGACAGAGCAAGTTATCATGGAGTTTCTTTGTACTCCCCTGGAACTACCCCATGCACGACTGTCCTCATGTACGTCTTATAACCATCTGCTGATCACCGGATGTGCCCGCACTTGTAACAGAGTACCTGGTCACATGACCACTGTCTCAAGACCGGGTGGTGTATCTGTACCGCCACCTGCTGGTTGGAGGTCGCACCACCAGCTATATACAATATTGCTTCCAGGCATATCACCACGGCTATGTGCACAGCATTCCAGTCAATCCCATTCCAACTCTCTATCCCCACAGCCTTGCAAGTTTTTCCCTCAAGTACCCTTCCAATTTCCTTCTGAAATCATCGATCATCTCTGATTTTACCACCCTCGCAGGTAATGGAGTTCCAGGTCAATACCACTTCCTGTATTAAAAGAAAAGTTCTTCCTCACATCCTCCCGAGTCTCTTCCACAAAAACTTAGATTATATCCCCTAGTTCTTATACCATCAGCTAATGGAACAGCTTTTCTTTGTCTACTTTATCCAAGTCTGTCATAGCCTTGCAAGCCTCAATCGCCTTTACACCAAGCAGCAATCCCAGATTCTCCAACCTAATTATGGAAAAATACTGGTAAATCTACTCTGCATCATCCCACGGTCCTCACATCCTTAATAAATGTGTGGTGATGACAAGAATTAGACAATACATTACTTGTAATCTAGCAAACATTTATAAAAGGTTCAACATAAAAAAAACTTTCCTGCTTTGTACTCAATACTTTATTATGGAGCCCCAAGATGCTACATGCTTTTCTCATTACTCTCAATATATGTCCTGCCTTTAAAGTACTGTACACATGAAGCCCCGGGTCCCCGTCTCTGCATAGGTATTGGAATGGTGCTATTAAGTCTATATTGCCACGCTCTATCCCATCTTCCAAAATGTATCACCTCACCCTCCATCCTTGCCTGGCCATTCTGGTAGCCCATGTGTTCCAGTTAATAGGCATCATCCTCACTATTTGTCACACGTCAAGTTTGGAATAATAGCCAATAGTGGGTGGCAAGGTAGCAGTGGTTAGCACTGTTGCTTCTCAGTGCCAGGGTCCCAGGTTCGTTTCTCGGCTTGTCTGTGCGGAGTCTGCATGTTCTCCACATGTCTGAGTGGGTTTCCTCCCACAAGTCCCGAAAGACATGCTGTTAGGTAATTTGGACATTCTGAATTCTCCGTCACTGTACCCATATAGGCGCCGGAGTGTGGTGACTAGGAGATTTTCACACTAACTTCATTGCAGTGCAATGCAAGTCTACCTGTGACAAGAATAGAGATTATTCAAGTGATTTATACAGCAAAAGAAAAATGGTCGACCACTGACCCGTGGAGTACACAGCTGACTACCACCTTCAGTCTGAAAACAGCTATTTCCTATGTCCAGCATCCCCACTTCTACCAATATTTTGTCAGCATACTCTTCGGAATCACCTATATAAAAGTATGATAAGTATTTGAGCTTTGCCCTGCGCACTGCAGATATTTCTGGGTATCCAAATAGCAATTCTATTCTCAATAACTCTTGGTCAGTATTATTTTCCTCTACTTCCCTCTCAATGTATCGTATTCAGCCTGATTCTGGCTTTATAAATTCACCCGACATGCATAGTGTACCTTTCTATATTTGTTTAATCATAATCCTAATCTCCGTCAACATCAAAAGAACCCTGCCTTTGGGTCTGCCACCTTCGATGAAATCTAGCTATACTTGAAACATGTCCGCAGTGCATACCTTATTCCATTGCAATTTTTCCTGTCTTTAGTTCGATTTGGCCCTGCTAGATCCCTTCTCATTCCATTGAAATTAGATAACATAGAACATAGAACAGTACAGCACAGAACAGGCCCTTCGGCCCTCAATGTTGTGCCGAGCCATGATCACCCTACTCAAACCCACGTATCCACCCTATACCCGTAACCCAACAACCCCCCCCCCCTTAACCTTACTTTTATTAGGACACTACGGGCAATTTAGCATGGCCAATCCACCTAACCTTCATAACTTTCAATTTAGAAGATAGACTGGCTATTAATTCTTCTCCATTTGTAGATTAATAATGACCACTTTTACCCATGTTCCCATTTAGATATTTGGCAACATCTCCTTCCTATTTGGTTGAAGAACATCCTGGCCAAGAAAGATCTCCGAATCAATCACATTTCAGAAACTCCGCCCCCTCCACCATTAATTACTTGAATATCAATTGGAAAAGAAGTGCTTGTTCTTCCACATTTCTTTGTTTCCCCTGCAGATTTTCTCTTCGATCTCTCATTATTTAGAAGCCTTTGGAATACCACCTCCAGTAGTGGGATCTTGCCTACCCTGCTTCACAACTCCAACTAAATGGATCTGTCCTTACTCCCTCAAAGGACATCCTCTTTTTCCAACACCATAATGTTTCCCTCGTCAGCACTATCGCCCACCTCTCCTTTTCCTTCACTTTCTATTCGGAACACAAACCTAGAATATTAAGCATCCAGCCATCTCTTTTTACAAGCCACATTTCTTTTATTGCCAGTACATCATAATACTGCACAACCATTTGTGCTTTTAGCTCACCAACTTTATTCACCACGCTTTGTGTGCTCACATGCATGCATTCTAAGCCCACCTTAGTATTCATTGCAGTAATTCAGTCTATTGCTTCATTCTCTAGTACTCCAACACTCTCACTGCTTTAGGCACCTTAAGGTAGCACAGTGGTTGGCGGCTTCACAGCACCAGGGTCCAGGTTAGATTCCCGGCTGGGTCACAGTCTGTGCGGAGTCTGCATGTTCTCCCCATGTCTGTGTGGATTTATTCCGGGTGCTTCGGTTTCCTCCCATTAGTCCCGAAAGACATGCTGTTCGGTAATTTAGACATTCTGAATTCTCCCTCTGTGTATCCGAACAGGTGGCAGAACGTGGCCACTAGATGCTTTTCACTGTAACTTCATTGCAATGTAAGCTTACTTGTGACAATAAAGATTATTATTATTTGTCTTTTCAATTGGCTAGATGCTGGCACCTATATAATAGCATCATTTAAAATAAAAATGGGAACTTCTATTGAGAATTGAGTGTACAAGAATTGTACATGCAAGTATGTACGCATGATTAGAATACTCTTGTACTTATGTCGCTTCCATTTCCACAGCCATTGAAAGAATCTAGTATGTAAACTTGCTGTAAACATTACAGCAGTGTTATGTTGTTCTTTCTGGGAGTTAAATGGAAAATACATGAATGTAAAACTTAACAAGAACAAATAAACCCAATCCCTTTACAGAACAAACAATAACCCTGGTTATTGGTTGCATGGGTAGCAGAAACACAAGCTTCATAAACATGCAGTGGCAATTTAGCTTTGGCAGAGTGCCAATAAAATACAATCACAAAATCCCAACCAATAGCATACTGCGTTGTAAAGGCTTGATTTTCCATTCCTTTGATGACACCCAGATACAAATAAGTTCTCGATTTAAAGATGTTACCAAAGTTAGTGCTAAAAGCAGATATCGATCCTAATTGTGCATGTCAAGGCTAAAGAATGGTATTTTGGCACTTGTCGTCATTTGTCCAGCTTCATTGCAACACAGAAACTACCAGGACCAAGTTTGAAGAAAAATATTTTTGATGGGGGTGATTCCAGGAGAAGGGTGTCTCCTGCGCTTATTCTTTAAATTAACATTTTTGATTTAATTTGAGATTTTCAACTTACAGACTTCCACAATCATGAAATAAAAAAGGTCAAGAGCATGCAAGTTGGCGGGGTTTCTCAGACTCAAAAAAATTAAATTCACCTTCAGGGGTTTGCTCGGAGGTGGCAGTCATTCATTGCCTTATTTGAGACAACTTAAGCTGTCAGCTGGGTGGGGGGAGGGGGGGGGGGGGGGGGGGAAAGGCATGGGAGAGATGACCAAGGATAGGAGAACCGACGGAGGGGTGGTTGGGGAAGGTGGCACTGTTTGTGTAAGCCATGTTGGCTGGGGTTTGTTGGGCATATTATTGTGGTTTTGTTGAAATTTGATGTTTAAAATTATAAATGCCTCAATAGAATATTTTCTAAGAAAAAAAAGTTAAGATGGGGGGGGGGGAGAAACATCAACAGTCCTCACATGGCAACGGCAATCACAAAATATCCAATATTAGCAATACTAACATGGGAGATATAAAATCTAATAGGGATATAAAATGCAGACATTTCAACAGAGTAAAAATGTCAAAAATGCTGGACCAACAGATTGGATCCAAAATTTAAACTTGATACAAAAAAAAACATGACCGACACTGAATTTCATTAATTCAATGCTCCTGGGCCAATGACAATATTTTCAAGACCAGATCATGACTGCAATTGTACAAATATATTGCACAAACACTACCAAGAGGGATTTGAAATTCTATCATCATTCTTTAATTCATATTAACTTTAGGACTAATGCCAAGAAATTATTCATCCTACACTGAATGATCAACATGTAGAGTAGACTCCCAGATAGGGAAAGGGGAAGAAGGAGGTGCAGTAAAGAGGAAGTTGGGAAGCATGGAGGAGTTTGGATCAGCCAAATTCTCTTCATTTTTATCTGCTTTCCCTTATTAAGTGCATGTGACTTAAAGTTTCGACTCCATAACCAATCTATTTTATGCTTGAACTACTTTTTCAGTACTTACACTTTACTGAAGATAGTAAATAATTGTTGCACATAGATCACAAAACTACACAATCTTACAGTAAGCAGAAGCTTATTCTGCTTTGCTTAATAGTTACAGAGCTTTTAAAATTGAGATTAAAAAGGAGGGAAATAAGCTTAAAATTGAATTATTAAAAAGGAGGGCAGCATAACATGTTCCAGCACATTATAAAGGGCTGTTTTTAAAAAGGATATTTACAAGAGTAAAAGTAGTCCACTTTAGAACCAAACTGTTCAAACACAAATTCAAACAAAATGATATAATTCTATTCAGTGAGAGATAGGCACAGTGAAAATACTGTAGGCTATGCCAAAGCCAACAAATCAGAAACTAATCTAGTTATTTTAAAGATATTTGGTTTTTGAATTCCAGCTTGTGCTAATTAACTAATCTCAACCAGTGCGACAATGGGGCAAAAACTAATATTGGCCTGAGCTTCCCTTGATCAAAAGGAGAAATTCCATTAAGGCTGAAAACGACACAACTGCTGGAATGGCATTGTATGGACATCAGGCAATGACAGGATCCATCACCCACCCTGGCCCGTTAACAGCTTTCACAGTATAATTTTAACACAACACAGAGGAATAAATTAGCAAGGACAAAACAAAAATGATAATTGATTATTCTTATGAATATACTGTTTTGTTAAAATTATTTTGCAGGATGTGAGCATTTCTGGCTACGCAAGCATGAACACCCATTCTCAAACGTCCTCGGGAAGGTGGCAGTGAGCTGCCTTCTTGAATCACTAGTCCATGCGGTGTAGGTACCCCTAGTGCTGTGGAAGGAAAGGAGTTCCAGGATTTTGAATCAGCAGTGAAGGAACAGCGATGTAGTTCCAAGTCAGAATGGTGTGTGACTTACAGGTGGTGGTGTCCCCATGCATCTCCTGCCCTTGCCTTGCTAGGTGGTAGAAGTCAGGTGTTTAGACGATGTTGATGAAGCACTGTAGCAACTCAGCAGAGATCTTGTAGACAGTACATGCTTCTGCCACTTTGTGTATCGATGGTGGAAGAAGTGATTGTTTAAGATATTGGTTGGAGTACCAATCAAACAGGTTGTTTTGATCTGGAAGGCATTGAGCTTCTGGAGTGTTGGCGGAGCTGCACGTATCCAGGAAAATGGAGAATATCCCATCACATCCTGACTTTGTGTTGCAGATGATGGGCAGGCTTTGCGGAGTCAGGAGGAGATTACTTGTCTAACAGAATTCGCCGACTCTGACCGGCATTTATATGATTGAGATGGTGAGTGGTTAATCCCCCCCCTAAAGGATTCAGCAATGATATGCCACTGAATATCAAGGGAGTAGTTAAGATTCTCTCTTTTTTGAGATTGTCATTGTCTGGCACGATTGTTACCAAAATGCTGAAACCTGCACCACCTGTAGAACTAGATCACTGTAAGACAAAAACAACAAAGTGTTTTTCCCTTTTCTATCCACCTGCAACCTTTGATTACGCTGACCATAGCAACCTGCTCCAATGCCGTTATCTAGCTTGGTGGAAGAGCACTGGCCTTCATTATTATATTCATTTGTCAGTCAGAAAAAGCATATGTTTCTCATCCCACTCACACACCATTACCACTGATATTGCACCCTCCCTCCCTCCATCACCACATGATCTATTCTTTGCCCAGCTTATTTCTAGTCTACATGATGCTTCTTGGCAACATCTGAAAAACGTTTTGACATGTTTGTTGAAGACACCCAGCTCTACCCTCATCAGCATCTCTCAACTCTTGCTTGTATTGTCCCCAAAATCATGCTCCACAGCCGAAATTCAGTGCTGGATGTCAGAAACATGCTCCCAATATAAAGACCAAATAACTTTGTGCTGAGCCGCTGACTTCATAACTCAATCCTGCATCTGTTCGAGATTGAACAAAATGTTTTTGCAACGTCAGTGTCAAATTTGACCCAAAGATGAGCTTCAGACCACATAAACAATAGGACCATTTATTTCCACCTCCATAACGTCAGCTGACTCTTCACCTGTTGATGAAACCCTCACCAATGCCTTTGTTACCAGAAGACTTGACTATTTCAATGCATTGCTGGCTGACCCTTTACATTCTAACCTCCATAAACTCAAGGCACCAAAATCTCTGTAGCCCAAGTCCTAAAGTACACCAATGCCCATTCCTGCCACTCCTCTGCTCACTGATCTAAACTTTTAAAATTCTAATCCTAGTTATCAAACCCAACCATGGCCTCATCTAAATGTCTCTACCTCTCACCTCCATTAAAAATGTTCCTTAAAACTAATCTCTTTGATCAAGATTTAGGCCATCTGACCTAATCTCACTTTATAAAACAAAGTTTTGACACAAAGCTACATAAATCTCCTCTGAAGTAGATTGGGATGTTTTACTTTGTGAAAATGGCTAGAAGGAAATAGAGGAAAATTCCATTAGTTATTAAGAGTGACCCTCCTAACTTTCCTGCATTAAGGGGGAAGACCCTGGATTATCAGCAGATTGGAGGAAGAAATGTTCAGCAAATTGCTTGCTCAGTTTTGTACTGCTTGTTTCTTTGCTAAGATAGTTGTTGAGGGACTGGAATCTTTTAATTATTTCATGTATACATTATATATTTATATTTTATACACATATCAGCAGCCACTTTGCACTCCTCCCAGCTTCACAGGCTCCAGTCGGACTCAAATCCAGATTTTGCACCTTCCCTGCAGCAATAAGGCCACAGCAATGACAGCAATTGTACCATATCAATATTAATGAAAAAACACAAAAAACATCAGCCCACTATAAAGTAACAGCAACAAATAAATACAGCAAGAGCAATATCCCCAGTCTCTAACTTCCCACTCCCGCCCAACCCAACTGCTTCACAAAATATGACAGGGCCCTTGTCAAAGATTTTTTTTTTGGATTGAGTTTGGTTAAAGGTCTGTGGCAGAAAGGAAAAATTAAAAAAGTTAATAAAATGACAGGAGGTGGGAAAGAAATGAAAATGTTGGAGATAGAAAAGCGCAAGGGGTGGGGGACAAAGAAATGCTTACACAGGAGAGAACCCAAGTAATACAAATCAACTATAGTAAGTAACGCCAAGGCGAATCCAACACATGGGTAGGCTATTTCAAAGGTAGAAAATCAACTTTATTCCAAGTCACACAGGCCACTTTCTGATGTTGACAGTGGAGGTGGGAGGAACAGGGATAAATAGCAAGAGGGAAGGGAGACAGAAGAACATAGAACAGGATGAAATGAAAATGAGAACAGTATGAAATGAAAATTAATGAAAATTGCTTATTGTCACAAGTAGGTTTCAAAGGAAGTTACTGTGAAAAGCCTCTAGTATAGCATAGTACAGGCCCTTCAGCCCACGATGTTGTGCCGACCATTTATCCTAATCGAAGATCAACCTAACCTACACCCCTTCAATTTACTACTGTCCCTATGCCTGTCTAAGATTAGCTTAAATGTCCCTAATGACTCTGGACTCCACCACCTCTGCTGGCAGTGCATTCCACACACCCACCACTCTCTGTGTAAAGAACCTACCTCTGACATCTCTCCTATACCTTCCTCCAATCACCTTAAAATTATGTCCCCTCATGACAGTCATTTCCACCCTGGGGAAAAGTCTCTGGCTATCCACTCTATCCATGCCTCTCATCACCTTGTACACCTCTATCAAGTCATCTCTCTGCCTTCTTCACTCCAGTGAGAAAAGCCCTAGCTCCCTCAATCTTTCTTCATAAGACATGCCCTCCAGTCCAGGCAGCATCCTGGTAAATCCCCTCTGTACCCTCTCCAAAACATCCATATCCTTCCTATACTGAGGGGGCCAGAACTGGACACAATATTCCAAGTGTGGTCTGACTAGGGTTTTATAAAGCTGCAGCAAAATCTCATGGCTCTTAAACTCAATCCCCCTGTTAATGAAAGCCAACACACCATACACCTTCTTAACAACCCTATCAATCTGGGTGGCAACTTTCCTGCCTTTAACCCTGTACTCCGCATTCAAATTCGACCTTCCAAAACAAATCACTTCACATTTATCAAGGTTGAACTCCATCTGCCACTTCTCAGTCCAGCTCTGCATCCTGTCAATGTCCTGTTGTAACCTGCAATAACCCTCGACACTTATCTATAACTCCCCCAACCTTTGTGTCATCGGCAAACTTACTAATCCACCCTTCCAGTTCCTCATCCAAGTCATTTATAAAAACCACAAAGAGCAGAGGTCCCAGAACAGATCCTTGCTGGACACCACTGGTCATCGCTGTCTTCTTTGGGCCAGCCAATTCCGTATCCAGACAACCAAATTTCCGTATCCCATGCCCCCTAACTTTCTGAATGAGCCTCAAATGGGGAACCTTATCAAATGCCTTACTGAAATCCATGTACACCACATCCACTGCCCAACCTTCATCAAAGTGTCTCATCACATCCCCAAAGAATTCAATGAGGCTTGCGAGGCATGACCTGCCCCTCACAAAGCCATGCTGACTATCTTTAATCAAACTATGTTTTTCTAAATAATAATAAATCCTATCTCAGAATTTTCCCAATATTTTGATCACCACAGACGCAAGACTGATGGGTCTGTAATTCCCAGGGATTTCCCTATTCCCTTTCTTGGACAGGGGAACAACATTCGCCTCCCTCCAATCATCCGATACTACTCCGGTGGAGAGTGAGGACGGAACGATCATCACCAACGGGACAGCAATCGCCTCCCTCGCTTCCCGTAGTAACCTTGGGTATATCCCGTCAGACCCAGGGGACTTATCTATCCTGATGCTTTTCAAAATTTCCAGCACATCCTCGTTCTTTTTTTTTTAAATTTAGATTACCCAATTATTTTTTCCAATTAAGGGGCAATTTAGCATGGCCAATCCACCTACTCTGCAAATTTTTGGGTTGTGGGGGCGAAACCCACGCAGACACGGGGAGAATGTGCAAACTCCACACGGACAGTGACCCAGAGCCTGGATCGAACCTGGGACCTCAGCGCCGTGAGGCGGTTGTGCTAACCACTAGGCCACCATGCTGCCCTAACATCCTCGTTCTTAATATCAACCTGTTTGAGTCTATTAACCTGGTTCACACTGTTCTCATGAGCAACAAGGTCCCTCTCGCTAGTGAATACTGAAGAGAGGACCAGAAAAGAATAAAATCTTCTTGCCTTATCACAAAAACTAAAATGAAATACCACAAAAGTAGAACAAAAATCTTCAATAGCAACCATCAAGACAGATTGGATTTTAAAAATTCTATTTTATCCACTTTAAAATTGCTGATCCTCATTGTCAATATCTACAAGCTGGTATTCCTTCACTAAATGATGAAACTAGCAAAAGGCTTCTTATATAAATTCTTCTATAGCTGCAGCAATTATATAGCATTCACTGTATCGGGTTCCACATTTAAGATTTACATCATTAAATAGCTTAAATGCCAAAAAGGACTATCCTTGACTATTTACAATAGAGTTTGTTTCAAAAAGAGTCTGTATAAACAGAGTGAACATACCAGTTATTTAAAACAAACATCCCACGTATTCCAATATGTCCAACAGATAATAATCACTCATGTAACAAATGATTAAAAAATATCCATGCACCTTCACTTTGCAGAAGATATGCTTTACTTCCACCAAGAAAGGAGCAGCCTTTTTAGATTCTATAGAGCTTCATAGTGCCACAGCTGTGAAGTCTACAGATAAGTGTTGGATGGTGAGTAATTCATCAAGCAACAGAGCAGAAAAGGTTAGGATGAAGAAAAATACATTCAGCTAAAGTAGCATTTATCTAATAATATATATAGCTTTACTTTCTGAAGGGGTTAAAATAAATCTGAACAGCGAGCAGGTCAGAGGAGTGGATGGGCCTAACCACAGGTAATCAATCACACGCTGCATGTATACATGCAATAGTAGTGACTGGATAACATGTACTCACTTGGAAAGCAATGCAGTAAACTAGTCTTGTAGAGGTTAGAGATAGCATAGCACCAACTCTAACTTCATTGGTGAAAATTAAATAGATCACTGTCTATATATTAGTATAAAACTGGTTTAGTTTTTTAGGGAACTTGTGCTCCATCTTGAATGGATATGAGTTCCCTCGCCTTTGCCTGAATAAGTCAGTTTAAACAAAGGAACTGGAGAAGATACTCCTCTTCCTATCAAATTAAACACTTTCTCTTCAAGGAGATGGCAAGGCACCCCAGGGCCCCCCCGAGAGATACTTTCCTAGAGGAACTAATCAATCATGGACAGTAAGAAGGGGGAGAATTATGGAAACATGTACGGACGGTTGCTGTACACGGCAAGACTACCACTGGATGAAGCTAGATGGAAATGGGAAGATGAATTGGGGACGAAAGTGGGTTGGGGACTCTGGGGTGAAGCATTGAGCAGGGCCAACTCCACCTCCTCCTGTGCTTGGCTAAGCCTCATGCAGTTTAAAGTGGTGGACAGAGCCCACATAACCAGAACCCGAATGAGCAGGTTCTTCCCAAAGATGGAGAACAGATGTGAGCAGTACCAGATAGGCCCAGCCAACAACACTCAATGTTCTGGGACTGCCCCAGACTTGCGGGTTCTGGACAGCCTTCTTCGAAGCAATGTCCAAGGTTGTGGCGGTGAGGGTGGAGCCTTGCCTGAGAGTGCCAGTCTTCGGGTTTCGGGCAACCAGATCTTCATATGGAGAAGAGGACCGACACCCTGGCTTTTGCTTCTCTAATCGCAAGCCAGAGAATCCTGCTCAGCTGGCAATCAGCAGCACGGTGTAGTGGTTAGCACAGTTGCTTCACAGCTCCAGGGTCCCAGGTCAATTCCCAGCTTGGTTCACTGTCTGTTCGGAGTCTACACGTTCTTCCTGATTCTGCGTGGGTTTCCTCTGGGTGCTCCGGTTTCCTCCCACAGTCCAAAGATGTGCAGGTTAGGTGGATTGCCCATGATAAATTGCCCTTAATGTCCTAAAAGATTAGGTGGGGTTACTGGGATAGGGTGGAAGTGTGGGCTTAAGTGGGGTGCTTTTCCAAGGGCTGGTGCAGACTTGATGGGCCTAATGGCCTTCTTCTGCACTGTAAATTCTATGATTCTATGATCACACACAGCTACAGACTGGCTAGCACCTGGAGAAGATCAAGTACACCACCAGAGGGTCAGATGAGGGCTTCCACAAAGTGTGGGGGCCATTTATCAGCCTGTTTGGGGCCAATAGCGACTGGGAAGGGTGGGGGAAGGAAGAGAGGGAGTAATCAAGGGAGGCACACACAACAGAAAAGGGATGGGGAGAGGGGAGGGAAGGAAAATCAAGGGAAGCACAGAACGAAGCACAGGGACAAGGGAAGGTGCCACACAAAACTCCCCAACCCCCCCCCAGGGTCACGCAGAACCCCCCCCCAGGGCAGACGGCAACACTAAGAGGGAAACTAAACTACAAATGGGCAGGGGTGGGAGACCCTCATGTAAAAAAAAATCATGGTAAATAAGAAACAAGCTTGTTTGTAAATACCAGATACACGAGCTGTTAAACCAAAAATACCAACAAAAGCATTTTTTTAGAAAGATATTACCACTATGAATGGTGCAAATGTAATCTTTCACTCCCGATACTATTCTTTACAGTGTAAAACTACAATAATTGATCATAAAAATACTTTGTACACCTCAAGACTTTAAACTCATACTTTCTCATTGAATACAGTAAGAAGTCTTACAACACCAGGTTAAAGTCCAACAGGTTTGTTTCAAACACTAGCTTTTGGAGCACTGCTCCTTCCTCAGGTGAATGAAGAGGTATGTGATACGTGTATGTGAAGAGGTATGTGGTAGGTGAATGAAGAGGTAGGTCATACCTCTTCATTCTCCTGGGGAAGGAGCAGTGTTCCAAAAGTTAGTGTTTGAAACAAACCTGTTTACAAATAAAATTGAAAATAATTCTCCTTTTGTTTAATGCCTCTTGCATATCTTTACATGCCCACTATTTAGCTGCCTCAACTATTTATAATTTTTACCTCATCCTCAGTATGAATTGGTTCTTCATCTGGGAGGGGAATAGGTGAAAAAACAAAAAACATAACAAAGTTATGAATGACGTGATAAAGAGCAGCTTCACAAGTGTTGTGGGAATAGGTTTCCTGCCTCCAGGTAAGGGCCTAACAAAAAGTGACATTTTTCCCTGAACCAAAGCAAAATAACAAGGTTAATTTTAAAGCAACGCAAGTCATCAATTTCTTCTTTACACACATTTCTGAAAACCTCATCAGATTTTCTCTAATTAAGTTACTAGTCTTATTATTATGTTTATCCCTCACTAGCAAGGATGATTGATTGGTCTAAATCTGGGATTGGATATTTTATGGCATGTAGGCTGTCTGATCATGTGTTATCAGTTTGGTTTCAACAATCCTTAAGATGAGCACTACCCATTTACACTCTTTCTTCCCCCCCCCCCCCCCCCCCCCCACAAACACCGTCCACCCGACCCTATCCCTGTAACCCCACCTAACCTGCACATCCCTGGACACTAGGGGTACTTTAGCATGGCCAAAGTGGGGATGAGGAATTAGATAAGGGATGTTAAAAAATAAATTTAGGGTATCCAATTTTTTTCCTCCCTAGTTGGGGGGCAGTTTGGTGCGGTCCGCCTGCCTGCGGATGCAGGGAGAGCATGCAAATGTGGCCCGGGATCGAACCTGGGACCTTGGCTGGCCACTGCGCCACCGTGCCGCCCCGGAATTAGATAAGAGTTAACCAGTTGTATTTGCTGCATATTTCATTACAGTTCTTGTTATTAATAAACAGTAATTGTGTTTATATTTACAAAAAAAAAAATTACTTTGAAGGTTGATCGCTAGTGTACATTTGCCTACTCTGAATGCAGTTGCTGTATTGAAATTATAACATGGTGCCCAAAATGTCAGCCAGTTATGTCGCCACACATTATGGTGCGACCATGTTTGAACTACTGTAATCATTTGTTCCTATAAACACATACAAGTGCCCATTACACAGATATGATTTACATCATCTTTTAAATCACAGTATTTAACCTATAAAAAAGGTCAGCTGGCTAGAAATTCATTGATGTTTCAGAAAGATACAAAACTATTTGCAATTCTGCACAAACAGTCATGTAGAAGAACAACATCACAAAATTACTATGACTGACAGTCTCCACAGCTATATTTCAGAAGAAATTTCAAGGAGGGGGGGTGGGGAAGTGTGTGGAGGGCAGGAATGGAAATAAATTAGTGGAAGTACCAGATATTATCCAATAAATACCAAACAATGAATCAAACTTATATTTTGGACTCGTGCATAAATTCTCAGCACAAACAGGACCCAAGCTTTTTAAATCACCCACAATTCACCAATGATATTACTCTACTTTAGATGATGTCAATAATGAAATTAGCACTTTTCTGCTACCCAAATATCAACTGAACTCTAATGAAATTTGTAATAACCTATTAAAAGACATCTTACTCAGGGCAACTTAAAGCATCTGCTGGTATGACAATAAACATTTGAACAGCTAGCTTTTAGATAAGCAGATTGTCAGAGAAACAACCAAATTTGTGATTAGAACAGCAAGGTATCTAATATATAATTAGAAACTTCTTGATGCATCAAAGAGCATCTATTCAAAGCAAGCCTAAGTTCACTGCTTGACACAGGCACAAATGCTCCATTTGCAACTTGGTTATTGTTGAAGAAAATGAGACAGATTTCCAATATTTAATCACAATCCAAACAAAAAATGTGTTTGTTGGTAACTAACAGAAACAAAAGGTCTTTCGACATTTTAAAATCGGACATCTAAAATATCAATGTGTTGGATTTTTGGATTTCCTCCAGCTACAGTTAGAACTAATTTTGCTCTACAACCTTATTTGTGACTGTTTATCAAAACAATGTTGCTATATCAACTGAATATAATACATGCATTACAGTAAAACAAATTAATTTGCATCACTAAGCTGGGTATTGTTGTAATGTGATTACGTTACTGAGCCAGTAATCCAGAGGCATGGGCTAAAACCAGAGAATAGCAATTCATATCCCACCAGGAAAGTTTAGGAATTCATATCCAATTTTAAAAATATGGAAATAAAGACAGATCATGAAGCTGTTGGACTGTTTGAAAATCCAATTGGCTCACTCGTTTCTTTAAAAGAAAAAGGAAGGAATTCTTCCATTCTTGCCCAATCTACCCTTACAAAACATATTTGACTATTAGCAGCCCAGAGAAGTCGCCGAGCAACCACTGAGTTGCATCAAACCACTCGAGAAATTCAGCAGCACAAGGAGGCACCAAACCACCATCTTTTCAGGACAACAAAAGATGGGCAAGAAATACTGGTCTTGCCAGCAATACATACATCCGGAGAGAGAAAACTAAAAAAAAAAGCAATGCTTCCAAATATAGTATCCATTAACAGTCACAAGAAGACGAGAAATCTGCCAATTTGCAACTTTCGATGCTTAAATTATGTATCAATGCAAAAACGGGTCCAACAAATTACCAGTTACAAAGCACAGCCACAAATGGATCTGCACAAACTCAAAAACACGGCAAGCTGATCTTCAAATTGACTTGAAACTAAAACAGCAGGTCTTTTGAAGTCTATGTTTTGTATATTTGAACACGGGAAGGGCGTGACTTTACATGACGGAAGCTTCCAGTCAGGTCATCTGTGGTTACCATAACAAAATCAACAGTGAATATCATGGTATATCACTGGCTGTTAGATCAAGAAAGATACCCGGTGAGGTTAAGACTGGTCATCGAGTCGGCCCAGCCCGATTTGAGAGAAAACGAGACATGTGCAACGACCACTCTGCCAGGCACAAGGATGGGTTGCAAGCTTGGGCACGCTTATTGCGCAATTATTGTGCGTACTCAATGGAAACAAATAGCGACTAGGAGAGGATGTTTCGGCGTTAATTCTGAAATTAAACCTACGACGTTATTTTTCTTCCTGAGGGAGTGTCAAAACGTTTCGGATTAGAAATTATGTTTGTATTGCCAGAGGGAGGAGCCCTTTAAAAAAACCACACACACAAGCACCTCGCCCCCTTCGAGCCGAAAGAAAGAGAAGGGTGAGCTCGGACAGCCGAGAAGATAGTTTGATATTTAAATAAAAAAAGACAGGACGGCCACTCCAAAGACTTTGGTCAGAGCAGCACCGACACGCCCACGGCCTCTCGGCTCTGACACTTCGGGGAAAACATGGCGATTACACTTGTCATCGTGTCGGGTGGGGTTGGGGGTGCGGAAGGGCCGCTGATGAAACACAATCTGTCTGGGGGCTCAACGATAAAATTCGCCGGGCCCCGCTTTCACTTGTGGGCGGTCGGGTGTCCAGCTGGTTAATGTCAGCGGGGTTAAAGCAGCCGCAACACGGCCGGGGGGGGGGGGGGGGGACCTCAACCTAACTTGACAGGCAAGGCAAGCTCCCGCCCTCAACAATGATTGACGTGCCGCTGAACCAATGGCGATCGAACCCCGGCGTGATTGACGGAGCGATCGCCAATCGGCGGCGGGGCGGGCAGCCCAGCAGGTTGGGTTGTCTTTTGACAGCTGCTGCCCGTAAAGCTGGGGCGGCCCGGGGAGGGAGAAGCGAACGAAAGAGGGAAAAAACTCTTACCTTTTCTGTAGGCACTAAGAAGAAGAAGAAGTAACATCCATCTTTCCATCGAAGAAAGAAAAACTTTAATAAGTTAACTTCACAGAAGCAATTAATAAATACATGTAAACAAGCGGCTTGACCGCGGGTCATAAAAGCCGACGGAAGGTCGAGTCGTTGGCGGTGCAGCCCTGCTCCGACATTTTGCTCCGGATCGCGGCGACTCCCCGTCAGGGAGACCTTAACAGGAAGGGAGCATCCCCCAAACCGTGTATCCCTCCGCGCAACGGTCTCTCCTCAAAACAAACCGTCATCTTCTCAGGTATGGAAGCTTCCCGATCATTCCCTCCGCGGAGGAGGAGAGGAAGGAGGAGGAGGAGGGGGGTACGAACGAAAGAACGCCGACGCTCGTATCTCCTCCCCGCGCGCGACCCGCCTCCCTCCCCCTTTTAATTTCACACCCCCCCCCCGTTCTATTTTTTGGGGGTTTGCCGGGCGCTACTTTCCGCGGAGGGATGTGGCGGTGGAGCGGTGCAGCCGGAACCAGCCGCTTTTTTTGAGGCGGAGGCGACAGTTTTGACAAGAGGGGAGAGCGAGCGAGGTGCTGGGCGGCGGTGGCCACAAAAGGGAATAAATACCGCTATCAGGGAGATTTCACATCGTCTCACCTGAACGCGATTGACAGTAAACGCCACCATCGTCTTCATTCTCCCCCCCCCCCCCCCCCCGCAGCTTGAGAGGAGACCGACCACCTTAGTGGGTTGTGTTGACATGCCAAAAAAGTTGGCCAAGTTCACAGTTGTGTCATCGGGTACACGGCGTGTTTCAGAAGCCGAGAGGCCGCCTCCGTGGAATAATAACCGTTCGCCTTTGCTGAAGGAACCATGCAAAGTTGTTGTGCTACCGAACAGGGCGAGCGACTGGGAAAAAGCACCCCTCCCGCATCAAAAACAAAATATTCCCGGAGGCTACTCGGGGAATAATGAACGCCTTTGTCCTGCATCCAGGAAGGCTACTCGTTGGACGATTTGTTAATACATGGCAATTAAAAAAAAAAAATATCGTACTGTATGTACTCTCGTCTCAATAAGACTCGATGTGTATTCAATTGGGCGGTCGAGCCCCGCAGAAGTGAAGTGATTGAAAAGTCACAATATCGCCGAATCAACTCAAAAATTTTGCAGTGAACAACCGGGTCGTTTCTGGATGAATAATAAATGTCTCACAAATAACCCCCTGTGTGGCTGGCAATCTGCTGGGATGACATTTGGCGCACTGAGGGGCTGTTGGTGTAAACTACTAGCACCTGCCGCCAGTGCATGCAAAAAAACAAAGAAAATACAGCAGCAACCAACAAATAAAATCAAATACCACAGAGTCACTTATGGCAGTGGTCTAATTTCAGAAAATAGTCCAAAACTTTCAAGTTTTGCTGTTGTGATGTATTGGTGGCTTCGCCAGCTTCCTTAAATACAAATCGCTCCCTTATTTTAAATATGGTAAAGAAGGGGAGGACAAGAATAGATTACCACCTGTGCTTCTCTCATGGGACATTAATGTAAGGCTGCATACACCATAATCCATAAAGTTGCCTTGCATAGATCTTGATACTGTTAATACAATATACTTCCACAACTGTGTTCTCTCTGCATGACAAATTATGTTAAATGGACGTTGTAGTAGGGATGGGGAAGGAAAGCATAATATCTGCTCAAAGGCCTCAGCCACACCATGACAAGAGCAGCCCAGGAAAGCTCTCTCACAAATCGCTCCTTATGGGCATTGCCAGAATTCCATTCATCATTGTACCATGAAAACACTATTAACACGGTCAACTGAGCATCTACAGAATCATAAGGACCATGCTATCCAATAATACTGAAAGGGGGAGGGGGCAGTGTGAAATGGGTGTGGGCAGGTATAATTCAGTTTTTAGTGAGCATGGGGGCAAGAACACAAAATTCTCCCAGAGAAGCCACAGGATAGCTGAAGTGAGAAATAGAAAATATGTTGCACTGGTGCCGAATGAAATGCTTTTCCGAGATTTCAGGTGACACACGTTTTGGGACAAAATGCAGGGAGGTTCGTTCCACGTCTGTCTACTTGATCTAAGAGTGCTGTGCTGCGTATCTGAAATGGAAAGAGTTTTATTTCTGTTGTGTAAAAAATTAAAAAGGAGAAATTAAATTTTTGCCGAAACAAAAATTCAAACACTTTTTAAATGTGTATTTATTCTTTCGCATGATGTGGTATCACTGGCTAGGCCAGCATTTATTGCCCATACCTAATTTCCCTTGGGAAGATGTAGTGACCTACCTTCTTGAACCACCGCAGGAACACTAGATGCTATTAAGAAGTGAGTTCCAGGATTTTGACCCAGCAACAGTGAAGAAATTGTAATTATAGTTCCAAATCAGGATGCACTATGAGGAGAACTTCAGGTGCTGGTGCTCCCATGCATCTGCTGACTTGTCATTCTAGGTGGCGGAGGTCGCGGATTTAGAAGATGCTACCGAGGAACATTGAAAAATTGCTGCAGCGCATCTTGTAGATGAGACACAGTGCTGCCATTGTTCATTGGTGGTAGAGAAAGTCAAAGTTTAAGGTGGGTGGTGGGGTGCCAATCAAGCAGGCTGCATTGTCCTGGATGGTGTTGAGCTTCTTGAGTCTTACAGGAGCTGCATTCATCTAGACAAATGCAGATTATTTCATCTGACTTGAACCGTATCGATGATGGACAGACTTTGGGGAGTCAGGAGGTTAGTTCATGTCTGCAGAATTCCCAACCTCTGACCTGACCTGTTCTTGTAGCCATAATATTTATATGATGATCCAGTTCAGTTTATGGTCTATAGTAACTCCTAAGATGTCGGTAATTGAGGATTCAGAGGTGGTATTGGCAGTGAATGTCATGTGGAGATGGTTAGGTTCTTTTATTTTCCAGAGATGGTCATTGCCTGGCATTTATGTGGCATGAATGTTAATTACCAATTATCATCATCATAGAATTTATAGCGCAGAAGGAGGCCATTCGGCCCATCGAGTCTGCACCGGCTCTTGAAAAGAGCACCCTACCGAAGGTCACCTCCACCCTATCCCCATAACCCAGTAATCCCACCCAACACTAAGGGCAATTTTGGACACTAAGGGTAATTTATCATGGCCGATCCACCTAACCTGCACATCTTTGGACTGTGGGAGGAAACCGGAGCACCCGGAGGAAACCCACGCACACACGGGGAGGATGTGCAGACTCCGCACAGACAGTGACCCAAGCTGGAATCGAACCTGGGACCCTGGAGCTGTGAAGCAATCATGCTATCCACAATGCTACCGTGCTGCCCATATCAGCCCATGCATGATTATTGTCCTGCTGCATTTGGACCTGGGCTGCTTGAGTGAGGAGTTGTGAATGGTACTAAACATTGTGCAATCATCCGTGAACATCCCCACTTCTGACATTATGATGGAGAAAACATCATTGATGAAGTAGCTGAAGATGATTTGGCCTCGGATACAACCCTGAGGAATTCCTACAGTGATGTACTGAGGCTGAGATGAATGGCCTGTAACAACCACAACCTTTGTGCTAGATATGACTCCAACCAGTGGAGATATCTCCCGCTGATTTCCATAGACTTCAGTTTTGCTTAGGCACCTTGCTGCCACACTTGGTCCAAGGCTGCCTTGATGTCAACGACAGTCATTCTCAGCTCACTTCTGGCGTTCAGCTCTTTTGTCCACGTTTGAACCAAGGCTGCAATGAGGTCAGGACGGTAATTGGTCAGGTTGGATTTGTCTTCCGTTTAGTGGACAGGTCGTAGCTGGGCTGATAGATGTTGGCTGATAGATACCAGTGTTGTACTGAAACAGCTTGGCTAGAACCGCAGCTTCCGGAACACAAGTCTTTCGTACAATTGCTGGAATGTTATCAGCACCCAAAATCTTTGCCAGTGCCTTCAGCCATTTCTAGTGTCATGTGGAGTGAATCAAATTGGCTGAACACTGGCATCTGTAATGCAAGGTCCTTCAGAGGAAGCTGAAATGGAACTCCACCTAGCACTTCTAGCTGAAGATAGTTGCAAATGCATCTTTTGCATTGATGCGTTGGGCTCCCCAACCACTAAGGATGATGATATATATGTGAGCTCAGTAGACAAAATACTCACTTTAAAATTGACTTTAATTCAGCTATAGTCTTTGTTTTTACAAACAAAGAGACAATACACAAATAATGTCTGAAGATATTTATAACTGTGATTTTAGGCAGTTTTGGGTTACTGGATCGCAGGTTAAATTTAAAACTCACCCACTTCACCAGATAACAAGCTTGGATTAATTTGCCTCATGGGCTGTATTACAATCTCATGGACAGGTTTTCTACCCAATTTGCAAAGCCAACAGGAAATCTGCCAACGTTATCAGCAGAACTTCCAGCAAACCGGCCAGAGGCCTATTTAAAGTGGAGATGTAACTTATAAAGCACAATTGCATTCCTTTCTAGCTGATTTTGCTGTGGAGTGGTGAATCCATTTATAGAATCCCTACAGTGCAGAAGGAGGACATTTGGCCCATCAAGTCTGCACTGATCCTCTGAAAGAGCATCTACCTAGGCCCACTCCGCCCTCTATCCCTGTAGCCTTGCGCATTGATCATAGCCAATCCACCTAACATGCACAACTTTGCACTGTGGGAGGAAACCAGAGCATCTGGACAAAACCCACGCAGACACAGGGAGAATATGAAAATTGCACACAGTCACCCAAGGCCAGAATTGAACCTGGGTCCCTGGCGCTGTGAGACAGCAGTGCTAATCACTGTGCCAATTCCACACAGTAAGTGCACCATAAGGCATGTAGATAAAGACTGTTGAGATTATCACCTCAGGCAGCATCATTCCCATGATTTGGTTGCAGCACAGAAAGCACTGCAGAAGCTTAACAGCAGTGAATATGGTTCTTTATTTCTCCATCTTTCTCAGCAATGCGTGACAACAATTCCCTCACTCCATCACATCCTTTCTCGCCCAACACAAGGGCACACCATTCCACTGTTCATTCTTACTAAAAACACACTTTTCCTTGTGTCAGGAAACAGGTGCTTTTAAATAATCTGCATTTGTGGGTATTAGAAATAATGCATAGCTTTAAGTAAGTTTAATATTGTGGTTCTGTATTTGATAATGACTTCAGTTTGGCTCAGATGTTTGTATGGTAATAAAGATTTATGGCAAGAAAGCAATCACGGCTTAAAGGAGAACCAGGTTAGCAACCGGGGACCAACCTAGGTTTAAAAATAACTTTTTTGTGTTGAATTTTAGGATGGACCCTGGAGAAGTTGGACAGAACTAGGCAGCTGGGAAAAAAACAGACTTGCCAAAACAAAGTCCAGAAACCAGAGAGTTGGAATAAAAGTATGTCTTAAAGGAACAAAGATAACAATAAGTTGAAACGGTCCAGTTGGGTGAAGTTAAAAGAAAAAGTTCTCTGAGTTAAAGAAACAGCTGCAAGAACCAGATTTGAAGTGAGAAGCCAGACATCCGAGATAAATCAAAAGTTTGGTGACATTTTAATACAGCCTGTGAAGCAGTCGTGTTCTGTTGGCATGGTTGGGTACCTGAGAGATTGTGTTGAAGCTTGAATGCACATAGCAATCAAGGCAGAGAAATACTGGAAGGAAAGATTGAAATCCTGGAAGTGGATCCTTGGTGAAGGCATCTGAGAGCATTGTTCGGGAGAATATTCCAAAGCTCATTCTTCGAGAATGGAGTTTGGAAACACTCGTGTGTAACTTGGAATTCCGTTAAGACCAATTGACTCACAGTCTGACATACATCTTGGGGGATTTGATGAGAAATCTACAGAAGCTATATTAGGTAGCATCTGACACTTGGATTCAGACTGTGGTGTGTCTGACCACATTTCACTTATTAGCTTCCATGGACTGTACTGACAGATCATGAGAGTATAAGATCACTTTGTAACTTGTGTTGTCCTTACAAATCTATGTCCATCTGTAAAGGTGAAGGAGTACAATGTTATAGTTAATTTTGTTTAATAAATTTTATCCTTCTATGAGACATTAATGAGCAGTCCTGCGACTCTGTTCATCTGCTTCTTTAAACAAAAAAATTGAAGTTTTTGAGCCAGGTTTCCAATCTGGGATCTGACAGTCCAGCAGTAACAACAGCTGGGATCATAACACATGCTTTATTCACAGCGCCAAACATTCTCACTTTTCCAATTTCTCTGATGGTTTCTTCCTGTCCTGATTCCAATGTACAACAGGGGAAGCTCTGCAATTATTTAAAAAATTGATAATCTTTATTATTGTCACAAGTAGGCTTACATTAACACTGCAAATTCCCCTCGTCTCCTGTTCGGGTACACCGAGGGAGAATTCGGAATATCCAATTCACCCAACAGCATGGGTGGGATTCTCCATGAATCCCGCGCCAGCCGGCTGCCGAATTCTCCGGCGCCGGAGTTTTGGCAGGGGCGGGAATCACGCCGTGGCAGTCGGCGGCCACTGGCTGCGCTCTCCCCAGCAATTCTCCTGCCCGCAATGGGCCGAGTGGCCGCCCATGTCTTTTGCGACTTGTGGGAGGGAAACCTGACCACCCAGAGGAAACCCATTCAGACACAGGGCGAACGTGCAGACTCTGCACAGACAGTGACCGAAGTGGAAATCGAACCCAGGCCCCTGGCGCAGTGAAGCAACAGTGCTAACCACTGTGCTACCGTGCCGCACTATTTGTGTGGACACGCTTACACACTCTCACACCTTTTTCTGCAGAACAAAATAACCTAGAACATAAAGGAAAGGAGTATGACTGAGAGAAGATCAGTCAGCATTTTGAATCTTTGAATCTCTTTAGGCTGGAGTAGCAAGTGCTCAAAATCATTGACCTCATCTGAACTGTTAGAATAGGACACTTTAAGGCTGGGGCTACCCTGAACAGGATCTCTCACTGTTACTGTATGCCTTCATGAACCTAGGACAAACATAATCTTTTTTTTATTTGGCCAGGTAAGTCAATTGAGAACCAATTTTTATTTACAATAATGACCTTGCCAAGAGGCTAATGCTGCAGCAACAGAAATTACACAACAATGTGATTCATTTGAACACGTAAAACAATAAAATACAAATTAGCAGGGAAAGAGAATTGACAGTTTAATAAATACAATTATCACTCAACAGAGCCTTAAACCTTTGGTGAAAGGCATCCACAGTAATAAAATTAATTAGCTTCAGCTTTAGTTGTACCACATTCCAGTCACTGCAGCTGTAAACGGAAATGAATTATGACAAAGACTATGCTCACTCTTGGAGTGACCAATTTTTTCAATTCACGTGACACCTGATTATACGAAGGAACTGTAAAATGTAACAAACTTTTCAAGTAGACAAGAGTTTTTCCCCCGAGTATGGATTGATAAATTCACAGCCAGTGCAGTTGGAATCTTTTGTGAAATGAGGGCCAGTTAATCAGGGAGCACATACTACAGTGATGGGTGTGTAAAGGGACACCTGTCGTAAATCTAATTGCAGAACGAAAGAGGATGTCGAACTCACCAAGAGAGGTTTCTGTGGCCATTTTGTAAATGAGTTCACCGTAACCAAAAACACCCAGGATAGACATCTGAACTATGGTGTAAGTGAGTGAAACAGGACTTATTGCAATGCAGAAAACCAAGTCTAGACTTAGTCTTAGCTTGTAAAATGTTAATGTGGAAATTACAAGTCAATGCATGGTTCAACCAGAGTGCAAGATAGCGTAAAACCTATTCCTATTAAACATCATAAACTTGGTTTGAGTCGAGGTCAGCAAAAAATGAAGACCAAAGAATGCCCATTGTACATGAGCAAAATTGAGTTGCAAATTGTGCAAAACAGAAGGAATAAATGGACTTACAGAATATAAGAAAGTAGGAGACTTATTTTTAAAGGTCGGTTCGTTAGCTTAGGGGAACTGAAAGAAAAATATGGGCTCACAGATGCTGATGGGTTCAGGTATCTCCAGGTACGCAGCTGGGACAAAAAGCGAGAATCTCATCCTGCTCTGGTTCAGAGGTGGCTAGCAAGTCGGGTATATACCAGCGGATCATGGGGATGGAGATGGGATCTCTGGAGGGTGTGAAGGCAAAGTGGGCGGAGGAGCTGGATCCGCTCTTGGAGGTTTGGAGTGAGACATTGAGGAGGGTAAACTCGACCTTGTCCTGTGTGAGGCTGAAAGTGGTGTTCCGTGCACACCTTTCGAAGGCTAGAATGAGTTGATTTTTTTGAAGGGGGTGAATAATAGAAATGAGCGGTGTCTGGGGGCCCGGCACATCATGCGCACATGTTGTTGCCGTGCTCAAAGCTGGCGGACTTCTGGAGGTCCTTTGTTCAGACTATGTCGCAATTCGGTACACTGGGTTGGACCCTTGACCATTGGTGGCGGTTTTGGGGGTTTAGATTGTGCCGGGACTCCAGACAAGGGCGGGGGCAGATGTCGTGGCCTTGTGTCAAGGATGCAGATCCTTGTAGGCTGGAGGTCGATTAGACCCTGAAGCACCAGTGGGTGCTTGATGGAGTTTTTACATCTCGAGAAGGTTAAGTTTACCATGGGAGGGTCGGTGGAAGGATTTTACCTCAGAATGTGGCTGATTATATTGTACTTTATACAGCTGGTCACTGTTAACTGTTCGGGAGGGAGGCAGGGTGGGCAGGGGAGACTTAGTAAATAAGTTTTACCGTTGTAATGGAAGGGTGTGGGGACTCTTACTGTTTAATTGTTATTATGTGTTTTTGAAGGTTTTGTACTAAAATTGTTTAAAAGTTTTAATAAACATATTTCCAATAAAAGGATGCACATGTTCAACTGAAATTGCTTTAATTTCCAGCAGTAAAAAGTCATAAACTTGCAAATATCATGTATTGGAAATATCTTTTCAAAGTAAAATAAAAGAATGCAGGCCACGACTGATCTTTAAAAAAAGAACGATGGAATCTTCCCGAAAGAAGTGGCAGCAGAGAGATGGTCAGGCGTCCGGCACGGACACTGACGTCGCACGCCCAGTACATCCATGCTGTGGGTGGAAAATCATAGGAGAGATTCCTCCATTGTGTAGCTGCCAACAAGCAAGCAACAGGACTGTGTGAAGAACTGAAGATGGGTCATTTTGGAATAAGGAACAGAGGGCCGGAGGCATGAACAGGCCAGGATCTCACAACTGAATCTGCTGGAGAGAGCTTCTTAGGACAGTCCATATTAGGAAAAGCTGTGCTGGTGTGAACTGTATCCAGAGCTCCAGGGCCTCTGGTGAACAATCCAGTTAAGAAGAAACTGAAATCGGGAACAAAGCAGTATAATGTTGATTTCATGAGCTGTGGCTTTAATTGTGACAATGCAAATCAGGATGCAAAGTCCACGTGCGGTAATGTAAGGGAAGTAGCTGGCAAATGAAAGTTTAAAACCCCCAAAATTTCAAAGGCATTTGAAAATTAAGTGATGTACCATCGATTGTACGCGAGGCGAGTGATTTACCAAAGTCTGGCTTTAATTGACTAGAACACAGCTCTGCGATCGTCTACAATGGAAAGGACGATCGTCAGGTGTCTGACCATTTATACCTTGTTAATGGAGGCGTGGTTAACTCAGCCTCTCGGCCAATCGGTCGAGAGGCACATGACCGACCAGGGCCAATGGTAAGCCGACGTTCTGGCCCAATGGCAGACAAGTATGCAGATCATATCACCACACTAAGCATAGTGCATTCAAGGACAAATCTCTTGATTTTTTACAAAGGATGCAGCGAGAACTTAAATCGTCAGCTGAAGTCCTTAGCAGAAATGCAACATTGAACGACAAAGGAACTGAGAGTGTGAGGACCAAGCAGGCTCACCTGTCGCACTAAAGGTAAGCAAAATTGGTGCACCACGATTGTTGGCCTGTGTGGGTTGCGAATGTCTGCCAGTTGGTAAAGTGGGACCTGGAGAAAAGGTTTGAAAAAACATTGCTCTATCCTATATGCTGCATATGCTGCACACGTGCCTAACGTTCTAACCTTGCATGTCCTAACGCTCCTTCTCGGTGGTCCTCCAGGCGGTGCATTAGAAATGGAGGTGGCCTGCTGCCCTGTGACCTGGGGCCCCTTTGGTAGCTGTCCTCTGGAGCGACCCGACCGGATGGGCCCTGCAGTCTTCTGGGTGTCACGCTGTTCTGCCGGCCGCCCGACGGATGCGTCAGGGACAGGTGGGGTGGATTCAGAGATGCTGGAGTGTTCCTGCACCCCCTCCCACCCCTCACCTCATGGGTGTAACTGGAACGGGCCTGATTGCCTTCTCATCCCTCGGGGTGCCCAATGGCTCTTGGGATGAAGGTGTGGCCGGAGTGAGCTCTGGGGGCTCCGCTGTCACCTAGCGCTACTAGTCCTGGAGGCCTGCTCTTGTCCTGACCAGGGTCTCCATGCCCGCGGCCATGGAGCATGGAGCATGCTGCACGTGTGTGGTGCACATCAGATAGTGCCTCAAGAGTCTCTTCACTAATATGCCCAAACAAGGTAAGTGTCTCTGGGATTCTGGAGAGTGACGTAGACAGCAGTGATGAGAAGTCGGTGTCGTCCGCGGGCATGAGCTCTGGGGTGTCGCGGGGTTGTGGCTGGGAGTTCAGACCCTGGACAGTCGCGTTTGTCACCAGGTGGGTTGCGGCTGGGCCAGGCACACCTGCCGGTTCCACATCATCTGGTGGCGACCTTGAAAGACACAAGACAAGACACATGGCGAGATCACGGTTAAGCATGGTGTTGGGGTCATAGGGATATCGCAACGAATTGGGGTAACCCATGCCGACATCAGGGATTCTGCAGCTGGTGGTCTGTGATGTGGGGCACCTGGCCATGGCGAGTGGTACGGGTGTTGGCATGTGGTGCAGGGTGAGGTGCGAGGGGGCTGCCAGCGGGTGTGATGCGTTCACCCTCAGACTGTGGAGATGGGGGTATGTGGCACGGGGATGGTACCAGAGGCACTGAGGTGGCGACTCACCATGTCTGGTCTGGGAGGTTGCCTATCCTAATGCAGCACTGCCTACCGGTCCACCTGCTGGGGGCCACATTGAGGGGGAGGGGGTGTAGGGTTGGTATGTGTGTGGGACGATGGTGGTGCCGGGGCATGGAGGTGGTGACTCACCCGGAATGCCCTGAGGAGTTCGTACAGCTTTTTCCGGCACTGCTGCCCAGTCCTTGCAGTAGGGCCCACGGTGCTGACCGCCTCTGCTACCTGCTCTTGTCCTGTGAGTTCAAGGGCTGGATTACCAATTGCAGACGGAGGCAGGAATGGATGTGGGCACAATTTGAAAGTCGTGTTTCCAGAGGGTGGCACTTGATCCCACGACCACCGGGACAGTTTGCAATTTTCAAAGATTTTAGGAACAGGGACTAGGAAACCTGCTCACTGTCATTAGTGTCTCTTTATGCTTTTTAAGGAGATGGTTAAGGCGGCTAAGGTGGTTAAGAATGGAATAGGATTTTCAAGCATTTTTCTGGACAAAGCCGAACACTTTGATGTATATTAGTATACAGCTGTCTGTCACAGGGAGACAAAAGAACGTTCAGTTTCATCTGTATTTTTTTTGTGAAATGGACAACCACCGAGATCATGATGGTCCGTCATGTGTGACAAATACATGTCAAGCTTTTACGATCCTAGACCAGACCCCAACAGTGGCAAGGATACTGGACTGAAACCCCAATATTTTAGTTTATTTTATAGGACTGTGAAGAAAGCACGGTAGCACAGTGGTTAGCACTGTTACTTCACAGCTCCAGGGTCCCAGGTTCGATTCCCGGCTTGTGTCACTGTCTGTGCGGAGTCTGCACGTTCTCCCAGTGTTTGCGTGGGTTTCCTCCGGGTGCTCCGGTTTCTTCCCACAGTCCCGAAAGACGTGCTGTTAGGTAATTTGGACATTCTGAATTCTCCCTCTATGTACCCGAACAGGCGCCGGAATGTGGCGACTAGGGAATTTTTCACAGTAACTTCATTGCAGTGTTAATGTAAGCCTACTTATGACAATAAAGATTATTATATTAGACAAGACCCCACTCCAACTCCTCCCAGCCACCACAGATCAATGAGGATTTAAGAAAATTGCCTCGATTCAATATTGCCAAAACACGGACCAACCAATCTCGGAACATAGTAAAACTACGTAAGCCAAGAAAAGACAAAAAAGAAATGTGCACACGGATAAAAAAAAGGTTAAAAAATTAGCAGAGCTGGATGATCAAGAAAATACAGCTGCTCCCACACCTCACATCACGTGACTCCCCTTAATCCTTTAAGAAATGTTTTTAATTTAAAATGTTTTAAAAAAAAATTTTCCCATTAAATGGCAATTTAGCGTGGCCAATCTACCTACCCTGCACAACTTTGGTTGTGGGGGCAGACACGGGGAGAATGTGCAAACTCCACACGGACAGAGACCCAGGGCTGAGATTGAACCCGGGTCCTCGGCGTCGTGAGGCAGCAGTGCTAACCACTGTGACACCGTGCTGCCCATCAATCCTGTAAATTAACAAAAATACTATATTTTCTAAATTTTATTTTACATCCAGTTTTTAATCTTGGCATCTTTAAAGCTTGAATTGTAAACTCATGCTGTCATGCAATGTTTGTGGTATTAACATGCCAAAATAACATATTAATGCAACAATCTCTAGAAAATAAATGTTACCATTTATAGATGACCAAATCGTGAATTTTACGAATATTGCCCATGCCACATCGCCCTGCTTCACATGCTCTGATTTTGCCAATATAAAATTGCTTTTTCTTTCCATTCTCCTTCTCAATTGTCCTATATCTGTTTAGTTTATTACTGAGATTTTGAAATCCCCAGTGATTACATTATGACTCCCTGCAGCTCTCTTACCTAAATAACTTGTTATGTACTTGTTTGCCTTCAGTTGGCAGTTACTAATTATGGCCCAAATTGTAGCTATCATCTCCCTTTCTTTGTTAGTTGTTTTTGAGAATGGTAATACCTATTTTAACCTATAATAATACTCCTCTATGTGTTTAATATATCAATTTATTTTAACAAAATATTTTATGCCCTTTTTACTGTATCCTGCAGCCATTGTCTGGTTACAAACCCCTTTATGAATACATGTAACATAATTACAATACTATCTTTTCTTCAAAAGCTAACCTCCAAGTCTTTGACACTGATATAAGGACTGTTTTTATCTGATCTTTCAAACTCTCCTAGTCCATATAAATTTGTATTCCTCTTGTTCCCATCCATTTTTCCTCCTATCATAGAATCTTCACAGTGCAGAAGGAGGCCATTTGGCCCTTGAAATCTGCATCGACCCTCCAAAAGAGCACCCTGCCTAAGCCCACTCCCCCACCCTATCCCTGTAACACCATCTAACCTTTTGGAGACTAAGGGGCAATTTTAGCATTGTCAATCCACTTAACCTGCACGTTTTTGGACTGTGGGAGGAAACCAGAGCACCTAGAGGAAACCACTATGCCATTGTTCACAGGGACGGCAAGAAAGGGGCACTAGCCCAATCTCTTTGGGATCAGCTTGTCTTCAAGGTGACATGCCTGGTGAGATGAAATTGAACTATCGTCTGTTATTGGCTTAGAAATCCGATGCATGAGCTAGATTAGTGGTGCTCTATGATGCTGTTGATTGTCTAGCCATCTTGTCTCATTCTAGAAGCCTTGAATGGTATGTATTGATTTAAGGGCGGCATGGTGGCACAATGGTTAGCACTGCTGCCTCAGCGCCAGCGACCCAGGTTCGATTTCAGCCTTGGGTGACTGTGGGACGTTGTACGTTCTCCCTGTGTCTGCGTGGGCTTCCTCTGGGTGCTCCGGTTTCCTCTCACAGTCCAAAGATGTGCGGGTTAAGTGGATTGGTCATGCTAAATTGCCGCTTAGTGTCCAAAGATGTGCCGGTTAGGTTACGGGCTAGGGTGGGGAGTGAAACTGATTGGAGTGTAGTTTCGGAGGGTCAGTGTGGACACGATGAACTGAATGGTCTCCTTCTGCACTGTAGAGATTCTATGATTCTATGACCTGTATCAGTGGACAGAAAGTATTCCCAATTGGTTCCAGGTAATTCTGCAAACCAAACCCCCAGCAAATGGGTCATCCTAACTGAACAAACAACAGGAAACATACCAATCCTCTATACTGTTAGATAGCACCGTTTTAGTTGGCTGTTGACACTTGGGAGTCCCTAAATCTTGCCTGTTACCAACCTCTGCCAAATATTTTGGGAGTAGGCAGTATCCTTTGGGCGAAAATGTGTACACTTCATAGCAGGCAAATAGAAGGAGACCTTGCCTAATATTCCTCTGTGCCCCTACCACGGGAAGAAAGATGAAAGCAAACAATACCTATACTTCTGGTGATTTCTCAGTTGTTTAATCTGAAACCAGATATCATGATTGTTTTTTTAGGTGTACCAGACACATGAGAGGCCAAAGCAAAATCTCACAGAATTAACTAGTTGCTAGCGTATGTTGAATAAAGACAATTTTCCTTTGCCACATTTATCTTCTAAGAAAGTAGTTCGAAGTCAATAAATATAAGACGGCCACAAATAAAATCAGTAAAGAATTCAACTTCTTTATCTAGAATATGAAACTTGGGAACACATAAAGCAGTTGAGCTGGTTTAGCTCAGTGGGCAAGACAGCTGGTTTGTGATGCAGAATAAGGCCAGCAGCGGGTTCAATTCCCGTACCAGCTGAGAATTCTGAATTCTCCCTCAGCGTACCCGAACAGGCGCCAGAATGTGGCGACTAGGGGCTTTTCACAGTAACTTGCAGTGTTAATGTAAGCCTACTTGTGACAATAAAGATTATTTATTTTAGCTAAGTACACAAAGGAGAATAGACGGTTATGATGATAGGTTTAGATGAAATAGTGCGGGGCATAAACACCAGCATATTGGGCCATATAGCCTGTCTCTCGACTGTAATTTCTGTGTAATTAATCTCAATTATTTTTTCATGTTCAAAACTAATAGCTTAACCTCCTCCTGTATAGTTATGCGAAGATTATCCATCTGAATAAACATTTTAGCGACAAATACCTTCCTGTGCATTTTAGTAATACCTCATTGAGACAATTTATCTGCTATTGTGTTTGGCCTCAAATGACATAATCGGTTTGCCAGCAGCTTCAAATAAACTCCTTTCTGTCTTGGCCAATTCAGATCAAAGATTGAGAGCTCCTTTATTTGAGTTCTCACCAGGGAGGTGTGCATAGGTTTGGTTGTATGTATCCCAAGAGTTTCAATCCTCTGCCTGCAGTATGATGAACCTTTCATATTGCAGTTATGGTGTTTTATTGCAACGATATGAGGTGGTTTTGCTTTGCATGAGGGTAACAGAGAAGCAGTGCTCATACTTATGACAAATGAGTATTTCGCACTGCACAGCAACTGTTTCAAAGCAAGCTTTAAAACTTTTAAACTAGGTAGTCTGATCAGATTGTCAAAATTTCCAATATTGGAAGTAAACTGATGGAACATTTTGCTTTACATAACTTAGAAGTTCACTGGCAGAGTTTCAATGCTTGGGCCTCAGCTATTTATAATCTATATAGTGATTTATATGAGGGCACCATGTATAATGTAGCCATGTTCGCTGATGATACAAAGCTAAGTGGGAAGCTATAAGGGGGCTGCAAAGAGATTATGGAAGCATGCATGAAGCTAAATGTTGATATGCAGCTGATGGTACTGGGGACAGTACGGGGGACAGGCTGACAGAAGGGAAAAGACAAATAGGCCGAATGACCAAATAAAACCTTGGCTGAATCGATTTTGGCTGTCTGTCAGAGGACTGAAGTCAACACAGAAACTCATTATCGCTATACGGAACTTCATTATTACCCACTATTAAGACTCAAGAAGCTGAGCAGTAAGGTGAACTTCGATTTATTTATGGTCACAGAAAGTCTGCCTTCGGCAGCAAGTATATTTACAGAGTACAATCCCATTGGGACAACCAACATGTCGGTCCCTCTCCGGACTGGCCTTTATACTGAGTTATGAGTCCCACCTGGTGGGCCTCCACCCACTAGCGGGATGGCTTATATTCCATGAGTCCCATGGGAAAGTCAATCAGGGTATCCCAGTGGGCCTGGTGGGGGATTATTACAACCCACCCATCCTGCCCAAGTCTGAATTTTCCCACTCTACAACAAACCGAGGAGGCTGTCTGTGCTGCTTTGCACGCGGTTGTGCTTCAACCAGTGGTGCGTCTGGATTGGGTGGCTTATAACGGTTTGTAGACTGCCTTTTCCGAGATGATCTCCAGAGGGCTATTGCGGGTATTCGGCTCCGGACACGATGTCGTCAGTGAGTGCTGATGTTTCGATGTCCATCTTCGAACCGGAGTCATCATCGTCTTGACAGTCCAGACTTTGGGCCACAGCGGGTTGCACGCCTTGGCTAAGGATTGGTCCATGAGGCGTTGGACGGGCGTCCTCTTGAGGCAGGCTTTCATCTCTTAAGTTGGTTGATGTATTTGTGCAAGGTCTTCCCTTGGATCTTGACCTTACAAGGTATGAGCCCTGTGATGCGACTATCAATTCAACCAGAGACACGAGTTGGAGTAAACTGTGGCTTTAATCGGCTTACAACTGAGCCTGCCTGTGACTATACTGAACTGAAGGCGGACAAAGAGTCATCGGACTCGAAACGTTAGCTCTTTTCTCTCCTTACAGATGCTGCCAGACTTGCTGAGATTTTTCAGCATTTTCCCTTTCGTTTCCGATTCCAGCATCCGCAGTAATTTGCTTATGTCCAACCCCCCCCCCCCCCCCCCCCCCCCCCCCCCTCAGCGGGATCACCTAGAATTCGCCCTGGGAGCACAGCAGAGCCCTCTGGAAGATCTAGACCAAAAAGGACAATAAGACCACCAGACCAGCTGATAAGGTCACCATAGAAAAGGCAACTCAGAAAAGGATTCAATTTGAATATAATTAATCGCAGCCTAATTAAATGGCTGTAGAATAAAACTGGAAATAAGAGCAGGCATTACCGAGTGTTACAGAAAATTGAACAAAGGCGAAATGAGGCTGGTAATCATATTTGTGACATGCACGTCACTGAAGGCCACCACAGTCATTGAAACACACCATGTCAAATACAATACAACTGAATGTACCTGTGAAGGTGAAGGAGCAATCAGAGTGCATCAGGGAATCGTAGACATAGGTGTCCAGTGTCCAAGATGTATCCCAGCCCCATGGAACCAAACTATGTACAATGAGAAAATAAAAGTTGGTAATATGAATCATTTGTTTTGTAACATGATGAGGCGCTGTAGGGGATGAAATGTGGTTGAGATTAAACACAAATACCATCAGGGCAAAGGAACGTGCTTAACATTCAGTAAATTCTTCTCAAATGAATATGTCATAACTTTGGAGTGGGGAACTAAAATCACCACACACACTACCCTGATGCCCACCGTAACAACACCAACTATGGAGAAACTCCTAGAATGTCCCAAAACAGTACCTGGCCCAGATAGTGGCAATTGTTTTATGAGAGGCAGGACAGATCCTATTTCATAATGTGTACCGTGAATCTGGTCCAGTGGTGCTCAACCTCCTTTGTTCCAGTGAGAACAAACCAAGTTCATTCATAGCTAATGTCCTCCATACCAGGCAACATCCCGGTAAATCTCTTCTGCACCCTTTCTAAAGCCTCCACATCTTTCTGGTAGTGTGGCAACCAGAATTGAACATTATACTCCAAGTGTGGCCTAACTAAAGTTCTATGCAGCTGCAACACGACTTGCCAATTTTTATACTCAATGCCCCGGCCAAAGAAGGCAAGCATGCCGTATGCCTTCTTGACTACCTTCTCCACCTGTGTTGCCCCTTTATGTGACCTGTGGACCTGTACACCTCGATCTCTTTGACTGTCAATACTCTTGAGGGTTCTGCCATTCACTGTATATTCCCTACCTGTATTAGGCCTTCCAAAATGCATGACCTCACATTTGTCCAGATTAAACTCCACCCAAGTCAAGAATGGGGATTGGAACTTGGTAATTTGGTGCAGTGAGGTAACCAAGAAAGGTCATCAAGAAATTCCAGCCGGTGCAGAAACGGGCCATTAATCCCCGACCTGCTTTAATTGTCGGGGACGGGTAGTCGTATCACCTCCACTATGGTCATCAAAGACTGAGATTAGGATAAATTCCTTTAAAAAATAATCTTCATTGCCACAAGTAGGCTTACCTTAACACTGCAAGGAAGTTATTGTGAAAAGCCCCTAGTTGCCACATTCCGGTACTTGTTCGGGTAAACAGAGGGTGAATTCAGAATTCTCAGCTGGTACAGGAGTTGAACACTCGCTGCCAACCTTGTTCTACATCACAAGCCAGCTGTCTAGCCCACTGAACTAAACCAGCCCCTCAAGGTACTCAAAGGGTAACAGAATTTTCTTTTTTCCCAGAGGGCTATAGGTGCTCAGTTGTTGAGTATGTTCAAAACAAAGATAAATAGATTTTAGGATACTGAGGGTTTTAAAAGATATGGGGTTGGTGTGGGAAGATGCGGTTGATGCAGAAGGTGAGCTGTAATGAATGATGGAGCAGATTTGAAGTACCAGCTGGCCTACTCCTGCTCCTGTTTTCAAACCTTACGCAGTTTATAGCAGATTAGCAGAGTAGTGGAGGTTGCTCACAACTGACAGAATGAGTGGACATATGTAGGTGGGCAAAACAATGGCAGATTAAATTTAATATAGACAAATGTAATACATTCTGGCTTTGCAAGCAAATCCCACGTCCCAGGTATCATGTGGCTTTAAGAAATGGGTGTTCAAGAAATGTACCTTTAAGAAATGGGTGTTTAAGAAATGTACCTTTAAGAACATAGAACATAGAACATAGAACAGTACAGCACAGAACAGGCCCTTCGGCCCTCGATGTTGTGCCGAGCAATGATCACCCCACTTAAACCCACGTAACCTGTATACCCGTAACCCAACAATCCCCCCATTAACCTTACACTACGGGCAATTTAGCATGGCCAATCCACCTAACCCGCACATCTTTGGACTGTGGGAGGAAACCGGAGCACCCGGAGGAAACCCACGCACACACAGGGAGGACGTGCAGACTCCACACAGACAGTGACCCAGCCGGGAATCGAACCTGGGACCCTGGAGCTGTGAAGCATTGATGCTAACCACCATGCTACCGTGAGGCCCAAATGGGTGTTTATCTGTGATGTCAGAGTGTGGGTGGAGTTGGGCTGTCTGTCGGCTTTTTACTTTAGTTTTAGGCTGTTTGCTGCAGGGTGTGTTTTAGTTTCATTTTCAGAGTTGGAGCTGAAGCCAGACAGAGCAGGTGTACCGTTGATCTGTCTGCCATGAAAAGACTCTGTTGATCATTTGGTGAATTCAGAATTATAAATGTTCTCAGTAGTGAATGTAAACCTAATGTGCTTCTGTTAAAAGGTGTTTCTTCTGTCTTCTGAACGTTGTTTGGGAAGTTATTAAGGATTACTTAGTGTTGTATCCTTTGGGGGTTATATTTGAATTAGTGGTTGCTAAGATGTTCACTGTGTGTTTTAAAAAGGTTAACTTGACTTCATAGAATAAACATTGTTTTGCTTCAAAAAATACTTTTCCATTTCAACACCTGTCGAGTGGGCCGTGTGCTCCCATACCACAGCCTAGTAAAAGTTGTGGGTCAGGTGAACTCCATGATACACTTTGGGGTTGTCTAAAACCTGGCCCATAACACTAGGAATGAATATCAAAAGAATGCTATACAAAGAAAGACAAAATTAACGACATATGTACTATAAACGGCTCCAAAATAGCTGAGGGTGAACTTGAAAGACATCTTTGAGTCTTAAAAATTCAGTACCAAATATGTCCAAACACTGCCGCACAACAATCATCAAAGCAGAAAGAAGTCTCAACTAAAAAGACAGAACTGTAGAGTTCAGGGCAGAGGAAGCCTAATAAACCAGGGGTATTGCTCCTTTTTCGGACAAGAATTTTATGACTGTCCAGTTCACGTCAACTAAACGGACTGGCGACATTCAAGCTTTGAAGACAGTTCAAAAATTAGCCATCAGGGCACAACGGTAACACAGTGGTAGCACTGCAGTCTCATGGCGCCGAGGACCCAGGTTCGATCCCGGCTCTGGGTCACTGTCCGTGTGGAGTTTGCACATTCTCCCCGTGTCTGCGTGGGTTTCGCCCCCACGACCCAAAGATGTGTAAGGTCGGTGGATTAAACACACTAAATTGCCCCTTAATTGGAAAAAATAAATTGGGTACTCTAAATTTTTTTTAAAATTAGCCATCGGGTTGATCCCCAAGCATCAGTCATACTTTCACATGGCAGGGGAGGCAGAACACATGGCAGCTAGGCAGAAATATTACTATGGAAGAGCCCTGGGTTGCCTTTTCCCACTTCTGAGGTAGTTTCGAGGAGGTGGTGTATGAGTTGGTACGGCTACCCATCATCAGCAATTAAAACAGTTAAGGCACCTATTAAAAGTCTGCTCTGCACCAACTAGTTTTCCCGTTGCTAGGTGGCGCCCTATAGTGGCCAAAACACAGCTAATGCAAGGAGGCTCCCTGGCAGCACAACGAGGTGCCCCATGCTCCAGAATAATTTGAAGCTCCTCCATCCCAGGTTCAGAGGATGGCTAGTGGCGGGGCTAGCGTTTGGAGGAGGAGCGTAACAGACATCTACAAATGTTGAAAGATGCCCTCGTACGAACGGGATACGGCGCTCGACTCAACGATTGACAGTTCCAACATGCCACAGCAAAAAACCGCACTGACCTCATCAGAAGACGAACATGGGACACAACCGATAGAGTACCCTTCGTTGTCCAGTACTTCTCCTGAGCAGAGAAACTACGACATCTTCTTCGCAGCCTTCAATACGTCATCGATGAAGACAAATATCTTGCCAAGGTCATCCCTACACCCCCACTACTTGCCTTCAAACAACCGCACAACCTCAAACAAACCATTGTTTGCAGCAAACTACCCAGCCTTCAGAACAGCAACCACGACACCACACAACCCTGCCATTGCAATCTATGCAAGACGTGCCAGATCATCGACATGGGTACTACCATTACACGTGAGAACACCACCCACCAGGTGCGCGGTACATACTAGTGCGACTCAGCGAACGTTGCCTACCTCATACGCTGCAGGAAAGGATGTCCCGAAGCATGGTACATTGGCGAGACCATGCAGACGCTGCAACAATGGATGAACGGACATCGCGCGGCAATCGCTAGGCAGGAATGTTCCCTTCCAGTCGGGGATCATTTCAGCAGTGAAGGGCATTCAGCCTCTGATCTTCGGGTAAGTGTTCTCCAAGGCGGCCTTCAGAACGCGCAACAACGCAGAATTGCCAAGCAGAAACTTATGGCCAAGGTCCGCACACAGTACGGCCTCAACCGGGACCTTGGATTCATGTCGCATTGCATTCACCTCCCACATCTGGCCAGGGCTTGCGAAATCCTACCAACTGTCCTGGTTTGAGACAATTCACATCTCTTTAACCTGTGATTATCCCTCTCTCCAGTTGCTCTGTCTGGACCTGTAGACTTAATTACCTGCAAAGACTCGCATTCAAAGTATCGTATTGCATCTTTGACTTTGTCTACATATATGTTTCTGGAACCCATCTCTTCATTCACCTGAGGAAGGAGCAGTGCTCCGAAAGCTAGTGTTTGAAACAAACATGTTGGACTTTAACCTGGTGTTGTAAGATTTCTTACTGTGCTCACCCCAGTCCAACGCCGGCATCTCCCCATCATGTCGGAAATAAAGTTACTTTCTGTTTGACTCTACAAACTCGTCCTGGATTCTTTGTGGTCTTCACAAAAGCTAATTAAGAGAGCAATTAAGTGCAATTGTCCGTTCGCCCTGCGTGATTGTAATGTGTCGGCTGCATGGCAGCTGCCTGGAGGCGGCCTCCCTGCAGTAAACAACTGGACCAACGTTGCAGCGGGACTGTGTGTTCCACCCCAAGCCCATCTACCTGGCCACGGCTGCAACTACATCCCTTTTGAGAATCTCCACATCCTCAATGGTGCTCCGGCAACTGTGGTCAGTTTTTAATTTAATACTTTTCAAAATTGCTGAGATGGCCCTTCAAGATGGCGACACCCTCTCTCTCCCTTACCTGCAAGGGCAGGCTGCAGCTACTTCTGTACTGAAGGGCCTCCTATTGGCCCGCCACCCTTAATTGAATGTTAAGCAAACCCTATGGTCATTAATTGGCCAGCCCAGGAGAAATCCATCAGATGACTTCTCCTGACATGGTGTTGGGGCAGGACCTGCATTTGGCCCCAATGATGAGGTTCCTCTGCTCTCTTGGTCCAAACAAGGATAAATGAGCTGAATTCCAGGTGTGAGGTTGGCGTGACTGCCCTGAACATAAAGGCAGCATTTGATAGAGTATGACATGAAGGGGCCTGAGCAAAACTGGAGTCGATGGGAATCAGGGAGGGAAACTCACCACTGGCAAGGATCATACCTAGCACAAAGGAAGATGGTTATTGGAGGCCAATCGTCGTAGACCAAGAAATATCTGGAGGAGTTTCTCAATCTTCAGCAAAATCATCAATTCCCTTCTTTCCATCATAAGATCTAGAATGGGAACATTTCACTGGTGATAGCACAGTGTTTAGTTCTGCTCACAACTCCTCAAATAAGCAAGACCTCAACAATATTCAGGCTTAGACTGACAACTGCCAAGTAACGTGCATGCCACACCAGTGTCAGGCAATGACTATCTCCAAGAAGAGAGAACCTAACAATCTCCTCTGACAGTCAACGCCATTACCATCACTGAATCCCCCACCATCAACATCCTGGATTTACCACTGACCTTGAACTGAACTGCACCAGTCATGAGGTTCCCTCATCTAAGTCATTGCTATAGATTGAATAAGTCCTGAAAGACATGCTGTTAGATGAATTGGACATTCTGAATTCTCCTTCCGTGTACCTGAACAGGCGACATATGATACTTGATTGTGTATGTGTGTGCTGACAAGATCAATGTCCAGCTCTGCATTCTGCTCTCTGCCATAGGTGGAATCCAGTATGAGGTCCAAAAATCGATATTGGACAAAGGTTCATCAATAAAGTGAATTTCCTCCCATGCAGAGACCTTGTAGAAACATTTTATCATAAAAATGATTCCTTGGGCTTATTTTTCTATCTATTCATACTTCCTTTTGGCTTTATTAAAGGTCCTCACTGCAAAGGCTATCAGCTTCACTTCACCTGTGGGCATTATGTGGGAAACCACCACCCCAACCCCACCATGAGATGCATCACATGCCAGTTAGAGGAATAAATTTGGATCAAAATGTGTGAGGACTTTTGACTTGACTAGTGCCTCTTTGGCTTGCATGAATGCTCGCTCATTGAACCCCCCATTTCCACTTTTCATTTTGACACAGCAGATTGTGCAAAGGTTTTAGAATAGTCGTCAGGTTAGGTTCAAACCTTCCGTAGTAATGAAATGAAATGAAATGAAAAATGAAATGAAAATAGCTTATTGTCACGAGTAGGCTTCAAATGAAGTTACTGTGAAAAGCCCCTAGTCATCACATTCCAGCGCCTGTTCAGGTAGGCTGGTACGGGAATTGAACCGTGCTGCTGGCCTGCCTTGGTCTGCTTTAAAAGCCAGCGATTTAGCCCAGTGAGCTAAACCAGTAAACTAGTACGCCTAAGAATTTAAAAAAAAAAAATCTCTTATAGAACGTGGGTGTCGCTGGCTGGGCCAGCATTTGTTGCCAAATTGCCCTTGAGAGAGCAACTAAGAGTCAACCACATTGCTTTGGATCTGGAGTCACATGTAAAGATGACATATTTCCTTCCCTGAAGGACATTAGTGAATCTGATGGGTTTTTACAACAATCGACAATGATTTCATGGTCATGATTAGACTTTTAATTCCAGGTTTTTGAAGTTGGCTGACATTTTGAGGTATGGGTGCCTCGATAATGGCTTTGATTTTCAAAGGTGACATTTGCAGTTCCTCGGCATTGATGACATGACACAAATATTCGATTGAAGGTTGGAAAAATTCACATAGTCTTTTTGGACTCTTCATCCATAATCTCCTAATCTCTGGGGTGTTGCATCTAAATTGCGGAGTTATTCTTCCTCATTCTTCCCAGTACCCATGATGTCACCCAGGTAACACTGGACTCCGTTTAATCCACCTAATATTTGGTCCATAGCTTGTGTGAACAATGCTGGACCTGAGGTGATGCCAAATGTTAATCTAACATATAGAAATAACCCTTTGTGTGTCACAATAATCAAGAACTGTTGCGAATCTTGATCCATGTTCATTTGAAGATATGCTTGGCTGAGTTTGATTTTACTGAAGTGTTGGCCTTCAGTAAACCCAGTGAATAGGTCGTCAATCAGGGGTAGAGGATACTGGTCTGCACATAGCACTGGATTAATAGTTACCACAAAATCGCCAGGAATGCATACCGATTCATCTTTCATCATCACGGGTATGATCGGCATAGCCCACTCATGTTAATGGGTTCAAGGATTCCTGTTCTGACCAGGCATTCTTATCTGCCTCTACCTTAGGTCTAATTGCATACGGAACTGACCTAGTCTATAAGCATCTCGCCTGGCTTTCTTCCTTGATCTTCCGCTTTACTGAGATATCCTCCATATTTCCCAGCTCACCGTTGAAGACAGCAACTTCTGAAGCTTCCTTTAAGATCAGGTTGCTTTCAGTTAACAACCTCTTTTGAATAGATTTGCTCCTTAAACCACAGACTAATCTATCTCTAACGGTATCATTTAAAACAGTGCTCTTCAAAAATGGGGACCCATTTTTACCAACCGGCCAACCTTCAGGACCCAACCTGGCCGACCTGCGAGACCCACGCCGGCCAACCTTCATGACCCACGCCAGCCGACCTGCGCGACCCACCATTTTCTCTGATCTTGTTTGCTGCTGACAAATATGGAGGAAATGGTTTTGTGTCCCTTTGGCCCTCGTACATGCTCCTCCAATGGAACCTGTTGGATGAAGGTGAAGCCTTCCAGTGTCAGAAAGTATGGACTCTCCATCTGTCCAAAGTTCTGCATTTTTTTCCTGTAAAATTGTATTGAATTATAAAAAAAATGAATAAACTAAATGAAAAAAATAAAAACAAAATGAAATTAAATGAAATGAAAATCGCTTATTGTCACGAGTAGGCTTCAATGAAGTTACTGTGAAAAGCCCCTAATCGCCACATTCCGGCGCCTGTTCGGGAGGCTGGTACGGGAATCGAACTTTGCTGCTGGCCTGCTTGGTCTGCTTTAAAAGCCAGCGATTTAGCTCAATAAAATAAATGAATAAAATGAATAAACCCCTCTTATTGACTGACCTCATTAACACTACACCCTGTATGCTTCATCCGATGCCAATGCTTATGTAGTTACATTGTGTATCTTGTGTTGCCCTGTAATGTATTTTCTTGAATTTTGTTTAATTCCCTTTTCTTCCCATGTACCGAATGATCTGTTCAGCTGCTTGCAGAAAAATACTTTTCACTGTACCTCGGTACACGTGACAATAAACAAATCCAATCCAATCCAAGTTGCTGCCTTGAGCAGAATATTGTATATAAATAAAAATAAACCTTTGTTCACTTATTGCTGGTTTTCTCGAGTTACACGAAACTTTTATGACATAACTCAAGGTTTTGATGAATGGTGGCCCTGCAAAATTTCCCCTATTTCTCTGTATGTTTTTATGCCTTGTGTTTCCGGTTGCACCAGACTTCTAAGGAGGTTAGAATTCTAACACCCCTCCACCCCCCACCCCCTCTCCCTCCCCCCCCCCCACAATTACGCTCAGGAAAGTTGGGATAGCTCTGCCGGTATCTTGTGAACTTGAGAACAAAATACTAAAATTGTTCAATATGCAAGCTCCGTCGCTCTGTGTTCTCATCAAACGGTCGCATGGTACCAGAATCTCCCATTTTTCTCTATGGAATGATCTGCGTGTGCATAATGTGCCAGGAATGTTTAGCACTACCTTCCTTCCTTTCTCCCCAAATAAATGCATAACCCGAGCTCCGTCTGTTTCCCTTCATGTTTTGCAACATCCCCAGCTCTAAATTTGTACTTGCTACTCATGGATATGGCTACCGGGTTTGTTTTGGACGGAGCATGTGACAGGCTTCTCTCCAAGGTAGTTTCCTCCAGATTTTTCAGTTCCTCCGATGGTTGCGACCGTTGTTTGGCTCCCCCATCGCCAGCTTCCATGTAGCGATGATTTCAATTATTTATTATTTCCTCGGGTGCCTATACTGTTCGCCTACCTCGTCGCCAGTTTTGATGTGGTGGAATCAAGATCCAGTCTGCATGCCTTGGGACGTTCATCTAAAAGGTGGAGCTTTATTTAGAAGGTATAAACTCCACAAGCTGCCATGTTAGACTGCCTGTTAGCCCATGCAAATGAGCGGTGATATCATCTGTTCTCTTAAAGTGCCCCTGTTTATTTTCATAGAATTTACAGTGCAGAAGGAGGCCACTCGGCCCATCGAGTCTGCACTGGCTCTTGGAAAGAGCAGCCTACCTGAGGTCAACACCTCCACCCTATCCCCATAACCCAGTAACCCCACCCAACACTAAGGGCAATTTTGGACACTAAGGGCAATTTATCATGGTCAATCCACCTAACCTGCACATCTTTGGACTATGGGAGGAAACCGGAGCACCCGGAGGAAACCCACGCACGCACGGGGAGGATGTGCAGACTCCGCACAGACAGTGACCCAAGCCAGAATCAAACCTGGGACCCTGGAGCTGTGAAGCGATTGTGCTATCCACAATGCTACCGTGCTGCCCACTAAGGTTAGCTATAAGGTTGCTTGTGAGGAAACACCACAAACACTGTGAATACACCACAACTTTAATTTGTTTAAGCAATAAACAGTTGAATATTTCCTTCAGAATTTAATAAGTTGAGTACAGAGAGTTAAAAGCGAAACACAAGTACAAAATTGGCAGGAAACTACATAATCAATTTTGAAAAGACATTTTAGGAGGTGAGGGGGAGAGGAGGAAGTAGAAATTCGTGGCAGTGTATTGAAGCTCCTGTTTGCCAGGAAGCCAGCTGCATTTGCATTGTGTTGCTCAACTGTTAGATGTTTACAAAGAATTACCTTGACCATTAGGGATACTGTAAGAAATTTCCTGAACTCAGATTCCAGTAACATATTTCTACTGAATAGCTCAGTTTACTTGTTTTAGTGCAGTGGATTGTTTTTTCTCAGTAACACATATATATAGGGTGGGATTTACCGGCTATTCATACCAGTGGGTAAGTTCGGTCTCTCGCTGCGCAAGGATTTCCCAGCGCCGAGGTGTGCTGACAATGACGGGGTCAAGTGGTTAGCACTGCTGCCTCATGGCGGGATTAATAAGGGGATCAGGGGTTATGGGGAGAAGGCAGGATGAGAAAATATCAGCCATGATTGAATGGTGGAGCATACTCGATGGGCCGAGTGGCCTAATTCTGCTCCTATGTTTCGTGGTCTTATAGGACCCAAGTTCGATCGCGGCCCTGGGTCACTGTCCATGTGGAGTTCGCACATTATGCCCGTGTTTACGTGGGTTTCACCCCCACAACCCAAAGTTGTGCAAATTAGATGGATTGGCCACGCTAAATTGCCCCTTAATTGGGAAAAAAATAATTCTAAAATAAAAAGACAATGGCGAGGTCGGTAGATCTCACCGGTGGGCTACCTGTGCCACCGAAAAACACGGTGGTGATGGTCGGTAAATATCGCCTAATATATATATAACATTTGCGTACATATTGAATAAAATGACCGCCACGAAAAATTAAAGCAAATTGTCCCAGTTACTTTCAGCATGTTATAATAAACATTACATGTACATATTAAACAATAATATCTCCACTGTTTGCACTATTCTAACTTTCGCCTCTTTAAACATTGATCCTAATTGCTTATCCATTTACAACCTTGTCATTAACTGCTAAGGCCGTATTCCAAGCTCTGAAATACCCTCCCTAAATCTCTCCGCGTCTCTTCTGTCCTTTAAAATGCCCCTTAAAACTATTCTCTTTGATAAAGCTTCTGGTTACTTGCACAAATATCTTCCCGTATGGATCAGTGTCACATTTGTTTTATTATGCTCCGGTTAAGTGCGTTGGCGTGTTATATAAATACACGTTGCTAATGTACACGTTGGGCGCAGGAGTGTGCCATTAGCCCTCTTAAGCCTGCTCCGCCACTCAGTAAGATCATGGTCAATATGACTGTGGCTTCATCTCCACATTACGCCTATTCCCAGTAATCTTTGACTCACGTGTTCGTCAAGAATCCATCTACCTCTGCCTCCATTCCAAACTCATAACTAGAGAAAAAATTCTCATCATCTCTGTCTTAAACGGGACAACCCTTGGCTGGGATTCTATGTTGGCCGGATCCTCCGCTTTGCCAGCAGCACACTCACACCCACGGATTTCCCAACAGCGCGAGGATGGCCACAATGGGAAACCCCATTGTCCAGCTACAGGGTCGGAGGACCCTGCTGCCGGGCGGAGGGGAGGGGGGCGCCAGAAAACGGGTCTGGCAAGATGGAGAATCCCACCCCTTATTTTTAATCTATGTTCCCTTGTTTTACCCTCCCCCACAAGGGGAAGAAGCCTCTCTGACGTCTTCTCAGGATCTTCCATATTTCAATAAGATCATCTTTCGTTCTTCTAAATTCCAGTGGGTACGGGGCCAGCTCGTCCAACCTTTTCTCATAAGGTGGCACCCCGCCCCCAGGTATCAGTTGAGTGACCTTTCTCTGAACTAGGGGCTGGTTTAGCACAGTGGGCTAAACAGCTGGCTTGTAATGCAGAACAAGGCCAGCCTCGCGGGTTCAATTCCTGTACCAGTCTCCCCGAACAGGCACCGGAATGTGGCGATGAGGGGCTTTTCACAGTAACTTCATTGAAGCCTACTTGTGACAATAAGCGATTATTAACTACTTATGTCACGTCTACATTCTTTTGTAAGTAAGGAGACCAAAACTGCACACATTACTCCAGATGTTATCTCACCAACAACTGTAGTAAAACATTCCTACTTTTATATTCCATTCTCCTTGCAATAAATGGCAACATTCCATTTGATTCCCAATCACTCGCTGTAGCTGCAAACTAACTTCTTGTGATTCATGTACCAGGACACCCAGATTCATCTGTACCTCATAGCTCTGCAATCCCTCCCCATTTAAATCAATTGCTGCTTTTCTATTCTGCCTGCCAAGTTCACATTTTTCCACATTACACACCATCTGCCAATTTTGTGCCCATTCTCCTAACCATCTATGTCCCTTTGCAAACTTGTTATGCCCTCTTGACAACTTATTTTCCCACCTATCTTTGTGTCATCAGGAAATTAAGCAAATATACATTCGGTCCCTTCATCCAAGTCAAGTCAAGTCAATCATTGGGTAATTGTTTGCAAACATGCATTGCAAAATTAACTGGCAGCCCATTCAACAATATGTGGTAACATAAACATGAATTTCCTTATTCAGGTTTTTTCTTAAAATGAATGTGTACAAATACTTCACAGAGAGGCTTTGATTGAAATGATTATGAAAAACATTTGAAAAAATGGGCGGCACAGTAGCACTGTTGCTTCACAGCGCCAGGATCCGAGGTTCGATTCCCGGCTTGGGTCACTGCCTGTGCGGAGTTTGTACATTCTCCGTGTCAGCGTGGGTTTCCTCTGGGTGCTCCGATTTCCTCCTACAAGTCCCGAAAGTCGTGCTGTTAGGTGAATTGGATATTCTGAATTCTCCCTCTGTATACCCGAACAGGTGCCGGAGTGTGGCGACTGGGGGATTTTCACAGTAACTTCATTGCAGTGTGAATGTAAGCTTACTTGTGACAATAAAGAGGATTACATTTCAGATTAAAACTACGCAAATATCATTGATGCGTAATAAGCTCTGGATTCAAGGTAATGGGAATTTACGAGAATTGTTTTTAGAATGTAGCGTTGAAAAGCAATTGTTTTAAAATGAAAGTAATGCCAAAGAATTTTTATATTTGAGGAACTCATTATTTTCACCTTGTATGATCCCCTGCTGATGTATTATGTAAAATATTGAAAAGGTCACAGGTGAAATCCAGAAGCAAAATTGGTTTTGGATCAGTATGGATCTCTGTCATGGGTGGTAGAGGGCTACAGTGTGGACAAACATATCAGTGATGCAAATTCACAAAGAAATTTGCACATTATGTCAGAACATATACCTGGCAGATTGTCGTTCAACAACTGCATTGTTATACAGTTAAAAATATAACCTACATTGTAATATATTATATTTAAGTCTATCTAACCTAAGAGATCCGTGAAAGTAGAATCAGGTATTGTGTTGGCATTTAGGGCTTTTAAAAAACACAGCTAGATTATGCAACTGTCAGTTCATAGCGACCAAAACATTTCAGAAAGTTGTTACTGATTTGAATACACAAAGACTTAAATATAGAAACATACAAGTATCATACATACTATATCCTCCGGAAGCCATTAGTTTACTACCTTTGGTTTGAAATGCCTAAATAATTACACTCAGGAAGTTCTGAGGAAGCCCTTGTTTACTGAATCATGGGAAAAGGACGATGACATTCTGTTCCGAAATGAAAGGATATTTTTTTAACAGAACTGCTCTTGAATTGAAGTGAACAATTGCCCACAATACTTAGTTTATTAGTTATTGAACGGAGCTTTCACTGCATTTCCTTTCCAAGCACATTGTTTTCATCGTTGACTTTTAACAAATAAATATGTTTACCAAATCCTAATGTCCACAAATACTACTTACTCCACTTATCACTATAAAAATACTAAAATATCTTCACAACGCTTATAGCAACAGACATTTATTTTCTCTTCTCTGTTTTCTGCTGTTTCTGTGTTGCATGGCCAAGGATGGTGGAGCATGCTGTGAGTTGGCATATTCCACAATTGGAAGCATCATTTAGATGGCTGGTAGTGAGGTCTGGAGATCAGTGATTGCATTTAAGTAGGCAGAAGATCATGGCCGTTTTTTCCTTTTTACGTTCTATCTCCAACAGATGCTGAATTTTATAATGTTGGGACAAGTGCTTCCCTTGCTCATGTTTTGCATCATTTATACAGCACATGGGGTGGGATTATGAAACTAACAGTTCATAGCTACTCAATACATTTCAACAGATATTAGTAACTGGAGCACTCTGTATCCGAGACACAACAGCCAGAGAAATTTAATATATTGGGAAAGTATGTTAGAAGGGTGCCGAGATTCAGACCATCATTCATTAATGGGACACTTCTATTTGCACTTTGCACAAGGTCAAAGTGGCTCCTGTAAATTCAAGACTCTTATTTACACCAGCTAAAGCAATAGTTTATTCAAAGTAGTTAGCATTGTTGCTTCACAGCACCAGGATCCCAGGTTCGATTCCCATCTTGGGTCACTGTCTGTGCGGAGTCTGCATGTTCTCCCAGTGTCTGCATGGCTTTCCTCCAGGTGCTCCAGTTTCCTCCCACAAGTCACAAAAGACATGCTATTAGGTTAATTGGACATTCTGAATTCTCCGTGTACCCGAAGAAGTGCCGGAGTATGGGGATTAGGGGATATTCATAGTAACTTCATTGCAGTGTTAATGTAAGCTTACTTTTGACAATAAAGATTGTTAAGTTGAGGTGGAGGTATGACAGGCAGAAAATGACAGTGGTCATGACAACTAACCAACTCCAACTAGACCATCCTATATTATGACATTACCAGTTCAATCGCCAGTGGATGCTAGAGAGCACACAGGAAACCTTAGCAGTACACACAGTAATCTTCATCCTGAGAAGTAACCATATTATATATACAAGACAATGGCTTGTTTGAGTTAAAATCCTAAAAGGTTAACCCTTGAAAAGGAGTCAGCCTCTGAAATCTATGGAATACTCTTAGAATGCAGCCAGTGCAATTTTTTTTAGTCATGTGGAATTTGGTACGAAAGAAGAAATGTTAAATGGAATGCTGTACAGATTGGGACTCCTATTAATCTTAACTTGGATACTGAAATTAATGGCACTAGAGTAACAAATATGGGATTTTATGAGATTGTTATATTTTGGGACCGTGTCTTTAACTTAGGGTAAAAGGTGGTCATGTGATATGTGTTGATGTCTGCCTGATAACAGAGCTGGTTGACATGTCTATTCAAGACTAAAGGGAGGCCTGGGTTATTTTACTCGAAAGGTGTTCACACCAAGAGACAATAATAGTAGCATCTGTGGTTAGACTCCTAATCTCCCAAGTCCCAAGGGGGTGTTGAGATTCGAAACGAGGCAGGAAGATCTGCCAAGATTGCGATGAATTGAGATAGCTTCCGAAAACGGCACTGGATTTCATCTGGGTTTCTCAAAATGTGTTTCAAGTTTGTGTGAATTGTCAGTGTTCAGCATTGAAAGTTTTTTAAAAAAGGATTATTTTCAAATTAAGGAGGAATTTATCGTGGCCAATCCACCTACCCTGCACATCTTTGGGTTGTGGGGATGAGACCCACGCAGACACAGGGAGAATGTGCAAACTCCATACGGACAGTGACTTGGGGCCGGACCACCTTGCCACCCATTCAGAATTAAAATTTGAAATTTATTTTGCCACTTTTTTTTTAAGCTTCGTTCTGAAGAGGTCATATTCGACTCAAAATGTGAACTCTATTTCTCTCTCCTCAGATCCGCTGAGCTTTTCCAGCGATTAGTTTTTTTCAGATTTCCAGCATCTCCACTACTTTGCTTTTATTTATTTTTAAGCTTACTTGACTAAAAGAGAATCTAACAATTCACACAATTTTCTTTCACTGGGAATATATTTGTCTCTAGTGGACAGTGAGGGGAGAAGGTAACTGCTAAAGTTTCACTAAAGCCCATAATTCAAATGGCTGCACCAGCTGTAGCTGAAATTATGTCGTTTATGAGCAATGCTGAGAAAATGAAACATTAAAATAACCCCAACTATCAACCTTGCTTAATAATACAAGGATTTCTTTTGCATTATCAAAATGGCTTGCATTCGCTGGCGACAAGAAGAAGAAGGAACCTAATTGAAACAGATAAGATCCTGAAGGCTCTTGATGAAGTGGCTTGAAGGGGATGTTTCCTCTTGTGGGAGAACCTAAAACTAGGGATCACGGTTGAAAATAAGGGGTTGCTCCATTTAAGACAGGGATGAGGAGAAATCTTTTCTCCGAGCGTCATGAGTCTTTGGAACTCTTTCTCAAAAGGAAGCAGAATCTTTGAATACTGGAGCCAGATTGAAAGGTTATAGGGGGTAGGTGGGAATGTGGAGTTGAGGTTACAATCAATCAGCCATGATCTTATTGAATGGTGGAGCAGGCTAGAGGGGCCGAGTGGCCGATTCCTGCTCCTAATATGTACTTTAAATAGTCTGTAATTTGATTATGCAAGTAAGAATTGGTGCATTGTCAAAAGGCAACAATAAGCATAATTCAAGTTAGAAAAGAGATGCTCGAATCTGGCAGTGTGCCACACCAATGCTCAAAACTAATGTTCAGCCTTGCTTTTCATCAATAAGGTCCAAATTCAGTGAAGTGAGACTTTTCTGCACAATTTGCAGGGATGTTTACAAATTTTCATTGAGCATCATTACTCACCTGCCCAGATGTTACTAACAAAAGGTGATCAATCCAAATAGCATTAAAACAAGTTACACAAATTCACGATTTTCTACAGAAATGACAACACACAAATACTTAACACTGTAACTGGTAGTATTTTATGAAATCAAGATCAATCAACTGACTATTTTACAGGATATGCAACTCAAATTGAGCATTCAGTTTGATCTTACCACTTAAGATTGTTCAATTGAAATTTAGTGATAAAACACATTCAACATTTATTTGATGGTTCATTGTATTTGGCAATCAATTTTTTAATGCCACTCTGGAAGGATTAAAACATAAACTGATTAAAGGGTAAACGTATTGGCTGAGCCACACAGACCAGGAAAGGTGTCAGATATTATTTCAACACTGCTGTTAGCTAATCTCAGGCAGGGTGACAGTTTAAGAGTTCTGCAATTAGTTGTAAAACACCTGGATAAGGATGTGTGTGGGGACATTGGGAGATCACAGGACAATGTCGTCTGCAACATATTTCACAAATAGCCTGCGCAGATCATTTGTCCAGACTTGCACATGATAATTACAAATAAAGAAAGCCAATTGACCCATTTTTCCTCAATCTACACTGACACTTAAGTCCAATAGTGAAGCAACTCTTAGATAAAGTGTTAAACCATAAATCCTCTTCCTTCTTGAGAGAAAGCAGAGTACTTTATAGCTTTTAGAAAGAAAGTGTATGCTGGATCTCCTTCGCTACCTCTCATATGCTCCTCTTATCTGCCTGACTAGCAGGCTCCTATGTTTTCCTCTGTTGTTTAACTGTACTCTGGAGCAATTTATCCAGTAATTCCTCCTCCTCCTTTATCCGCCAGAACCTCTAGTCAAGCACCAGCTGAATGATGGGAGTCGGAGTGACTCAAGCAGCTGACATTTCCAGCAGCTGTTGTAGTCTGGAACAGTTTCATCATACATAGGATCCCACAGACTGCAAAAGCAACAGGTTACAAAAGACCAGAGGCCACAGAAAAGGGAAAATGAAATAAGCATAGAAGTGTAACATACTTGTTTTATTTGATAATTCATCAGTTTTGAATTAAAAGATATATGGGATAGGTTTATAAGGCAACCGAGGGGCTCAGACACCATCATGCATTATGTCGAATCAATGTACCTGTGCAAACCCATTCATGGCATGTCAGAGGAAATATTGCTTTACAAAAATAGGAGCATTAAAAATGTTTTTTTTTTAAATTTAGAGCACTCAATTATTTTGTTTCTCCAATTAAGCATTTAGCATGGCCAATCCACCTACCCTGCGTATCTTAGCATTGTGGGGGTGAGACCTACGCAGACACAGGAGAATATGCAAACTCCAGACGGGCAGTCCTCGGCATCGTGAGGCAGTAGCGCTAACCACTGCACCGCCCTGAGATATAATATGTTAAGTACAATGTATTGTTTAGCTTATACAAGGATCTGTTCCTTTACAGTTGCTGGCCTCATTGATGTAAAAAGAAATCTTGGAGAACAACTGAAGGCCATCTATTAGGTAAATTAACGTCAAATTAACAGGCATTGTCCATTGCTTTTGGAATGTCTCTGAACCGAGCAGGAAATCCATATTTTAGAAAAAGTGGAAGGAATTTGTGTGACTAGATGCATCTCAAAACTTTTCTATCGTAGTAATGAAGGACTTGTCATATGAGGAGCGGTTGAGGACTGTGGTTCTGTACTCGATGGACTTTTGAAGGATAAGTGGGGGGTGAGAGGATCTCATTGAAATGTTCAAAATACTGAGAGACCTAGATAGAGTGGACGTGGAAAGGATGTTTCCACTAATAGAACAGACTAGAACCCTAATACATAGCCTCAGCCTGATGGGACGATCCTTTAAAACGGAGAAGGAATTTCTTCAGCCAGAGGGTGGTGAACTGTGGAACTCATTACCCCAGAGGTCAAGCCATGAGTGTCTTTAAGACAGAGATAGATAGATTCTGGATTAAGGTTCTTGATTAACAAGGGGAACAGGGAGAAGGCAGGATAATGGGGATGAGAACTATATCAGCCATGATCGAATGGCGGAGCAGACTCAATGGGCTAATGCTGCTTATGGTTTTCGTCCAATAGTGATCATGAGTGAGATGCAGATTTGTGTGTGGATTCTTTCTGGGACTCCTCCGCTTCAGTTTTTAAGTAATTCTTTCATGGAATGTGGGTGTCACTGGTTAGGCCAGGATTTATTACCCACGTCTAATTGCCTTTTTGAATTGCTGCGGTCCATATGGTTCAAGCAGATCCACAGTGCTGTTATAAAGGGAGTGTAATTCCAAGTCAAGATGGTGCGTGGCTTGGAGGGGAATTTGCAGCTGATGGTGTTCCCTTGCACCTGCTGCCCTTGTCCTTCAAGGTGGAGAGGTCATGTGTTTACAAGATGCTATCAAAAGAGCTTTGGTGAGTTACCTCAATAAGCACCACCTCTAGAAACCACCCTGCAAAACCTTGCAGACTTCAACATCAGCTGAAGCTATCTGTTTCACTGTTGGACACTTACTGTTTAAAACAATTACTGATTTCAATGGAAAAATTAACAAGAATGCTGCATGGTTGCAGATGGGACATTAGAAGGGGCACTTTGGCTCGGATTGGTGGATGCACACACTGGGTTAGAAATAACCTGCACCTTGTGTATAAAGCATAGTGTTATCTACTTTGATGTTTATTTAAAGGATCATGCAAATTACTTTAATGACAAATAATAGACAGCAAGTTTATGAATTATGGAACCCATGCGAACAGAAATGATGTCTGGGACGGGTTTGGTACGTTTCGGCGTGGCCAGTTCGGCGTGGCCAGTTCGGCGTAGCCGATTCGACGTAGGAATTTTTCGGCGGAGGGACGTTTCGGCGTCAAATTAGTTATAGTCGCAAAATGTTTGTGCAGCCCATTTCTTGTATCTTTTCCTTCCAGCCGCCTCAGATATCGTGTTTGTGCACCAAACCGGGTCTCTTAAAGAAAGGCACCAACATTAAACTCTTAAAGAAAGCCGGTGTTACTGAAAGTATTGAAGCAGCTGCCCAGTGATCTACACTGCTGTCTGACTTAACACATTGTGTAAAGTCACAATATCTTCAGTAACACCGGCTGTATAAAGTCAGACCCGGTTTGGTGCTCCGCGGGGAGCTTATGGACCCCAACTGTCAGTTGTGTCAATTTCAGCGGCCGGCTCACTTTGATCCGGAGAGGGAAGCTGCTCTCTCACTGAAGCAATCAGCGGCCGCTGAAATTGACACTGCCGGCTGCTCTCCCTCCAATCAGAAACATTAAAACTTAAAAGTTGGATTGGAGAGAGAGAGCAGCCGGCAGTGTCAATTTCAGCGGCCGCTGATTGCTTCAGTGAGAGAGCAGCTTCCCTCTCCGGCCGCTGAAATTGACACTGTTTTAATTAGATCCACGATGGGGGTTTTAAATTTATTTAAAAATCTATGCTAGCGCTTCCCATTGAGAGTCTACGGGGGTCTGACCTCTCCCCCCGCCCCCAGTAGACTCTCAATGGGAAGCGCTAGCATAGATTTTTAAATAAATTTAAAACCTCCATCGTGGATATCCGCGGCTCGGATGCAACGCGGGTGGCTGTCTTGGACCCCAACACCCGCGTTATATAGGGGGACTACTGTATAACTAATTTGACGTCCCTCCGCTGAAAAACTCCTCCGCCGAATCGGCCACGCCGAAACGTCCCATTCCAATCGGCTACGCCGAACTGGCCCCGCCGAATCGGCCACGCCGAAACGTCCCATTCCAATCGGCTACGCCGAACTGGCCCCGCCGAATCGGCCACGCCGAAACGTCCCATTCCAATCGGCTACGTCGAACTGGCCCCGCCGAATCGGCCACGCCGAAACGTCCCATCCCCGTCTGGGACACAGCAGATACTGGGACTGTGGTATATATTGATCCATTTGTACAACACTACTTCAGCCTAACGTGCACACCTCCCCACCCACCACCACTGCTCACTTTTTGTGGAAGCTGCAGTGATATTACAAATGTGATATTTTTGTACAGCTATACAATCCTGCATGCAGCACGATTGCTTCAGCTACATTAGTTTATGTCCCTGCTGCATATACGTGGGATGCTTTGTTGCACACAGTAAATACAAGGCTCAATAACTTCATTTACAAAGCAGTTTATTTTTAAGTGAACTTGTTTTCCAGTGAATAAATCTGAATACTGCTATTGTAAAAAAAATCCTATCATTTGCAGTAATATTACACCACCAGGAATGTGTAAATCAGGTATTACAGAAAAGAGGACTTTTATTTTCATCAGTGCATCTGTTAGAGTTAACTGCTAGAATAAAACAAATAGAAAAAGTTATAATTGATTTATTCACATAACATATGCAAAAAATAAAAAAATAAAATCTTTTAACATTTGTGTACACACTGTACCATAATGAAACTACATTTTGACTTTTAAGTACTAAACGTGCCTCTTAAACACAATTTCATCAGATGTATTTTTGATTTAGAATTTGAAAAATAAAGATTGCCAGTCATTTTAGTCCTTTTGATGCTTGTTTGATGCTCTCAGCCAGATTCTGGAGCAAATCAGAGTTCAGCGATCAAATTCTACTCCAGCAGACTTTGAGCCCAAATTTAAACATTGTAATGTAGTCGAGGATACGGCTGAAAACAAAATCAATGTAATTCTGCAAGAGGACACCTAGACATTTTTAAAGTAAATGTACTAATCTACTCAAGAATGACAGCAAAGACAGTTATTGACTTCAAGTACCTTGGAAATAATGGTTGGATCAAGAAAGGATCATGAGAAGTCACACATTTTAGATTATGTCTCAATCTTAAATTTATACAGCTGCAAATCCCAGTCCGGAAGGTAGCATTTTAAAAATATCAAAAACTTGTTTGCAGGACATGGTACAAGTACTAAAATCACAGCTTAGAAGAATTCTCACTACTTCTACGCAATTAGGCCAAGTGACAAATACATCACCAGGCGAACCAAAAATTAGTTGGTCAAGTAAGCCAAATAAATGAGATATCCAACTAGGCGCTATACCAGTCAAAATGCGCAGTGCAACTAAGGGACACCCAAGCAAGTTGAAATACAATTAATGTATTGTCCAATGTATTAGTCAAAACTCAAGTATTCCTGGATAATATCTGAAATATTGTCCAAAACAAAACATTATTTTGGCCAAACCAATTGAAATGTTTTTTTCTGTTGGAAACAAGAGTTTTGGATCAATATAAAGTAGAATGGAAACTGCCCCATTCTCGACCCTTTTTTTACCCAAGAATTTTCAAATTTAGCACTGATTTAGCTAAAATAGACAACAACCTTTGCTGCAATCTTATAACTTTGATCCTTGTTCATAAGCTATTTTCTGTCCCTACGAACAAGGCAATGTACTTGTATCATGTACCCAGTGTCAAATATCTGAGTGACAGGCAAGGGAGGGACAAGAGATGACTAATTTTCCAACATTTTCTTCCCTTGGTGCCTTAGCTGAGGAATGTCACCTTAATACCTGGAGAAACGAACAGATCTAAAGATCCACCCAATCATTACGATATAGCAGCTTTAAAAAAAAATACGCATTCTGATGTTGAAAAAGACCTTGAGATCTCCAGAAATAGGGGACACTCTGCAGATCGCTTTACCGTTGACACATAATTTTTCTCGGAACATTTAATGCATTTTTGTAAGTTAATATAAACTTTATGCACTTTTACTGGTTGTAATATGGTTAGAAACAAAATTAATTCATTCCACTGCAGTCACACATATCCATAATTGATGAGAACTAGGATTCCACAGCTCAGGAGAATGTTGCAACATTTTAAAGTTACAAAGGTAAAAGTACATGTATGTCACAGATACTGTCCCAAATGAGGTATATGCTAATGTGCCAGGTAACCCAAAAATCTATTTTCAGGACCAATAGTGTCAAAGGATACTGAACTAACAGTAGTGACATTGCATATAGTACTAGAAAGTTGTGGATAAACTATTACAAACTGTACTATTTAACTGCTGGTAAAAATGAACATACCTTTTCAGTTTAAAAACTTTGAAATAAAGTCTTCTGCGAACCAGAAGAATTTAGAAAAGACCCAAAATGGCAACTCTTTACATAGTGTTTGCAATTTAATTAGACAATAAAAGCAAATTGATAAACCACCTCTGTTGTATGAATCTGCAAATTCAAAGCCTACTAAGTATTAATTAGGGCTGGAAACTTTGATGAGCTAGAAGTTATAATGGAATCTTCATTATTCACACATTCATTATTTTGGTTCCAGATCTCGCCTCATGGCACAGTCTGTTAGCACCAATCTCCTCCTTTATAACCTCACGCTCAAAGAATCTATATTCAGTTGGTTACTTGTAATTCCTGTACCTACATGAAAGTGAGGAAGTGTTAATTGACTCAATTTACCAAAGCCCTCCCAATTGTGATGGCTGATAGAAGTTGTGCTTGCCGTACATATTGACTTTAATATACATTAAGCCTATAGGAAGCTGATGTACATCAGTGAAACTGATCTTTAAAAATTCCCTCAGCTATGATAAATCAGGAATTCAACTAGTATTGCTGGAAACAAATGAAAGGAACCTGGGAATTGTCCAGTATGATTGGAATTATTTGAGATTCCTTATCCAAAATGCTTGGGGCCAAGTGTGTATCGGATTTTGGAATTTTTAGATTTCGGAATATGCTGCGCACGTGCTGTGCACATTGCGAATTGCGTATGTGTGGAACGTTGGGAACTGTGCATCACCCAAGAACCTTGTGGGATTTCCCACTCATGACATCGCGTCAGCGCTCGAAAAAAAAAAGTGCGGATTGCAGAATGTTTCAGTTTTCGGATAAGGGATGCTCAACCTGCAAATAGTTTTCGATTGGTAGAATAGTCAGGTCATTCTATTTCCTTCCGAGCTTCTCCAATCCACAACCAAGAGCGTGATCAAAGTGATATTTGCAGCTGCTCTAATCTGAAGACAAGTAATGCTAAGTGACACATTGCGCCCACCCTATCCCTATAAATGTCTCCTCACAGATGACACTGACCAAAATTAGAAATTCTACCGCTGGGGAAAACGTGGAAGGAAAAGTCCACATCTTGCACCACGCTGAGGACTGAAGCGGTGCATCACGCTAATATTAGCGAAACAATAAAAGAACTACTGTTGAGATAAAACTTCAAGCATGCAAATGAATCATCCCATTCACTGATTTGCTCCTCTTTCCTCTCCAGAAATTCAAAAGCTCTTTAGTTCATAAATGTTAGCTTTGCAAGGATTTATCCATAATCCCTTCAGCAGATTTATATTCAATGCCCATAAAGTAATTTGACAGGAGGAGAAGGGGGATGGGAATGCAGATGAAGAATGTATTCTTTAACCAAATAATTTTAATAATTAACCAAATAATGTTAATAATGAAGTGATTCTGGATCTCCTTCAACTCCTTTCGGGGGGCTTAGATTTGAATGAAAGCTTCAACAACTACTCAGAGCCTCCAAAAAAAGCAGTGCTGAAAGTATTCAATCGCTTTCAGATGGGGAAAGAAAGAACAGGGAAAATGGGTGCATGGAACCTTATCTCACCGTGCTAAACAGCTCGACTGGCCATACAGAAGGCCACTGATTGCATTAGTGCATACCTTCCTAATTCACTCGACTCACTCTCTAGGTTAATATAGACATAGCCTAAAAAATATAGAATTACACAGGGGAGAACAACCCAACAATTGCTCACCTGGGTCGGGAGTTTCTGCTTTCAGCAAAGTTAGTGATTCAGGTACAAATTGCTTGAGTTTTGAAGGGTGTTATTTTCTCTCAAGTTTCTGCTCAAACTAGTTTGCATATCACCAAAATTTGCCATGAACCAATGCAATCAGGCAGCATTTTGGGAAACCCTCTACTGATAAGAATATTCCACGATACATATATCAGATTGCTTTTGATTAATTTGGCTGAGAATAGGTTTTATCACAAATAATAAGCATTTTTAGTCAGTGTCCAATCCACCACGCAAGTAACCCCATTTTAAATAACTGAAAAATGACTAAAAATATAGAACTATTACTTAATTTAGTGTAGTCAGTTTAAGTAAATACATTATATTTAAAAGCATTTAAAATTATTAGTGTCACAAATAAAATCACTGATTTCTGAAAGCTGTGCCAAGGTCATGGAAGAAATTAATACAAAGTTGAAAAACTGGATTTGTTTTTTTGCTCCTCATTTTCAAGGGAGCAGGAGGGGGAAGGATAAATCAAAATGAATGTTCCAAGATATCCCAATTGAGGTGTCATAGCCAGATAGTCATGAAATTAGCATCACTATAGAGTTGGCTATTGGATACTTGAATATTAGAATCAATTAAGTACATTTCGAGGTGGGGTTAAACGAAAGCTACACAAAATATAAAGCCACAGGGCATTTGTTCCAAATTGTCCATATGGGGATTCTCCCCTCAACTTGAGCCTCGGCCCATCCTTCCTCATTTAACTCTGCATCACGGCAACCCTCTTCCCTTCTCTCCTGCTTCCCTTTAAATACATCTAAACAATTTACCACAACCACTTCCAAATTCACACCACTCTCTATGTAATGGATTCCCCATTTGATTTCTTGGCGACAAGCATGTATTGATGGAATCCAGTTTTGTTCTTCCCAAGCAAACATGTGTCCACTATCATAGCCTTTCATTTTGTATATATAGATTTTAGTCAAGCTTTTGTAACATGGAAGCAAGCCACTCTGGCTCCAGAAAAAGAAAAATTAGCAATTTACTCACTCCCCTGCTCTTTCCCCACAGCTTTGCAATTATTTTCCTCTTCAGGGGTAACTTTTCAAAAAATTAATTATTTAATTGAAGCTGCTTCCACCACCCTTTCAGCCATGCATTACAGATTGGAGCAACGCATTGCATTAAAAAAAAAATCTAACTTCTTCCTTCCTGCCTCACTTTATCCTGGGTTCTTGAGGCAATTAATTTAAATCTGTGCCTGCGGGTTATTGATCCTCCTGCCAGAGGAAACAGTTTCTCCGTTTACTTTATCAAGTCCTTCATTATTTTGAACACCTCTATTAAATAAACTCTCTTTAACATTCTCTGCTCAAAGCTTCTCAGGTCTCTCCACATGGGATGTAAAGCCATAAACTCAGGCACTCAAAACAGCTAAATCAATGCACCAATGTTCACATCTAAGAACAGCAAGAAGGTGGGTTAAATAAATTGGTGATATTTTTTGGCTTTGAGATTTTCTATTTCAGTATTCATTCCTGACAGAGTACCTTACTTCATCAGCACCCCTGAAGCAAATAATCATTCTAATAAATTATTTTAATAATACAAGAGTTAATAACATAAAACAGGCGACATATTTGAGTGGCACAGTGGTTCAGAGTATGAAACTCTTTGAGCAGAGGTCTGATATCTGTGCGGAACGTGCACAAGGTCAAAGTCTTGAACATTTTGTTGTCTAGAGAATGACAGCAGCACACACAAAGATATTAGTACTGACATGAACTATTGTTGTTAACATATCTTTATTCTGAACTAGAAAGAAAACTGGGCATGGAGGCTTGCAAACTCCCACTATGACGGATTAAAAATGCAATGAGGCCGGAATTTAACATGTGCGCGCCATGCCATAAATCTGCCAATGTTCTGAAACATATAGCTCATTAAGTTACTTTTCCATTTGCATTGGCTTGGTAGTTTCAAGACAGGATTGGAGTTACTGATGATGGCTCTTGTGAATTTTCAGGCTCATTGTCAAAGTAAACACAAATAGCCAAATACCGGAGAGTAACTGCCAACTGCAAAACAGCACCTCATAATGAAGTGTTCTGCAGGACAGGAAGGGAGAACACATTGGTGAGAAACTATTTCCTCGGGTGGATGTAGCTGTTACAAGGGGGCATAGCTATAAGGTTCAGGGTGGGAGATATAGGAGGGATGTCCGAGGTAGGTTCTTTACCAAAGAGTGGTTAGGGTGTGGAATGGACTGCCTGCTGTGATAGTGGAGTCGGCCATTTTAGGAACTTTCAAGCGGTTATTGGATAGGCGCGTGGAGCACACCAGAATGACAGGGAGTGGGATAGCTTGATCTTGGTTTCGGACAATGCTCGGCACAACATCGAGGATGGTCTATGGCCGAAGGGCCTGTTCTGTGCTGCACTGTTCGATATGTTAAAGTACCCTTCCAGATTTACTGTGAAGATCCAAGACCATGGGCTTAATTTAATAACTGCCCCCATCTGGCAGAAGCCAGGTTAGGCAGTTAAAAGCAGAGCAGAACATTTGCCCTTCCCTTCCTAGCAAACTTCCCCAGGCTCTCTTTAAATATGCAGAAAATAATTCAGTCATCATTAAGACCGTATCTACTATTTTAACCAGAGCTATTTTATTTTGGAGGGGAGGGGGGGGAGAGAGAGAGAGGAGGAGGGAAGAAGAGGGAGGGAGGAGATAGGAAGAGAGAAAGAGGAAAAGAGAACAATTAGTGTTAGCTTCAGGAGCAGCAGTAGATAGGTTCCAAAAATATATATAAGATTTATTTTTAAGTTTCTTTGCAAGCCTAAGAAAATACTTCTCTGGTAGACACAAGGAAAAACTGTGGTTCCCCACCATCACGGATTCACCTCCCAGACTATTTAACTTGTGGCGGGGGTCATAGGCTTCCTGGTGGACACCAACTGACTTTCCAGTTGCTTTGGTCAGTTAGGAGCATTGTAGGAGGCCCACCCACTAAACTCAGCCAACCTTACTTGCTGCTGTGTCACTTGCTTTGCTGCTTTCCCACCCGGGGGTCACCGCGTGTTTCTACAAAGCACATTGTGATGCTAAATGGCCAAAAATAGAACACAATAAAAACATTGTGGTGAAACATCCCTCTTTGTAAAGAGGTTTATGTTGCTATACTACTTCATAATAATTTTAAATATTGTTCTTGTTTTGGCACAATGCGTAAGATTTCTTACCAAGCAACCCCATTAATAATTACCATGTAGTTGAATTTTCTTTGGAGTGGTTGCAGGAGGGGTGCAGAAATGGGGCAAGTTTCAAAGTACTACAATATTACTAAATTTGAATTAAATACAAGTCAAATATCCAAACTTCCAATTGAGACAGAAACAATGCAACAATTTCTCAAGCCTCACCCCAGATCAGTGTTCTGAAATGCCATCATAACACCATCATTCACAGGTATCAGGAATTTAAAGGAATGGCATATCAAAATAAGTGCTTTGGTCTGAAATCAAATTCGTACTGTTAAACACGAGTGATGTGTTCCATCATACAAGTCAATTTGGTGGTGTGGTAAATAGAGAGGGGGAAAGCCTTAGACTACAGGACAATGTAGATAAAAGCAAATTGCTGCAGATGCTGGAATATGAAACCAAAGAGAAACTGCTGGAAAATCTCAGCAGGTCTGACAGCAGCTGTAGGGAGAGAAAAGAGATATTGTTTCGAGTCCAGATGACCCTTTGTCAAAGCATAATATAGACAGCTGGTCAGATGGGCAGAACAATGGCAAATGGAATTTAACCCTGAAAAGCATTTTGAGAGGACTAACAAGACACGGAAAATACACAACGAGGGCGCTAGGAAGTACAGAGGACCACAGGGACTTTGGGGTGTATTTCCAGAGATTCCGGAAGCACAGCAGAACAGGTAGATGAGGTGATTAAGAAGGCATATGGGATACTTGCCTTATTAGCCATGGCTTAGAACAGAGGAGCAGGGGAGGTTGTGATGGAACTGTATGTAACTCTTGTTAGGCCACAGCTAGAGTACAATGTATAGTTCTTGTCACCACACTATAGGAAGGACATGATTTCACTAGAAAAGGTGCAGAGGATGTTGCCTGGGCGGGCACATGTTAGCTCTTAAGAGACGCTGAATATGCTGGGGTTGTTTTCCTTAGAGCAGGGAAGGCTGAGGGGGTACCCCAGATGTACAGAATTATGAAGGATGTAGATAGGGTAGATGAGAAGAAACATTTCCCCTTAGAAGAGGGGTCAATAACCAGGGGGCATAAATTTAAGGTAAGGAGCTTTAGAAGAGGTTGGAGGGGAAAACTTTTTTCATCCAGAGAGTGGTGGGAATCTGGAACTCACTGCCTGAAAGGGTGGTGGGTGGTGGTTTGGGAGAGGGGGTGAGAAAGAGAACCCTTGCAACGTGTAAGAAGCATTTAGATGAACACTTGAAACACCATAGCATACAAGGCTACAGACCAAGTCCTGATAGCCGGCAGTGACACTATGGGTCGAAAAACCTCTTTCTGTGTTGTAAAACTCTATGAATCTATGATTAATTCCCATGATAACATGTAGCACATAATCCGGTCGTTTAATTTTCAGTTACCAAGGTAAAGCAGCATAAACTGCAATTCTGCTCACAGCAATGATCTAGTATAGCAATTCTCGCAACGTCAAGTTCCAATGAAAGAATTACTACTCTTGAAAAAAATCTAATTATAGATCTACCATTTTAGATCTATGCTGAAAAAACAGCAACTACAAATTCTTGCCTATCTTTAGTCAGTCTTAGTCTTCCAAAATTGCATATTCTACAGCTACATATCTGGAGGCAGGAAGACAGGATCAGATAGACTGTAGAACAGTGCCCTGACCATTTGAGAATAGATTTTAAAATGATGGTATTATTTCAGAAAAATAAATCGGAAGAAGGTAAAAACAGAGCAATGTGCTTTGAGGTGTTTAAAATAATAAAGGGTTTTGGTAGGGTAGGTTCAAAAGAACTATTTTCTTTGGCGAGAGAATCCAGTGCAGGCGGCAGGGGAGGCTTTAGTTAGGAAGCACCTTTTTCGCAACAAAGCAATATGAAAGTCTGGAACCCCACTCTATCCCTAAAGACTGGACCATTTGAAATGTTCAAGACCAAAACAAATAGTTTTTTGTTCAGTAAGGGCATCAAAGATATGGAACAAATTCGAAAGTGGAGTTGAGGTACAAATTAGCCACAATCTGATTTAATGGTGGAATAGGCTCAAGGGCTGAATAGCCAACTCTTATTCCTATTTCAACAGTCATAAGGCAAAGTTTCATATTTTAAGTGTTAGCCCTGGGTAATTGGTTAACTAACCAGGTGAACTCTTGAGCCTTATTTTAAACAGTTCTAGAATAGAGGTCATATGCCACCTGGCCAACCTTGATAGCTAAGTGGCCCACTGGAACGCACGTAGTTCTTTTTAAAGTACTAAACTGCATCTTTCAAGTGACAGACATTCTATCAAACATCGATTAAAACAATTGTTAGCTTATAATGCTCTATTTCATCAGCTAGAAGAGAGAGAAATCTACAGAACATTTCTTCACAGTGCAAAGCTCTGTGTGTTTACTAACCCACTGATGAGATACCTTTAGTATGTTGATTTGGTGCAAAGTTTTTACCAACCTTCCCAAAAAGTGTTTAAATTTACTGCGTGGCCAACAAATTTCAGTTGACATTCTCAGAAGATATTAGATCACGAACAGCACTACTGCAGTCATTCAATAGTATCTACTTCCAGAGTAATTTCTTGTATGCTTCCTTCGGTGACATTATCTACACATTTCTTCCCATGCTGTTCTTTGAGGTGCCGCCTGAGTGCAGGCTTATGTGCAAAGCCCACATCACAGTAGTTACACTTGTGTGGTCTGTCACCACTATGGAGATTCAGGTGGTCCTGCAGAGAACATTTCTGAGTGAATGTCTTCCCGCAAATTGTGCACTGATAGGGTTTGATTCCGGTGTGGACTCGGATATGCCGTGTCAGATTGCTTTTTTGCGTGAAAATCTTCCCACAGCGCAGGCACAGGAAAAGTTTGTGTGTTTTCAAGTGACTGATGAAGTTTTCGAGGTGCTGAAAGATTTTCCCACATTTACTGCAATGGTGAGGCTTCTGAAGCCATTTGTCTTGCATTTTAAAATGGTTGGTGTACACTGTTTTATTTGCAAACAGTTTTGTGCCTCTGTTGCGTTTGAATAAAAACCCACCTGCCGCCGCCATTTCCTCATTTGGAAAACTACTCAAACCTTGTAACTCAAACTCATTGGCTGCCAGCATGAAACTTGTACCATTGACAACTTCCGACAATCTGGGTGGATCAGCTACAAAATTCTGTAAACAACTATCTACCACTTTGTTGCTTCTAGAATCAACAGTTGAATTGACAAGGGAATGCTGTGATTCCGGAGAATTTGCAATGGCTCTTTCCACACTATTACTGAAATTATTTGAGAGGTGGCTCAAGCTGTCACCATTCTCACTCTCCTGAATATCACTAGTCAGCGATTCCACCTTAACAATACGAATGTTGCTATCCTCGGAGTCAGTATCACATTCAGAGACATCTCTAGTTTGCGTAAGATCTTCCATTTTGCTCTTTTCAGAATCAGGTGGAGAGCTTTCCAGTGGCCTTTCTGAACTTTCAGGAAACGTAGTTGAAGTGCTGCTTTCACCTATGTTGTGCGCTTGGTCTTCAGACAACAATTTTGGCTCAATATATTTAGAAAGGGCCTGCGTGCACCTCTCCACAATGTGGCCCATTTGAAGGTAGCTTGCAGCAGTTAAGTAGTTTACCAATTCCTTCACGGGGAACTCCAGGATACCAGTGTAGCAGGACAACAGTATTTGCTCTCCAACCTCTGAACTCTGGAGAAGTGAAATTCTGACATCCTTTGAATCGTTCAACAAAAACTGGTCCCTCAAGAAGGGAGAGCATGCTGCAAAAATGATTTTATGCCCCAGAAAGGCCACATTGTTGATTCGGATTGTGACATCACAGAATCGTTTCTGCTGCCTCAAGAAATTCATTTTCTGCAACATGGAATCTCCATAGCTTGAAAACTTAAAACAGAGCACGTCAGAGGTTGGAGCCATGTTTCCAATCTAGAGAAAACAGAAAGAAAATTAGCAACCCGCTATTAAAAAAACAAAGTTAAAAATCAGGGCTAGAGTAATCAGTTTGAGCCCCACTTTAGAAAAAGAATAATCCAGGCAAAGTTTTTGTCTTTGTGGCCGCATAGATGCAACCATCCCATGGAACCTTTGTAGCCCAAAATTTAAAATACATGTTCTTGTTAATTTGGATCTATTTAAAGCTACCAATTCATCATTCCTAAATCCAAATGTCTGGCATCATATCTGAATGATAGGAAATCATTTAAACAACATCAATTAAAAATCCTTTCCAAACTTTCAGACTGAACCAATGGATGGGAACTATTAATGACAAATGGAACATTATCTGGACTTTAAAGGCTGGAGTGTCAGGACTTGGCCAATACACATGACTCACTCCCACAGCGAGGATAGCTCCGATTGTGATTAATGTGCGACATGGAGCTTTATCAGATATATAAACACCATTCCTCAGGTGAGATATTAAATAAAGGCCTACGTTGCTAGTTTTCATGGTTGAGGTAGATATTAAAATAAGGTAAAAATAAGGTAAAAATAGGAAAAATCTCCAAATATCTTGGTTTACATTTCTCCACAGAAAATACCACCACCAAAAACAGATGAACTGGTCTTGTGTGTGCGGTGTACAAAATGTCAACCACATTTGTCTTTGCAGAAGTTACTTTATATATAAACATTTTATTGAGGTATTTATGGTTTTACAACATCAATAAAATAAACAAGTACATGAATTTATAAACACAGTGCAAAAGCTGTCTTCCTTCCTTACAGGTCCCAACTTTACTACCCCCTACTCTAAACTAAGCTAACCCTCCCCGCCCTCCCCCTTTCTGCTAACGGTTAATATTCCGCAAAGAAGTCTACGAACGGCTGCCACCTCTGGGCGAACCCTAACATTGACCCTCTCACGGCAAACTTTATTTTCTCCAAGCAGAGAAAGCTATGTCAGATAGCCAGGTTTCCGACTTCAGGGGCTTCGAGTCCCTCCAAGCGAATAATATCCGTCTCCGGGCTACCAGGGAAGCAAAGGCCAGAACGTCTGCCTCTTTCTCCTCCTGGATTCCCGGATCTTCCGACACTCTGAAAATCGCCACCTCTGGACTCAGTGCCACCGTTGTTTTTAACACCCTGGACATGACATCCGCAAACCCCTGCCAGAATCTCCTAAGCTTCGGAAATGCCCAGAACATGTGGACATGGTTCGTTGGCCCTCCCGCAGACCTTGCGTACCTATCTTCTACCCCAAAGAGCCTGCTCATCCGGGCCACTGTCATGTGAGCCCCGTGATCGACCTTGAATTGTATCAGGCTGAGCCTGGCGCATGTTGTGGACGCGTTGACTCTACTCAACACGTCCGCTCAGAGACCATCCTCTATCTCTCCTCCCAACTCCTCTTCCCACTTGCGCTTCAGCTCCTCAGTCTGCGTCTCCTCTGGCCCCATGAGTTTCTTGTAAATGTCAGAAAGCCTCCCTTCTCCCACCCATACTCTAGAAACTACCCTGTCCTGTATCCCCCTTAGTGGTAGGAGCGGGAAGGTTGAAACCTGCCTGCGTAGGAAGTCCCGCACCTGCAGGTACCTAAATTAGTTTCCCCTTGTCAATCAAAATTTCTCCTCCAGCTCCCTAGGGCTAGGAAAGCTCCCCTCTATAAACACATCTCCCATCCTCTCAAACCCTGCTCTCTGCCATCTCCGAAACCCTCCATCCATCCTTCCCGGGGCAAACCGGTGATTATCAGATTGGAGACCACACTGGTGCTCCCTCCGCTCCCACGAGCCTCCTCCATTGCCCCAGACCCTCAGGGCCGCCACCACCATGGGGCTGGTGGAGTACCGTACCGGCGGGAACAGCAATGGCGCTGTTATCAATGCCCCCAAGCTGGTACCCTTTCATGAGGCCGCTTCCACATGCTCCCATACCGACCCTCCCCCCACTACCCACTTCCTGATCATGGCTATGTTCGCCGCCCAAAAGTAATTACTGAAGTTTGGCAGTGCCAGCCCACCCTCTCCCCGGCTCCGCTCAAGCATCCCCTTTTTTTAAACTCGCGGGATCTTGCCCGCCCATGCAAAGCCAATGAATACCTTATTGACCCGTTTAAAAAGGGATCGGGGAATAAAGATGGTGAGACACTGAAACACAAACCGGAATCTCAGCAGGACCATCATTTTCACCATCTGCACCCTCCGAGCTAGTGACAACGGAAGCGCGTCCCATCTCCGAAAATCATCCTTCATTTGGTCCACTCGTCAGGCCAGATTTAGCTTGTGCAGCCGTACCCATTCCTGCGCCATCTAGATGCCTAAGTGCCGAAAGCTTCCCCCACCACTCTAAATAGCAGTTCCCCATGTCGCCTCTCCTGCCCCCTTGCCTGGACTGCAATCATCTCACTTTTCCCCATATTTAATTTATACCCAGCAGCACGGTGGCGCAGTGGTAGCACTGCAGTCTCACGGCGCTGAGGTCCCAGGTTCGATCCCGGCCCTGGGTCACTGTCCGTGTGGAGTTTGCACATTCTCCCCGTGTTTGCGTGGGTTTCAACCCCACAACCCAAAGATGTGCAAGGTAGGTAGATTGAACACACTAAATTGCCCCTTAATTGGAAAAAATGAATTGGGTACTCTAAATTTATTTTTTAAAATATTTAATTTATACCCCGAAAACCGGCCGAATTCCCCCAGAATCCTCAGAATTTCTTCCATCCCCTCTAATGTCTGATACATACAGGAGCAGGTCGTCTGTGTAAAGCGAGAGTCTGTGTTCCACTACCACCCCCCCCAAACCAGCCCCTTGAGGCTCTCAGCGCAATTGCCAACGGCACTATGGCTAACGCGAACAACAGTGGGGAGAGGGGGCATCCCTGTCTCGTCCCCCGATGCAGCCTAAAATAGTCAAATGTTGTCCTATTCGTCCGTATGCTCGCAACCGGAGCCCAATACAACAGCCTGACCCAGTCAATAAAGCCCCGCCCAAATCTGAACCGTTTCAATACCTCCCACAGATATTCCCATTCTACCCGATCAAAAGCCTTCTCTACGTCCATTGTGACCACTACCTCCACATCCGTACCATCATGATCACATTTAACAACCTTCTTACATTGGCCACCAACTGCTTTCCCTTAACAAACCCAGTCTGATCCTCCCCAATAACGTCCGGGACAAAATCCTCAATCCTAGAGGACAAGATTTTGGCCAGTTAGTTTGGCATCCACATTCAATGGGGATATCGGCCTATAGGATCCCACAGCTCCGGGTCCTTGTTCCGCTTCAGGATCCATGAGATTGCGGCCTGTGACATGGGGGGGGAAAGAGGGAAAGAGCACCCCACGCTCTTTTTATAGAACTCTACTGGGTACCCGTCTGGCACCAGGGCTTACCCGACTGCATGGCCTTCAGACCCTCTGCTATCTCTTCCAACCTGATCGGGGCCCCCAGCCCTTCTACTAACCTGAAGTGCCCCCCACCCCCTTTCGGGAAATTCAGCTCCCCTAACAAGTGCCTCATCTACTCTGGCCCTGCTAAGGGTTCCGACCCACACAGCCTACTGTTAAACATCTTGAACGCCTTATTCACCACTGCTGAGTCCCCAATCAGGCTCCCATCCCCATCCATTTTTCCCTAGCTCCCTGGGTGCCTCCCTCTTTCTAAGCTGCTGTGCAAGCATTCTGCTGGCCTTCTCCCCATGCTCATAGATCACCTCCCTCAGCAGCTCTATAAACTCCTTTAGCTCCTTTGCCATTGCTGGCACCCTGCCCGTCTTTGAGCCTGACCGGTCTAAACCAGGGTCAATAACTGTGTTGAAGTCCCCTACCATGACCAATTTATGCGAATCTAGGCCCGGAATCTTCCCCAACATTATCTTTATTAACTCCACATCATCCCAATTTGGAACACACATTTAGTACCACCTGCACCCCCTCCAGTTTCCTACTGACCATAATGTACCGGCCTCCCACATCCGTAACTATTCTTCCCGCCTCAAACACCACTCGCTTATTAATCAGGATCGCGACCCCTCTTGTCTTCGAGTCCAGCCCCAAGTGAAAAACCTGTCCGACCCATCCCTTCCTTAATCTGATCTGATCAGCTACTCGAAGGTGTGTCTCCTGTAGCATTACGTCTGCCTTCAGTCCGCGCAGATGTACGAACACATGTTCCATCTTAACCAGCCCACTTAGTCCTCTTACATTCTAGGTGATCAGCCTAATTGGGGGGCTCATCTCCCATCCCCCCCCCCCCCCCCCCCCCCCACACCAGCCATTACCTCTCATAGATTTACATAGAATTTACAGTGCAGAAGGAGGCCATTCGGCCCAACAATTGCCTCTACCATCAATTTTCCAAATCAAGTCCGGTTTAAAAAAATAAATAAATCGGGGGGAAAAGGTCCAAAGGTCGAACCCGAGCGGGAGCCACCAAATGTGCGACCTACTCCTTCATAGCCGCCACCGGAAGTCCCTTTGCCAACTTAATCAGGTTTAAACACACCTCACTATCCCCTAGAAGCTCTTTACTATCCATGGACAGACAGACAGTTGTTAAACACTATGATCATTTCAATACTTTTTTTGAAGAGGTAATTTCTTTACAATTAGAGTGTGTGTTTTTTTAAACTAATTTATGTCATTAAATAGTAAGGAATATACCCTAGTATACTGGGTTTAAAACTGTAGAATTGGACTGTTTCCATATTGTGTGCGAAGCTCCCTGGAAGTATTTGCGTTCTTGCAGAATTTTCCTTTCCCATCTCCAAAGACGTCAAAGGCAAAACAAGCAGCATTACTACTGCAGAAAATGTTTTATTATTAAACAGTTAACGGAAATATGTCAACATGTGCGAAAGAACAGAAAAAAAAATCAAGTTCGGTTTGCGCACAATAATAAAAACTGATTTTGAACCAAGTGATACAGGGGGATTAAAAAGTCCCAATTCGAACCAAGTTTTTCTTTTTATATGTACGTGTACATTCCACCTTCAGTAGCTGATTATTGTATTGTAAGATGCAGAAGGTTACACCTAATCAACAAAACACACAAAAGAAGAGCTTTTTCAAAAAGCTACAAAGATTTCTTTACAAATGCCAGCCTAGGGCCAGAGGTTCTACTTTTGCCTCGAGTCACAGGCTCATAGGCTCCAGAGGCTAAAGCACATAGCATAGGCTGGCATTCCAGTGGAATAGATAAAAGATGGCTGCGCTTATCGGAGGTTGAAACGAGGTCCAGTCTGTTCCCTCAGGTGAATGTCGAAGATCCCATGGCATTATTGAACTCCAGTGCCCCAGTCAACATTTATCTCCAAATCAACATCAGTACAACAGATTATCTGGTCATTTGACTCATTGGAGGTGTGTGTAAATAAATTCTTTTTTATTAGTGCAAAATACCTCCCCTCCCATTTTTCCTCCTGGGGCATGGAGTTTATGTCACTCAGCGTGGAATTAAGACTCATCCAGAGTATACTGGACACAACAGTTTATGATCCCTGATATGATCCCAATTGCAGAGCTGAAGATCGTACACCAGACTCAGCTGCCTTCTTAGCCAAGCCCCTGGCATCTGGCTGACAACGTCAAAAGTCTTCATATGAATGGTCCATAAAAACAGCTCGGACCCTGCCATTTATCACTCCATTTACCACCAATTAAGTGAGAAAAATAAATAATCAATAGTGCCATTAAGTAACATCAATAACCCGATTGCTGATGTTCATTTTAGGATTTGTCAAAACTGCTAACCTCCTCACGTCTTGATTCAGACATGCGCTCAACAGGAGGGATGCTACACGAGTGGCACAATCAAATTTCTTGAATTAATGTAGCATCTGAAAACCAATGGCATCAGGAAACCCTATGAAAATGGAGGTCAATGGGAATATCCTTCAGTACCTGGCATCATAACCTACACACAGAGATGGTTGCCATTGCTAGAACCCATTCACTGTAATCAGAAGACAGTTGTTCCTCGGGGCAGTGTCCTTGGCCCAAGCATTTTCAGCTGCTTCAGTTAATTTTTGCCAGAGCCAGGCTGATTCTACAACATTCAGTTCCATTCAGAATTAATTTCCAGTGATGAAGGAGCCCAAAAATCAGCTTACAGCAGGACCTAGATGGCATACAAATTTGAGCTGATATGTGGCATGCATGTTGCCTGCAGTTTAAGTGGCAACAAGGGTAAGACCCCCTTCAACCATTATTGTCACCAGAACCCCACAATCAACAACCCTCTTCTCTTAGCTGTCACTGTTGACTAGAAAATAACCAGCCACACCAGCAGCAGAACTCTGAAGAAGTCAGATTTAACTGAAAATGTCAACTCTTTCTCTCTCCACAGATGCTGCCAGACCTGCTGAGTATTTCCAGGACTTTGTATTTATGTCAAATTTCCAGCATTTGTCGTATTTTCCTTTTTGCGGTGAAATCGAAATGGATTTTATTATTATAATCTGACACATAAAATGGGCTATAAAAGGTAGACCAATGAATCAAATTTCTCTCAATCTGCCATCTTGGCTAGTCAGTTTCTTAGATGAAATATAACTTGTTGCTAGCTGCTTTAAGAAACAATCTGTTGTTCGGTCAGTTCTTTTAATTAGCTCCTGCTTGTTTGTTCCCAAAAGGAATGGTCTGCGTCAATGTGTAATCTCTTACCTTCTCAGGAAGTAAATTAAATACTCTGGCTTCCACAAAGTAAGTCACAGTTTCAGGGCTCTCTCAGTCTCTCAAGGATTACCACTCAAGTTTACATGGCTATCTAAGTTTCAGCCTCAAGCAGTAAGCAAACTAATACTCGGTCTCAGTGTATAATCCTCAGCCAGTTTGAGCTAAATAATCACTCTCTCCAAATCTCGGCTTTTATAACCCTCCAATCTCAGGGATAGCTTTATCATTTTAAGATGCTTTAAGAATCTCCAGAGATTGGAGGGGATGTTGCTCAATGTGTCTCGAATGCAGAGGTAGAATTTCACTACATACGACATGGGATGCTAGCAGGGTTTCTATCCAGGTTCTCAATGTGAGAGGCTGGAGATATTCAAATATCTCCTGGAAGGAAAATTCTGCCCTTTAATTCCAATCTTTTCAGCCAATTCCTCTAATGATATGGTTTTATCTGAAAGTTTCTGAGAAGGAAAAGTACAGTTATGTCTTCAACAGGTCAATAAGGATTATTCCTTTAGACTGGACGCTAACCCATACACTATTTTCAAAAGGGCTACAGATCGCAGTGAGGAAGCAGCAGATTTATGAACATGATCCATTACTGGGAAGATGCTAAAAGGAACTGTGAACCCCTTCTATGATTGTGTCAAAAAGGGGAGGAAGGCTAATCAGGGAGGGGCCTCTTCCCCAAAGGCCAGGGGCAGTAGAGGGAGACTGGAATGGATGGATATTATCTTTTTTGGTTCATTCAGTATATTGGAAGTCTTGCTTCAAAAAAACCCCAAGCAGAAACAAAGCGAAAAATCAAGGTTCCTAAAAGCAGGATAACATAACGGGGGGACGACGACTAGGCACTTTTCACAGTAACTTCATTGCAGTGTTGATGTAAGCCTACATGTGTCAATAAAAGATATTATAAATGTTAAATGCAGTATAAGATAAGGTAGATCAGAATTAGTGATAAGTTGACTCCAAGCTCAGGTTTTAAAATGTGCAACATTGTAGGAAAAGGCACGATAAGAGGGAAGTGAGCAGCAGTTCCACACGTATGAAGCCCAGAGAAGGAATGATGTGGAGCTGCCGGCGTTGGTCTGGGGTGAGCACAGCAAGAAGTCTTACAACACCAGGTTAAAGTCCAACAGGTTCGTTTCGAATCACTAGCTTTCAGAGCACTGCTCCTTCCTCAGGTGAATGCCTCAGAGAAGAAATTAGTTTGATTAAAACTGTGCATCGAGTCTCGCATTCAAAAGAAAACAAATTTAATCAAATACGGTGTAGACCGAGTAGGCCGAATGACCTCTTTCTGCATTGTAGGGATTCTATGAGTTCTGGGGCAGGAGTCACCTGTTAAAAATAAACCGCAACAGGACTGGAACCAATATCCTCGCTGGGAGGTTCAGTTGTGTGGTTGGGAGTAGTTTACATAAAATTGGCGGCGGAGGGGTTTTGGATAGTACCAGAGAAAGAAGTAGTACCATATTAAATAGGAACAGCGCAAGAAGAACTGATCAGGGCAGGTTTAAAGTGAAAAAAAAGTGTAGATATGGAAATCACAAAGTGTAGTGAATAAGGTTGATAAGCTACAAACACAAATAACAGTATTGATTTGGGAAGTAATTGAGGTGTTAGAAGTGAAGATGTCCTCGAGGAAGTAAGGGCAGGATCCATTTGATTAGAGTTGAGAAGAAAGACAAGGTCACACTACTAGGGGAATTCTAAAGGTCTCCGAAAAGTCAGTAAGTGAGTAATATAAATCTACAGAGAAATCAGAGAACTATGATTTTAATTATCCAAAGATCTATTGTAATAATGTTACAGTAAAGAGGGAAGTTTCTGGAATGTGCTCAGGAGAATTTCTTGGCTAGTATATTCTCGACCTAACTAGGAAGGAGGGATATAGATCATTGTAGGTGGCAGGATATATTGATAATAATAATCTTTATTAGTGTCACAAGTAGGCTTACATCAACACTGCAATGAAGTTACTGTGAAAATCCCCTAGTCGCCATGCTATGGAATCTCTTCGGGTCTATGGAGGGAGAACGTCCAATTCACCTAACAGCACGTCTTTTGGGACCGGTTGGAGGAAACCGGAGCACCCAGAAGAAACCTGCGAGAATAATTAGCACTACATATGGGATCTTGTCCTTCATAAATAAAGGCATTGAGTCCAGAAACGGAGGTGTTAAACTGAACCTTTATACAGTTCTGGTTATGTCACTTCTAGAATATTGCATCCATTCTGCAGTAGCCTTTAGAAATGACGAAAAGTTCTTTGGGAGGGTGCAGAGGGGATTTATAAGAGTAGGCCATCCAGCACATCGGGCCTGTTCCACCATTCAAACAGATCATCTACCATTACGCCATCACTTCCCACTATCGCAATATGCCTTGATGTCACTAATGTCCAGAAATCTGTTGCTTCCTGTCCTGAGTGCTCAAGTGATTCATTTCCACAGATTTCGGAGGCGAATTCTCAGTCTTAAATGGCCTGCCTCTTAAGACTATGTCCCCATCCTATCTGCATCCACTGTCACACGCTGTAAGAATTTTGTACGTTTCAATTAAATCATCTCTCATTCTTCAAAACTCTGGAGAATCCAGGCCTGGTTTTCTTAATTGCTCCTCACAAGACAATCCGACCATCCCAGGGATTAGTTTGGTGAATCACCCTCTTATGACAAATATATCCGTTCTTAGAGAAGGTGATCAGAACGATACACAATATTCTAGGTGCAGCCTCACCAAGGCTCTACACAATTGCTGCAGTCTCACCAAGGCATCTTTACTCCTGCATTCAAATCCTCTTGCACTGAAGAGTAGCATACTCTTCCTAATTATTTCTTGCACTTGCATGCCAGCTTTTAATGACTAACGAGCAAGGTCACCCAGGTCCCTTTGGACATCTGCACTTTCCAACTTCTCACTATTTAATAAATACTTCTGTTTTACATATTTAAAAAAAAAATCAAAATGAATAACTTCACACTTATTCTCATTATATTTTGTGTTCTTGGCCATTCACTTGGCCTATCCTAATCCCCTCAAAGCATCCTTGCATCCTCCTCAAAACTTACATTCCGAGGGCAGCACGGTGGTGCAGTAGCACTGCTGCTCATGGCGCCGAGGTCCCAGGTTCGATCCCGGCTCTGGATCACTGTCCATGTGGAGTTTGCAAATTCTCAGTGTTTGCGTGGGTTGCTCCCCCACAACCCAAAAGTAGGTGGATTGGCCATGCTAACTTGCCCCTGAATTGGAAAAAAATGAATTTGGCACTCTAAATTTAAAAAACAAAACTTACATTCCCACCTAATTTTGTATTACCAGCCAATTTGGAAATATTACATTTGATGCCTACATCCAAATCATTTATGTAAATTCCCCACTAGTAGTAACTGCCTGCCATCCTGGGAATGACCTGTTTATTCCTACCCCTGTTTCTGATGATTAACCAATTCTAAATCCACACCAGTATATACTATCAACTTCAACGTGCTCCAATTTTGTTTACTATCGTCCTTTGTGGGATCTTAGCAAAAGTCTTCTGAACATCCAAATGCATCACATTCACTGTTTCTCCTTTATCTATGCTACATGTAACATCCTCAAAAAAACTCTTAACAGGTTTGTCAAACATGGTTTCCCTTTCATAATTCCTTGTGGATTCCCAATCATATCATTTTCTAAATGTTCAGTTATCATCACATCCTTTATAAGTTCTAACATTTTCCCTACTATTGACATCAAATAGGTCTGTAGTTCTCAGTTTTCTCTCTTCTTATATAATGAGGTTACATTTGGTACTTTCCAGTCTGCAGGAACTGTTCCAGAACCAAAGTCCAGAGTTTACAGAAGGGATTTTAGCTACAAGAAGAAGCTTACATTATTCACCTTCGAGCAAAGGAGATTGAGGGGAGATTTGATAATGTTCAAGGCTACAACAGGTTTAGAGAAGAAAAACAAAGAGTAGCTTTTCCCTTTAAGTGATTCTACAAACACCAAGGCATGTAGATACAAGATTTGGGGCAAGGGGTGCAGGGGGGGGAAACATGAGAATGCAAAGACGTACCTACTGACCTGGAATTTGCTGCTTATAATGATGGTGGAAGCGGATACAATGAAGGATTTTGAAAGGAAATCAGAAAGGCACCCAAGGGAGATAGATAGATGTGCAATTCCATGGGGATACAGCAGAGGAATGGGACTCACTGAGTTGCTTCAGAACCAGCATTGGCTCAAAGAGCATCATTATGACTCTAAAGAATATATTAATCAGATTCTATGATTGCCTTTCAACCTAGAGCCCTGAAGTAGCCTTGATACTAGTTCAGAAAAGCTATGAGGGTAGCAAATCAGACTGAAAGTTTCATTTTGTTTCCTCATCCGCTGCCCTTCCTCAAACAGGTTTACTATGCATTTCAGACTTAGGCCAGACAGGATAAATAGTTGTTTCTATTTCTCCAGTACTTTGGGCTTGGTCCAATATTATAAAAGGAAAGAAGGAATAGTACCTTTAATTCTTTCCCTCAGAATTGGGTCACATCAGCCAGCTAATTTCAGTAAGAGCTAATGAAAAATATTTAAATTAATAGTACTAAATGGAAAACTTGATGCGGTTTTGACTCCAATAATATGAATGTTCTGCGGTTAGATGATTCTGCTGCTTTTTGTGATCGTCCCAACTAAAAATAAACAACATTTCAAAGTGGAAGCATCTGCCTCTCCAACAACATTGGAAATTATTAACAGCATGGCCACAGGAGGTGGTTAGATTTACAACGTACACCTTTCCAGTCCTTCCATAATGAATTATATCTTCCACGATTTTCAAAAGGGGCAATAAAAATCTTGTTTCTTTAAAACAAAAATCTGAAGAATTCAGAATGTTATTCAAATTACCATCACTCACCTTTGATGGTTCCAACTTTATTCCTTCCTATAATTGGTTTGCTTGGTCATTTTTTCTGATCATAAAATGGAATTTCAACCACTTTCTCTGCTCCGGAAGCTGCCTCCAGAAACCTCATTTTGTGTCAAACCTTCCAAAAAATGAATACTGCAGAGCGGAGGAGTACTCCCGGCATGACTCACACCCCAGGGAAAAGTTTGTTCTCTTTTGAACAATGGCCGGGATTCTCCCCTACCCGGCGGGGCAGGGAGGTCCCGGCGTGTTGGAGTGGCGTGAACCACTCCGGCGTCGGGCCGCCCCAAAAGGTGCGGAAGGCTCCGCACCTTTAGGGGCCAAGCCCTCACATTGAGGGGCTAGGCCCGCGCCAGAGTGGTTGGCGCTCCGCCAGCTGGCGTGAACGGTCTTTGGCGCCACATCAGCCAGGGCCAAAAGGACTTCGCCGGCCGGCGTAAGTCTGTGCATGCGCCGGAGCGTCAGCGGCTGCTGACGTCACCCCGGCGCATGCGCAGGGGAGGGGGTCTCTTCCGCCTTCGCCATGGTGAAGACCATGGCGAACGCGGAAGAAAACGAGTGCCCCCACGGCACATGCCCGCCTGATCGGTGGCCCCCGAACGCGGGCCAGGCCGTGGGGGCACCCCCTGGGGTCAGATCGCCCCACGACTCCCCCCCCCAGGACCCCGGCGCCTGCCTGCGCCGCCAATCCCGCCGGTCAGGTAGGTGTTTTGATTCCCACCGGCGGGATAGGCTTGACAGCGGCAGGACTTCGGCCCATCGCAGGCCGGAGAATCGCCGGGGGGGGCCCGCCGACCGGCATGGCCGATTCCCGCCCCCGCCGAATCTCCAGTGGCAGAGAATTCGGGACACGGCGGGGGCGGGATTGACACCGGGCCCCGACGATTCTCTCGACCCAGCGGGGGGTCGGATAATCCCGCCCAATATTGTTCTCACTTCTAACCTTAAATTTCTCATTCCATTACAATCTTTCTCATTTCTATCAATAGTATGTGGTGTCTGATCAGTAGGACGCCCAAGGCTCTGCTTCAAGGATTTTTGCCAGCAAGGCATGAGGGCCCCAAACATCGACTATTGCACCTGGGAGTTGCCAGCTGACAGAAGGAAATGGTAACACCTGGTGGATACCACCATGATGGCCAGTGGCCACAGCAGCTTGGCAACAGATGCCAATGCTTAAAATTACAACGACACCTGGTAGTTTCAAGTACAGCACTTGTACTTGAGCCTGGATCTCATGGCATGGTGGCACAGTGGTTAGCACTGCAGCCTAACAGCACCATGGACCCGTTCCAATTCCGGCCTCAGGTGACTGTCCCGTGGCGATTGTACATTCTTCTGGGTGTTTCGGCTTCTTCCTAGTCCAAAGATGCGCATGTCAGGTGGATTGACTGACCATGTTAAATTGCCCCATAGTCCAGAGTGTGCAGGTTAGGTTATGGGCAGGGTGGACAGAAGGGTCGGTGCAGACCTGATGGGCTGAATGGCCTCTTTCTGCACAATAGGGATTCTATGAACGATTGGCCTCCTCACCCATCAGTAAAGATGCGTCATATAAAGACATGCCATCTGAATAGATGAAGAATCCTGACCATGGCTTGGCCAATACTCCCCTCTTCATGGAATATATCCATCACGTGCTCACAGAAAACCATCTACCTCCAGGGTCTCAAGCATCAGCCTTTCCTCTCTGCTACCATTTTTCAGGCTTTTAAAACACAAGCTTGGTGTCCAGAAGGCAGATCACCACCACCTTCTGAAGGGCAACTAGGAATGAGCAATAAATGCTGGCCTAGCCAGCGACACTCATATCATGTAAGTGAATAATAAACTAAAACTAAAGCCTGATCACTTTTGAATTACTTAAATCACATTCTTTTAAATCTTTCTGGTGTACTGAACAAGGTGCCTTGACTCTTCACACTTATTAATTTTCAAAAACACTACTCGTTGCTTGGGAAATGCATACGTGAAACAGAAAAAGGCAATAAATGAGAGGTTGAAACCTTTCATAAGGAATGGCTTAGTAAAATGTTATCGATGAGGCAATTTGTAACATTTATTCACATAAAGTGGCCCATGCAAGAGACAAGTCCCCAAAATTTCACTCATACAAAACAATGGTTACAAGGCCTCTATCCACTATCATTACCATCAGCCAGCACCCAAGCTTTTTTTTCCAATTCGTAATTCAATCATTACATTTTAAACAGATTTTTGTGCTATAATAGTTATATAGTGCCAGCCTCTTTTTCTCCCCGAAGACTTCAATCCCACATCACATTTTTAAACCGCTTTACCCTGTATCTATTGTGTTATGTTATTTCAAATGTAAAAAAAATCAGCAATCTTGGCTTCACCATCAGTTCTGACCTCAAACATAACCCCTTGCCATCTCATTTTCTAAAGCTGCCTCCAGGAGACTGTTTTTCTTTTCTGGCAAACATTTTATTTTTTTCTTCAACAACTTTTAACTTGTATGAAATTCCATTTTCAACCATGATTTGTAATTTTGAAAGGCTCTGCTAACACTGTTCTTATTCGGAAGAGTTGTCATGTATATCACAGCCCTCGAGGACCGAGAAACAACAATTGAGGATTATAATGTGTCGATTTGGTGTTGCAGCTGAGCCTACAATCTTTGGAGATTTCTGAGCTGGGAGGCACACCAGGGCAAAGATGTGACCCTGATACAAGCCAAACCGATATTTTTAGAGTCAGACAATGACACCAATTTCTACTCATAGCATTATGTATCGTATGCACTCATTTCTATTCTCCATTGACAAAACGGACCCTTTTCACGCAAGTAACTGTTAACCTTTGATCATCTAGGACAAAAAAAAATCCATGATCGTAGCTAATGGAAATATCCAGCTTTTAAAAATAGAATTGCACAGCATAATAGTGCATATAACCACGCAAATCTTCACCAAGCACTTCAGAAGGCACCAAATATAAGCCATTATCTACTGACTCCCTCTCGACTTTGATTTTCATTGTGGCAGCTCAGGCTATTTGACAGATGGGTCCAAAGAGCAATCTAGCATCCACTCAGACTACAGTACCAACTGTGGCGGATTTGCAGACTCCCTGGGATTTGTTTCTTTGTGCAGAAAGGCCAGATGGCCATTTTGAATGCTGCAGCCAGTATTGGTACGGGTGGGGTTAGAATTCAAAAATAGTAAATCTGGTATGTTGAACTTTCTAATAAGGAGTTGCATGTAAATTTGCGTTGGGGGAAAAATTAAACCCTAGCTTTTGTGGCTTCAAACCAACAGTGTTGAGGTTTTAGATGTAATTGTTCCCCAAGACATCTGCCTACACAGAAATACTTACACCTATCGGCAGACTTTTGCAATTTTCACTTCATGTGAAGATTGAGGTGAGACTCAAAGTGGAAGAAGGCTGATGTGGAGTAAAAACACCAGCAAAATGCTGCAGGACTGAATGAACTGTTTCTGTTCTGCATATTCTATATGTCTCATTTTCACCTCTCCAAGTTATCACTGGTAGGAAATGGGAAAATGAAGGTGATCGATATGTACACTTTTTTAAAGTTGCAAAAGCATGGAGGAATCAGGCAAGTAGGGATTTAAATCAGACAATTCATCTGTCAGATTGCTGCAGCTTTAAAGTGATGGAGGTTTTAAATCAAATACCTTGTGCATTCAGTGGTATCAAAACTGAAGCAACCCACAATTCATTTGGCACTTTGACCAAGATTAGTAAAACAGTGCTCTTCCGAATTAATTTTAGCTCAATAACAATAATTCCTTTTAGACAATGCGTGGTAGGAATTAAAACAAAACTTTTACCAAAACTCAGCAGTGATGTAAAATACTGTAACTATTTATCACAGCATCCCTCATTTAAAAAGTCAATCTTTCAAGTGAAAGGCATAAAAGGATGAACGATAAACATAGCATCCTGATGCAACTTATGTTCTTTATTCTGACAGAACCAGAATAGATTTTCTGTAGATAAAATATCTAATCACATTGCTCCCTCAACGACAACGAAAAAGCGATCCTTTCTTGTTCCAGTTCTCTACGCACTAAAGGTTTCTCCCCACTTTCACTTGCCTTTTCCAATTAAACAGCTTTAGTGCAAAATGTCCACACCAGAAGATCATAGCAGTTGCACTCACCATGATAGAAAAAAGTTTAAATGCCATTTTATACAGGAAAAAAAAACAGGTGTGCTTCTTTCAAGTGTGGGTGAGATATTGGAAATAAATACAAGTTTTGTTTAAAAGGTATCAGCACTGATGAGTCACCACTGCTATAACCTGCATGGTTTTCAGAAGTGCATTTCAATCACTAGTGTTATTGGTGCTCTGTTTATTACAACTACAGCAGCTCTTTTAAAGATAAATGATTAGGTTTAATGAATGCAGATCGTTATCCCAAAGTCAACGCTATCAAACAAGTTATTAATTTTATTGCATTCTCGTGACTGAGACTAACATAGGTGTGGATAAATAATTTGAATAGAAAGTTCTTGGGATGGTGATACAGTAAACATTAATAGTTACTTATAGAGCATCTCAAATTATATTTGTACTTAAAAATCACCGCCATCTACTTGTGCTGAAATGCCCTATTAATTTTGTTGTTCATTGTGCTCCTCAGGACTAACTAGATGAAGCACATCATGTGAAGTCTGAAAAAGCAGGGATTTCGGTGTCTAACAAAAAGCGACCGAAACGACTGGATGAGATAGAGAGAGAAATAATTGAGAAGACGCGTACACAGGATAAATTGAACAGCACATACATAAAAGAAGTGTTCTGATGCCACACAATAGCACTACAATTAGAATGAAATAAGAGGGCAATAGTTCGCAGCACGCACAGCTACCTTCAAACAAAAAATACCATGAAAGTATTCGCAGGAAGCCCAAGGCTAACTAAAAATAACGTACGAATCAGTACAGCGGTACTTTAAATAACTCATCCTGCATCTGTTGTGAAGCATCAAAACAGGGGGGAGGAGGAGGAGGAGAGTTCAATTTAGGCTATCAATTCCTTAGGCTTTCAATTCCTCATTTTAGCAGTTCTGCAAGTCGAAAACGTGAGGAGATTCCTCGTCAAGTTACTGCACAAACAATTTCAACGCACAAAAAAAAAACACAAGGCAAAAAAAAACCCCCTAAACCGCCAAACATTATGTGGGAGTCAGCACTGGGGGGGGGGGGGGTGGAGAAAAAAAATATGTTGGTAAATGGAGCCAGACCGCAGCCTTCTTGGGCCTAGTGCTGTAATGGAACAAAGCCAAGCCTGCTCTAGTTTGCACTGAACACAGCAGATTAACACACACACTACTGGCTGCTGCTCCAGAAAGCACACGCCGGCGCCAACTTTCACCTCAACATTTTCATTTTTAATATTTATATCCTTTCCCCCACCCCACCACTTTGAGAATGGTTTCCGGCCTGGCTGGGGAGTATATATATCTCTGTGTGGGGGGGTTTGTGTGTGTCTAGGCGGAGCGCTAGAGACGGTTCTAGCAAAGAGAGAAAGCCTGCCGATCTAGCATTGTGATAGCGAGCGCCCCAAACAGAAATAAAAGAGGAGGGGGGGAAGAAAAAAAACACAAGTCCACACACAAAAAAAAACACCCGCTTCTTTGCCCGCCCGAGGGAGACTGGGATTCAAAAAGCCAGCGAAGGTTTTTGGTGAGAAAATACTGTACCTTTCCCCTCCTCCGGATTCTTGAAGCTCCGGGACTCGCGTCTCTGCTCGAGCGCGGGAGCGAGGGCGGACTGGATTAATCTAGACAAACGCTGCAAGAACCCCGTCAATCATCCCGCTTAAAGGGGCCACCCTGACCCCGCGCCTCCAACTTCTCACAACCCCCCCCCCCTTCCAATCAATCCTCTAACTGACATTTCCTCGCCCCCCTCAACCAACTAAAACAAAAGCGATGCCGAGGTATTTTGTTCTTTTGTTGTTGTTGTGGAAAACTTGCACTAGTGAATCATCACCCATTTCTCCTCCCCCCCTCAGGGCCTCACATCCAATGAATTGTGTAGCACTTAATTTTTTTCTCTCAATAAAAGCAAACCGATTTATATCTAACAAAAAATAACCAACACATCTGTCATAATATACACATCAGTATTATGTGCAGTGACATAACTGTACTGACACACTGACTGACACACTGCAAGACCAATCAACACACACAACACAGCAGCCAATCACCAGTTAGGGCACGCTCGCTATAAAGCCAGAGGGCACTAGTTTTCTCACTCATTCGGGATGCAGCCTCTGAGATGGATGGAGCTTGCAACTAGTAGCCAAACTGTCAACATGTGCTAACAGTTTAGACTGGTCAGGATAGGCATAGGTCTTCAGTTAATCTAATATAGTGTCGATCCACAATGCAAGTATGTTCAACAGTTCTTAGCTTAATAAAATAGTGTTTGTAGTCTGTCTGTGTTACTGCTAAGGTAAACACAGTCTCCACAGATCCAGAGTACCCAACACATCAACATCTACAGAGGAATGAGGTTGCAGGTCAGACCTCTCCTGATTGATACAATTTGCCAAGGTGCCAGGGGACAAACAACAACAACCTAGATTTATAGAATCCCTACAGTGCAGAAGGAGGCCATTTGGCCTGTCTAGTCCGCATGGGCCCTTGGAAAGAGCACCTGACTTCAGCCCATGCCTCAACCCTATCGCCGTAACCTCAGTAACCCCACCAATGGGCAGTTTAGCATGGTCAATCTACCCAATTTGCATGTCCCTGGACTCTGGGAGGAAACCGGAGCACCTGGAGGAAATCCATGCAGGCACGGGGGAGAAAAGTACAAACTCCACACAGACGGTCACCCAAGGCTGTAATTGAAAACGGGTCCCTGGTATTGTGAGGCAGCAGTGCTAACCACTGTGCCACCATGCCGCCCTACAGCAGCTTTAACGTAATAAGACACACAGAGGAACATCACAAAACAAAGCATGACACCAAGCCACACAAACTGATATTAGGTGAGGGGTGACCAAAAGTTTGCTTAATGAGGTATGTTTGCAAGGAGGGATGCAAGGTAGAAAGGTGAGAGGCTTAAGGAGGTGCACAGAGCTTGGGGCCTGGGTAATTGCAGGTGTGGCCACCGTTGGGGGAAATAGGAAATCAAGGATGCTTAAGAGGCCAGAATTAGATGAGCACAGATACTTTGGAGGGTTGTAGGATGAGAGGAGATTACAGAGATGGGAGGACTAAGAGTGGTTTGAAAACAAGGATGAGAATTTTAAAACCAAGTTCGGGCCTACGTACAAACATATATATGAACATACAAATTAGGAGCAGGAGTAGGCCATTTGGCCCCTTCAGCCTGCTAAATCATTCAAAGATATGCAGGTTAGGTGGATTGGCCATGCTAAATTAACCCTTGGTGACCAAGGATGTGCAGGTTAGATGGTGTTATGGGGATGACGCACCTGGGTAGGGCACTCTTTCAGAGGGTCGGGGCAGACTTGATGAGCCGAATGACTCATGACTATCCGAAAGAAAATAATCCTTCTCATCTTTGCTTTAAAAAGGAGACACTTTATTTTTAAATTTGTCACCTAGTTCTCATTTCTCCTTCAAGGCAAAACATCCTTTCAGCATCCACCCCGTCGATCTTACATGTTTCAGTAAGATCACCCTCTCATTCTTCTGAACTCCAGCCTGTCCAACCTTTCCACATAAGATAACCACCCGCAACCCCCCCCCCCCTCCCCCCACTGCACCCCACCCCCCTACCACCCACCCGCCCACAACCCCCATTCCAGGTCAGGTGAATAAGTCTTCTCTGAACTGCTTCTAACACAGTTATATCCTTTCTTAAACAAGGAGACCAAAACTGTACAGATGTCGTCTCACTGACAACCCTGCACAAATGTAGCAAAACGTCCCTAATTTTATATTCCATTCTTCTTACAATAAATTACAACTTTCCATTTGTCTTCCTAATCACTTGCTGTAGCTGCATTCTTACGTTTTGTGATTCATGTACCAGAATATCCAGATCCCTCTCTACCTCAGAGTGCGGCTTCTCTATTCTTCTTACCAAAGTGGACAGATACAGTTTCGCACATTAGTCTCCATGTGCCAATCTTTTGCGCACTCAATGTATCTATAATCCTTTTGTGGGCTCCTTATGTCCTCTTCACTTACTTTCCTACCTATATTTGTGTCATTAGCAAATTTAACAACCATATATTTGTCTGTAAATAGTTGAGGCTCCTGCATTGATCCCTGCAGCACTCCACTTGTCACTGCTTGTCAACCCAAAAATGACCAATTTATGACTACTCTGTTTCCTGTTAGCTAATTGATCCTCTATCCATGGTAATATGTTGCTCCCTACACCTTGGGCTTGTATTTTGCATAGTAACCTATGATGTGTCACCCTGCCAAATGTCTTCTGAAAATCTAAGTACAGTACATCCACAGGTTCCACTTCATCCGCATTGTTTGTTATTTGCTCAACGAACTTCAATAAATTAGTCAAATATGATTTCCTTCTCTCAAAACTACGCTGAATGTGCCTCATGGTGTTATTTTCTAAGTGCCTCACTATAACCTGCTTAATAATAAATTCTAGCATTTTTCCTATAATAGATGTTAAACTAACTAGCATGTAGTTCCCTACTTTCTGTCACTATTTTTATTGAATCAAAGAGTCATGTTAGCTATTTTCCAATCTGATGGGAGACTTCCAGAATATAGGGAATTTTAGAAAACTCAAACCAATGCATCTACTAATACACTCCATCAGAATATGGGGACTTGCCAACTATTAATTCTAATACTTTTCTCAGTATCTTTCCCTGTGATCCTCCCTCCCTTTCGCTTCCTGATTCACAATTATTTCTGGGATATTATTTGTATCATCTATCAGGAAAAATATATGTTCAATTCATCTGTGATTTCCTTGTATTCCATTATTAATTCCCCAGAATCACTCTCTGGAGGATAGTTACTTTATTTATTATTTTCCTTTTAAAACTTGTGGCTAGTTCTCTCGTACTCTAATTTTTCCCTCCTTATTAAACTTTTCATCACTTCTTGCTGTTTTTTTATATTCTGTCCAAACTTCTGACCATCTACTCACTTTTGCAGAATTTTGTGCTTTTTCTTTCAATTTTCTACCATCTTTAGATTCTTTAGTTAACCATGGATGGTGCGTCCTTCCCTTGGAGTGTCTTTCTCACTGGATTGTATCTTCCCTGAGTATTCAAAAATATCTCCTTAAATGTCTGCCACTGATTCCACATGTTGATCATTATTGAGCGGCACGGTGGAACAGTGGTTAGCACTGTTGCTTCAGAGCGCCAGAGATAATGAAGCAAAATGAGGGATTCAACAGCAAATGAGCTGAGACAGGGGAAAAGTCAGACAATAGTACAGAGATTTTGGAAATAGACTGTCTTAATGATGGCAGGGATATAAGGGCAGAAACTCAATTCAGGGTCAAATGTGACACCAAGATTGTGAACAGACTGGCTTAATCTCAGATGATTGTTGGCAGGGAAAAGGGTACAGGACAGTAACAAGGGAAAGGAATTTAGAGCGGAGACTGAAAAGGATGTCTTCAGAATTCCCAATATTTAAATAAGGAGGAAATTTCAGCTCATCCAGTGCAGGATTTCAGATAAGCAGTCTAATAGGAACAGCAGAGAAGTTGATAGAGGCAGCAGTGAGATAGTAGCTGGGTGTCGTCAACATATGTGCAAAAACTGACACTGTGCTTTTGGATACATTTGAGAGGCAGCATGAGGTGTAGGAGGGACCAAACATATAGGGCGCGACCAAACGTATTGTGCTTGAACGAGAGCGCGGTACGGCCGAGTGAGGCCTCCTGACAACCTTTACACCTCACGGGATATACCCAAGTCCTACGAGGCATCAGAATCCCGTCCAAAATGAGCATGTCCAAACGGCATGCATCTAAGTAGGATTTAAATCTACTTAAGTGAGCTTACTTGGGATCGACCGGCCTCCCCAGCGAGGCTGCAGTCGGGCTCCGTTCAGTACTGATCCACCGGAAGCCCCCTGCAGGCAGGGTCAGTGTATGGTGGCTCCCTGGCATGTGGACAGGTTGGCACAGCCCAGCTGGCATGAGCACTGCCAGGGTGCCAGGAGGCAGTGCAAGGGTGCCTTGGTGCCAGGGTGGTACTGCCAAGGATCAGGGCCCGAGGGGGGCCATGCCCATTAAAGGAGGCTGGAGAGGGGTATGAATGGTGAGGGGTGGGAGGTGTGGGGTAGTTAAGTAGGGGGCCTGAAGAGGTGGAGCCCCCAGGGACCCTGTAGTGGGTCCTCACTTGGGGGTGTGTGGGTGACATTTCCCATGGGCGGGGGCTGTGGGGGACCCGCAATCTCACTTAACGATCAGGGCAGCCTTTCAAAATGACGGCCCAATCTCTGAGTTTAGCTCCCCAGTGCTGAAAAAGAGTGTGGGCGAAATTGGTGAGAAACTTCCCAGGGCCTATAAAAGTGACTGAGGGTGCAATTTAACTAAAATGTGAACAAAGTCCCATAGCGGGCACGAATAACTGCCTGTTTCCCAGCCCTCACAGCGCCGAGAAACACAAGGATATAAAACGCGACTTGCGTTTGTTAAGGGTCCTCAACGGGGAACGCGTGACCGAGGCCGCACATTGCCTCGTTTGCTGCACTGAGGAGCTCCGCGCGCCGGAACGCCCCAGGGTAGCGAGAGATTGGGACGAGACCCCCAAGCCCCTCAAGCCCCAATGCGCTATGGGAGGTTCCCTGGCCCTCCCCGCACCGTCTCCAACACCTACGCTGGACACCCCAGCCTGATTGCACCTGTGCAAACAAATGCCGGTGTGGCCCCTTGGCAGTGCCAGGCTGGTACCCAGGAGGCACTGCAAGGGTGCCAGGTGGCACCAGCAGCATCAGGAGACCATCTCACCCAAAGGGCATGCACTTGGGGGCCTCCGATCCCCTGGGAGACCTCTACAAGTGCCATTCTGTCCCGTCCCTTTTTGTGGAGACCAGTTTTTTTTAAAAAAAATTTCAAAAAATATACTTTATTCATAAAATTTATAATGAACATTACAGAACATTTCAAATTGTCTTGACTGTACATTTCCAAGGTTACACATTCACTTGTCTTCCTTCCATTCAATTGGGATGACATTACACACATATCCTTCTTTATGTTACAGTTCTTTCTTAAATATTTACATTGTCATGTTTCTTTTATACATTAGAGTATTGAAGACCCGGACCGAGGGTTTTTACACTGTTACCCACCCCTCGGTGTACATTTGCTGGTGAGACCTTACACAGTGGTCTTTCCCCATTGCGCCTTGACGGCAACTGCCCCAAGCTTGAGTGCGTCCCTCAGCACGTAGTTCTTTGGACCTTGGAATGTGCCAGTCTGTAACATTCGGTCGAGGACAATTCTTTGCACTGGAAGATCAGCAAGTTTCGGGCAGACCAAAGAGCGTCTTTCACCGAGTTGATGACCTTCCAGCAGCAGTTGATGTTTGTCTCGGTGTGTGTCCCTGGAAACAGTCCGTAGAGCACAGAGTCCTGTGTCACAGAGTTGCTCGGGATGAACCTTGACAAGTCCCACTGCATCTCTCTCCAGACGTTCTTTGCAAAGGCACATTCCGCAAGGAGGTGGGTGACCGTCTCATTTCCCCCACAGCCACTCCGAGGGCAGCGTGCAACGGTGCTGAGCCTTTGGGTGTACATGAAGAATCTGACGGGGAGGGCCCTTCTCACCACCAGCCAAGCTAGGTCTTGGTGCTTGTTTGTAAGTTCTGGTGATGAGGCGTTCTGCCAGATGACTCTGACAGTCTGCTCAGGGAACCATCCCCGTGGAGTGGAGACCACATTTTTGTGGAGACCAGTACTGAACGGTGCTTGCCCGAGCTCTCCTTCGTGAGGGAAATTGTTCCCATGTCTCGGGTAAATCAGGAATCTGCACACTAAAGTGAGACTGGCTCACTCTATTATGAAGATTTGCTAAATATTGATTCCATCCACAGTTCACATCGCAATGCATCGCAAGATCGCGTTAGATTTTGCAAAACTGTGCGAGCCGAGTAGATCCCGGGATCGGGGTCTTCAGGCTTTTATTGGCCACACTGCACCATGGCGAGCTGCATTTGAGGCACAGCATGGCCATTAAATCACAAGTATAATTTGATAGCAGTGGGGAACTGGCAGATAAAGCTGGCGGGAAACTCCCTGCAAAACCGGCCACAGATATAGAACATAGACATGTTTCCATTAAATTCCGCCCATAAAATTGGGGATGACAGAAGTGAGCCTCACGGTAGCATGGTGGTTAGCATCAATGCTTCACAGCTCCAGGGTCCCAGGTTCGATTCCCGGCTGGATCACTGTCTGTGTGGAGTCTGCACGTCCTCCCCGTGTGTGCGTGGGTTTCCTCCGGGTGCTCCGGTTTCCTCCCACAGTCCAAAGATGTGCGGGTTAGGTGGATTGGCCATGCTAAATTGCCCGTAGTGTAAGGTTAATGGAGGGATTGTTGGGTTACGGGTATGTGGGTTTAAGTAGGGTGATCATTGCTCGGCACAACATCGAGGGCCGAAGGGCCTGTTCTGTGCTGTACTGTTCTATGTTCTATGATGGTGCAGGAGCAAGAAGAGAAGCCATTGAAAATAATTTTCTGGCTACGATTAGAAAAGTAAGATTTGGAACCCTCCTGCTCTTGTTCAGGTCATGCCTTGTGATATTTTATCTCCACCAGAGAGGGCAAACAGAGCCTTGGTTTAGTATATCGTACAAAAGGTAGCACCTCTTGCAATCCATCACTCCCTCAACCTGGATTACGTACGTGCTCAAGTCTCTAGGGTCGAGATTAAACCCACAGCTTTCAGACTCAAAGACAAGAGTGCTGCCACAGAGCTGACATCTGGGATGAAATCTGTGAGAAGACAAATAAATAACAATAAATGGGACTCAACAATTTGAGTCTCAAATAGTTGAATAAATGAGGAACACAATAGTCAATACTACAGTTCAGTATATTACACCCACAAGAGTGGCTCAATCCTTGCTGGATAGGGGCACCCTGTGGTATTAGTTTGGCTTTTGCCACATACCCATCAGTTGAAAATTTTTTATTCTGTTGGGTGTTGGAAGTGTGAATTAATAATGGGCAATTGACCCTCCCCCTCCATCTCACCTCTGTTTCTTTCTCAATCCTTCAGCATTATCTACCCAAATGGCAACAGTGCCTTGTAGCGTGAGATTATCTAACGCCTGTCAGGGTAGATGAGGGGCCTCAGTGGGGAACTCTACAGTGAGGCTGCACTTTGCCCCGTTTTCTGCACTGAGCAGCTCCACTCGCCGGAACTCCTCAATCTCTTGAGCCCCTGACACAGCCCTCGGTCCCCCAAGCCCCAACTATAAGGAGATTCCCTGCCCCCCCGGTACCCCACACACCCCGTGGAGGGTACACTCTAGCCTAATCGCCTCGGCGGAAAATATGGCAGTGGCAAGGTGGCGGTGCCAGGGTGCCCAGGTGGCAACAGCAGTACCAGCATACCACCCTGCCCAGAGGGCATACAACTGGGGACTCCAATCCCCTGGGCGACCCCCACGAGTGCTGTTTCGTCAGGCCCCCATTTGCGGAGACCAGTACTGAATGGCGCATGCCCGAGGTCTCCAAGGAGAGGGAGTTAGATCCCGCGCCTTGGTTAGATCCTGGGAGACTAGCTGTCTGACTCGAATATGTAGATTTGCCAGAAAGTTCACATTGCGACTTCTCGCAAGGCCTGGCGAACCGGATGTATCCCGAAAGTGGGATCTCTTGGCATCTACCGGTCACCTTGAGCCACAATGGGCACAATGCGATCGGTAGATCCTTGCCAGTATGTCTCCTTGGTTAAGGAGATAGACTCTTGGTCTGATCATTCGCTAACATCCGATGAAGATACATCCTGAGATTAGGAAACGTGCTATACAAAAGTCTTTCTTCTGTCTCATATCTCCTTTGCAGTAGTCTGAAATAAAGTTTTGTTACACACAATACCCTGCACAGTAAATAAGCAGTCAACAAGGGGAAGTAGATAAGATCCGGTCATCTTCACATCTGAAGGACCCAACCACTGACACAGCAATATTCCCTTGGTTCTGCATTGAAATGGCAGCACAGATTTATGCCCAGACATGAACCCGCAAACCTCTGACTCAGAGCTAAGAGTGCTACCTGCTGAGCCATGACAGACATCTTCTTACTATTTCATAATGTAACTGTATTGGGATCTCTGGAATGGCCATGGCCAACAAGTTTGGGGATCCACCCCACTTCATCAATTTCTTCATTCCCTTTTGTCTTTTTGTCTTTCTCCCTCACTTTTTCCCAAGACATTTAAAAAAAATAAATTTAGTGTACCTAATCAATTTTTTCTAATTAAGGGGCAATTTAGCGTGGCCAGTCCACCTAGCCTGCACATCTTTGGGTTGTGGGGGTGAAACCCATGCAAACACAGGGAGAATGTGCAAACTCCACACGGACAGTGACCCAGAGCCGGGATCGAACCTGGGACCTCGGCGCCGTGAGGCAGCAGTGCTAACCCACTAGGCCACCGTGCTGCCCCCCCAAGACATTTTTAAAACTCTTATGCGTTAACCTATGGATAGCTGAAGATGCCTGGGTTTTTGACCAGGCCAATGTTTCAAGTGAATACTAATTGCCAGGTGTCTACCCAGTTCCTTACCTCTCAAAATCAATATCCAGAATGTTTTCTTCTATCCTTTTCACCCTGACCAAATGATAGTGACTACTATACTGCTTCTGCAAACTTGTCTTATTTCCTGATGTACATCAATGTCTAATAGCTTTACTCTTGACTCTGATTACAATCATTTGTGCTTATTTGCTCTCTTATCCTTTTTGTACATTAAAAAATTGCTAACGTGCAGGGTTTAATTAATCCAATTGTCTGTAGATTTGATATCCCTATTGACAAGTAATTTGTTGAACAACATAAGATAACAACCTTAAGTTCAATAAGTGCAGCTGGAATCTCAGAGAACAAAATGCCATCAGTCCAAGGAAGCATTGAGCTATTGCTTTGTTGAGATTGCAGGAGGATTATACTAAAAAAGAAAAAAACAATAATTAACTCTATGACTTCTGAGGACAACATAGTTGAGAATAATAACATAGAGAAAGAAAGATTTAATTGAAGAATTTTCTGAGAGGAAAAATAGAGTAAACTAAATGAATTAATATTCACTTCAAACAAGCATCAGATAATGGTTTGGAGCATGATTTGTTCTCTGTATGATCGGTTTATTGTAACTATGTACAAACCCAAAGGGTTGGATTTTACCAGCCTTCTGGAGACAGGCGGAGAGGCAGAGGGGCTTATAAAATGGTGGATGATGTCAGTAAATAAGTCTGCAGCCATCCCGCTTCCACAGAACATCCCCAATGGCGGGAACGGCAGTGGCTTAGCTGTCAGCTGGCCAGAGGTGGAAGGTAAATTAATTTAATAAATTGGCCAATTAACAGCCACTTTCCAATCCCGCTGGCATTTTACAAATGTTGGAAGAGGCCTCTGCCAAACGATGAGACCACCAGTTATATCAACTCCCAGTGGCTTCTGGCTGCTCCATGATAGACAGAGGGGGTAGCTGGAAGTAATAGCTGCCACTGTTGTTCCAACACCACCACTGGTTCACCACTTTGAACGCCAGGATATGGCACATTAACAATAACTCTAACTGCTCTTTGAATTGCCTCTCCCTCTCCCTGTAGCCTCAGCAATAGCCAACTCCATTGGTGGTAGATGCTCTTGGTCATCTCATTTGGTCAGCAGCTCAGAGAGTTGGGCGACAATCCTGAATTAAACAACAGTCCCAGCAATAGCCTCTTAACTGGCTTTAGCCAAGAAAATCACTCTGGGATCCTGCTGTGCACCCGCATGGGCTCAGGACCCACTTTCGATCCCGGTGGCAGAATGTCCTGGATGCACATACAATTCTAGCCATAGTTACTCTACAATCATAAAGGCAGTACTATACATCGAGGCAATTTACAACCGATGATAAGTTAAGTCTTCTAATCAAAAGCTCAATAGAACAATGGAGTTTAGCTGCATGAGCATGCCTTAATGCCATTGGCAGTAAGTCAAAGAATGCAGGGAGACAATGCAAAATTCCTCAGCAATCATGATGATGGCCCGATTTTTACACTGTGTAAGTGAATGTGTTATGAGCGGGTTTAAAGCAGGCCGCTAATACAAGAGCCAAATACCGTGGATACTGGACACCTGAAATAGAAAATGCTGATCATACTCAACAGGTCAGGCAACATTTGTGGCGGGAAACAGAGTTAATGGCCAAACTTTTCCACTGGCTGCCCTATGGCTGACTCTCCGAGACCCTCGAGGCAACAGAGAATCCTGTCTGGCCTCAACCGCATCCAATAATCTGCCCAGGTCGGCATCCCCGAATTGTGGAGCTGGTCTTCTCAGAGGCATGACTGCGAGCTGAGTGGGGCTGGCTGAGTGGGGCTGGCTGAGTGGGGCTGGCTGAGTGGGGCTGGCTGAGTGGGGCTGCGAGCTGAGTGGGGCTGGCTGAGTGGGGCTGGCTGAGTGGGGCTGTGAGCTGAGTGGGGCTGGCTGAGTGGGGCTGGCTGAGTGGGGCTGGCTGAGTGGGGCTGGCTGAGTGGGGCTGCGAGCTGAGTGGGGCTGGCTGCGGGGCTGGCTGAGGGGGGCTGGCTGAGTGGGGCTGGCTGAGTGGGGCTGGCTGAGTGGGGCTGGCTGAGTGGGGCTGGCTGAGTGGGGCTGGCTGAGTGGGGCTGGCTGAGGGGGGCTGCGAGCTGAGTGGGGCTGGCTGAGTGGGGCTGGCTGAGTGGGGCTGGCTGAGTGGGGCTGGCTGAGTGGGGCTGGCTGAGTGGGGCTGCGAGCTGAGTGGGGCTGCGAGCTGAGTGGGGCTGGCTGAGTGGGGCTGCGAGCTGAGTGGGGCTGGCTGAGTGGGGCTGCGAGCTGAGTGGGGCTGGCTGAGTGGGGCTGGCTGAGTGGGGCTGGCTGAGTGGGGCTGGCTGAGTGGGGCTGCGAGCTGAGTGGGGCTGGCTGAGTGGGGCTGGCTGAGTGGGGCTGGCTGGGGGGGGCTGGCTGAGTGGGGCTGGCTGAGTGGGGCTGCGAGCTGAGTGGGGCTGCGAGCTGAGTGGGGCTGGCTGAGTGGGGCTGGCTGAGTGGGGCTGGCTGAGTGGGGCTGCGAGCTGAGTGGGGCTGGCTGAGTGGGGCTGGCTGAGTGGGGCTGGCTGAGTGGGGCTGCGAGCTGAGTGGGGCTGCGAGCTGAGTGGGGCTGGCTGAGTGGGGCTGGCTGAGTGGGGCTGGCTGAGTGGGGCTGGCTGAGTGGGGCTGCGAGCTGAGTGGGGCTGGCTGAGTGGGGCTGGCTGAGTGGGGCTGCGAGCTGAGTGGGGCTGGCTGAGTGGGGCTGCGAGCTGAGTGGGGCTGCGAGCTGAGTGGGGCTGGCTGAGTGGGGCTGGCTGAGTGGGGCTGGCTGAGTGGGGCTGGCTGAGTGGGGCTGCGAGCTGAGTGGGGCTGGCTGAGTGGGGCTGGCTGAGTGGGGCTGGCTGAGTGGGGCTGGCTGAGTGGGGCTGGCTGAGTGGGGCTGCGAGCTGAGTGGGGCTGCGAGCTGAGTGGGGCTGGCTGAGTGGGGCTGGCTGAGTGGGGCTGCGAGCTGAGTGGGGCTGGCTGAGTGGGGCTGGCTGAGTGGGGCTGCGAGCTGAGTGGGGCTGCGAGCTGAGTGGGGCTGGCTGAGTGGGGCTGGCTGAGTGGGGCTGGCTGAGTGGGGCTGGCTGAGTGGGGCTGGCTGAGTGGGGCTGGCTGAGTGGGGCTGGCTGAGGGGGGCTGGCTGAGTGGGGCTGGCTGAGTGGGGCTGGCTGAGTGGGGCTGGCTGAGTGGGGCTGGCTGAGTGGGGCTGGCTGAGTGGGGCTGGCTGAGTGGGGCTGGCTGAGTGGGGCTGCGAGCTGAGTGGGGCTGGCTGAGTGGGGCTGGCTGAGTGGGGCTGGCTGAGTGGGGCTGCGAGCTGAGGGGGGCTGGCTGAGTGGGGCTGGCTGAGTGGGGCTGGCTGAGTGGGGCTGCGAGCTGAGTGGGGCTGCGAGCTGAGTGGGGCTGGCTGAGTGGGGCTGGCTGAGTGGGGCTGGCTGTGCACGATCGGTTTAAGTGCTGCTCTCCCTTGTTAGCGGGGTTTTGGCAAGTGTGGTCCCGATGAATCAGCCGACAAAACCATTATTTGCGGTGTGAAGCCCGTGGGGCCTTGTTAAGTGGAGCAATTAACATTTTATAGCGGTGACGGCCTCGCTGGGCCGAGGGTCGGGAAACTCGCGATAATTCCCGCTCACTACCACACTTAGAAACGTTTTGGTTAAATCACAACCATTGCGTCCAGTCCTGCCGCCTTGCTGCTCTCCCTTTCAGTGTGAAATATGACATTGTAGAAAACGCTATAAGATATAACAATTAGGGGCGGCACGTGGCACAATGGTTAGCATTACTGCCTACGGCACTGAGGACCCGGGTTCGAATCCCAGCCCTGAGTCGCTGTCCGTGTGGAGATTGCACAGTCTCCCCGTGTGGGTTTCACCCCCACAACCCAAAGGTGGGTTAGGTGGATTGGCCAAGCTAAATTGCCCCTTAATTGGAAAAAAATAATTGGGTACTCTAAACTTTTTTTAAAAAGATAGAACAATTACATTTATGTTGTACATTTAGTGGTCCAGATCTTCTGGTCCTGCCCGTGAGAATTTGATGGACAAGCGCAGTAGCATAGTGGTTAGCACAGTTGTTTCACAGTTCCAGGGTCCTAGGTTTGATTCCCGGCTTGGGTCAGTGCCTGTGCGGAGTCTGCACGTTCTCCCCGTGTCTGCGTGGGTTTTCTCCGGGCGCTCCGGTTTCCTCCCACAGTCCAAAGATGTGCGGGTTAGATGGATTGGCCATGCTAAATTGCCCTTAGTGTCCAAAAAGGTTAAGTGGGGTTATGGGGATAGGGTGGAGGTGTGGGCTTGGGTAGGGTGCTCTTTCCAAGGGCCGGTGCAGACTCGATGGGCTGAATGGCCTCCTTCAGCACTGTAAATTCTATAAGCAAAACGTCCATTGACCTTGGGCGGGAATTTCTGATCCCAGTCAGAGAGGGACCAGAATATCCAACCGAGAAATCAATGGAAAAAAAGTAAAAGATCAATTCTAAGCCAAAGGTTAAAGCACAGATATGACACTGCCTGGGTGTACGGACCAACATGTGTTATAATCCAGCTTCTCCTTGATGAGTCTCTGATTTCAACTAATCTGTTGAGAGGCAGCGTAGAACACAAACTTGGAGAATAAATGAAAGGGAAATTATTTGGCAAGTTCTTAGCCACGTCTCTGGGGATGGTTTCAAGAGGCAGAGTAAAGATAAAACAACAATTGAAAAAAAAGTAGTAACAATGAAAAGGTACTTCTTGTTTGTTTGTTAATTGAAGGTAAATTTAGGAACCCTAAATTTAGCCAATTATTGTTCACAATATTAAAGTATATGGGCTTCAAATTGCAAATGTAAATTGGCATTTTGTAGCAATATCATCAGGTAAGATGACAGTAATATTATTGCGCATATTCTTTTGTTGCAAGTCTGATTGATTTCATCGTTGAAGGGATAGAACTCTGCTGACTTCATCCCTTTGCACTTTGTGTCTATTCGATTTTATTATTGTAGGGTAGTACGGTGGCGAACTGATTAGCACTGCTGCCTCATGGCGCTGAGGACCTGGGTTCGATCCCGGCCCCGAGTCACTGTCCGTGTGGAGTTTGCACATTCTCCCCGTGTTTGCGCGGGTCTCACCCCCACAACCCAAAGATGTGCAGATTAAGTAGATTGGCCATGCTAAAATGCCCCTTAATTTAATAAAAACATTTCATTATTGTAGCAGGCAGTAAACATGCTGCAGTTGGCATCCTTTACTCCAAAGTTACAACATGCTGTTGCAATTCTTGTAGAGGCCGGTAACTTTTTAAAAGCGACAAATTTCCCAAATGATCATCGGAAATAAACAGACGGATGAATTCACTTTTTAAGACTTTTACTGCAATAAACAGATTAAACCCAACAAACATAAATTAGTGGAGAACTGATACATCAAGTTAAAGAAAAAGGCAAGTGTTGCATTCATTGTGCCACCTGCCACGTGGTTTTCAGCGGCGGAGGTGGCCCACTAGCGGGATTTTCTGGTCCCGCTGATGTTAATGGGATTTCTCATTGACTGCACCCCTCAGCGACCGGAATATCCCGCTGGCGTGAACAGCCTGTAAATTCTGCCCTAACGCAAAATATGTCTTACAAAATGGTTTTACTCTCAGCCACTTTTCTAGTAGAGATGTAGCATTAAAGGAACTGTCTCATAGTCATTTCCAGCTCTCCAGCAGAGGTTCCACCTCTCACTGCCACACCAGGTCAAAACTTCAGTGTCCTTTGACTCCAATCGTTCCACTCTACCTGAATCTTCTGGATCCGGTTATCGCCAGCAAGGCACAACACCGCCTGTTCTCAAAATATTCGTGAGCCCCTTCTGTCCTGTCCCATTTCTTTTGACAGAAACTGAACCCTTAATAGCGTCCCATCTGGTCTTCAACCTAAACATCTTTTCCTGCTTCTCCACAGCATCAGCTTTTGTCTCAGCAGCAGCCTTTCTTCTGCTCTGTGATCGCTTTTCAGAGATACTAAAACTGCTACCCGACACCGCAATGGGTTTCTATTTGAATTTTTCCCATCCCATGGCAACCTGAGTTCCCGTTGGCACTTCATAGAACTACGGTGTTCACCAGGAATTCAGAACTATCTGCTTTACTTTAAGTTAAAGGGCCCTTTTAAAATGTAATTCCCCTGTAAAGTTTGGCTCTCGTGACAATGCCAATTCATGTTTGGAGCCACTGGATCTTCATATGTTGGACAGTAATCATAAACTAGATTTATTAGCTAAAATTAAGACGCAAATAGTTGGGAATTGTTATCACTCAAGCTGCAATACAGTCCTTCAGGCATAACTGCCTAAAATTCTGCCTGTACATTATATATCAAAAACAAAGGTTGACAGTGTCAGCAATGTTAGATAAAGTATAATGTAGCATACTATGATTCTGAATGTTAAAAATGCAAAAAAGATGTTTTTATATTTTTGAAAGTCTAAGTATAATCTCTGAAACTGGCGAGGATTACCATGGTGACGTATATAAAAACGGCAGGGAATGAGAAAGTCATTATCTGCATCTCTCAGACTAAGCTGGAGCCCTGCAGTTCAAATGAAATTGGGGAGGCAGTTAAAGAATTATTGCAGATAGTCTGGATTATCTGGAAGCTTTAGGGGTTGTGGGGCAAGGGGACACTGCCTTGGGTTAACCTTGCAGAATTTATAGATAAGTTCACAGCACAGTTGGGTGCATAAATGTAACTGCAGTCTTTCTGCTGTTCGCGACAGTAATTTGACAGGAAAACATCAAGGAGTCAGGAATGGTTGGTCAGTTTGGGTGCTTTCAAGAGAGCTGCACTTTTTGTGGAGAGAATAAACCAGAGTGAATTTACAAAATAGCTTTGCCAGAAAGTCTATTCACCAATTTTGCTATTGTATTTGAACTCTGTTGCAAGCTAGAAAATTTAGCGCAACAGTACGCTTGGTGCATTCTGGTCAATAGTGTGTTTTCATTACTGTGTATTAAAAAGGCTACTCACTGGCATTTTGTTCAGAGACAGGTTCCCTAGCTTCTCTTACCTCCCACTAAGGGGGCTACAGGATAAGGTGATGTCAAAAGCAGGGGTTGGGGAGAGGAGGGTCTCGGAAATATATAAGGAACTGATGGAGTGGGAAGAGGTTCCCATTGGGGAGGCGAAGAGCAAGTGGGAGGAAGCTGGGAGGAGGGTTATGGGAGAAGGCCCAGAGAAGAGTCAATGCATCCTCGTTGTATGCCAAGCTTAGCCTGTCCCAGTTCAAGGTAGTCGACAGGGCTCATATGACTATGGCCCGGATGAGTAGGCATTTTGAGGAGGTGGAGGACAGGTGTGGGCAGTGCGGAGGGAGTCCTGCGAACCATGCACATATGTTTTGGCCGTGTACGAGGCTGCGGGGATTATGGCAGGGCTTTTCAGATGTCATGTCAGAGGTCTTGGAAGGAAGGGTGATTCCGAGTCCAGAGTGTGGTAGTATGACTAGGGAGATCATATTACCTTAGAACCAAGCTGCCATTGGTACAGCAGACTCGCTGCCCATTGGCCCAGGCAAGTCATGTGCCTCTCTGCCAATTGGCTGTGGCTAGTCATGTGACTCCCCGCCGACTGGCTGAGAGGTTGGTAGCTCCACCTACAAGGCGGGGTAAAGAACTCGTACTGGCTGGCAGTCGGCCTTTCTCTGTACGACCACTGCCGGGCACACATCTAGCGTATTAAAGCCTGTTGTTTGGAACCTCTCTACGACTCGAGGCCAATTGGTGCATCAATTTAATACGCTAGATTTTTGAAAATGGAGCTACGGATCAAGCCAGAATGCCTCCGAATCAGCCCGCATGCTGCAAACGCGTCAGCAACCTTTAAACATTGGCTGGCGTGTTTCAACAGTTACCTCACTACTGCAGAAAACCACCCGACAAAGGAACAGAAACTCCACATCCTCCACTCGTGCGTGAGCACCGCCGTTTACTCTCTGATAGAGGACGAACTGAACTATGATGTCGCTATGGATTACTAAAAGGACATTTTATCAGGCCAGTGAATCAGGTCTACGTGCAGCACCTCCTGGCTACAAGGCAACAATTCCCCGGTGAGTCCCTCGACAAATTCTATCGGGCCCTCAATGTCTTGGGGAGAAATTGTGCCTGCCCGCAAGTCTCTGCGACCGAACACACCGAACTCTTGATCAGGGACGCCTTTGTGGCGGGCATGCAGTCACCCCAGATACGCAAGAGGCTTCTAGAAAAAGACACTCTAAGCCTCGGTGAGGCACGGACCCCCGCATCCTCTTTGGAGGTCGCTGACCGCAACATGCGCGCGTATGCCCTTTGCGGCCGTCTGTCTATCAAAGTCGATCGCCGTCGTCCCGGACAGCGACCATGGGTTCCCCCCTGGGCTCCCCTAGGGCCCCGTGCGGCCCGCGGACCTTGCTGCCTCCACCTTCCATCGCCACGAGTGATTCACAGACGCCGCCATCTTATCATGGACGCCACCACCTTGGGCCCCCGATGCCACGTGCGGCCCGCGGGCGCCGCCATTTTGGGCCCCCGACTCCACGTGCGACCCCCGGGCGCCGCTATCTTGTTCAACCCCCACCACGTGTGGCCGATAGGCGCAGCCATCTTGGATCGGCACGGAGGACCCCACAAGCTATTACGCCATAGTGGATGACGACTCTGAGTTCCTGCCACGACTCACCTCGGTGACACTGGATCAATCACGCTTCCCACGTCGACCACACAGATCCGCCTCAATGGCCGCGAGACGAGCTGCCTACTGGACTCCGGGAGCACAGAGATCTTCGTCCACCCCGACACGGTAAGATGCTGCGCGCTCCCCGTTCACCCAGTAAAGCACAAAATCGTTCTGGCATCTGGTTCGCACTCAGTCCAAATCACCGGGTGCTGTGTAGCGGATCTCACGGTCCAGGGGAGGGTTTTAAAAAAACTATAAATTCCTCATCCTTCCCCGCCTCTGCGTACCGGCACTTCTTGGACTGGATTTTCAGTGCAACCTGCAGAGCTTAGCCTTTAAATTCAGCGGCCCTATTCCCCCCCTCACTGTCTGCAGCCTCGCGTCCCTCAAGGTCGACCCCCCTTCCCTGTTTGCAAACCTCACCCCGGATTGCAAACCCGTCGCCACCAGGAGCAGACGGTACAGTGCCCAGGACCGGACCTTCATCAGGTCCAAGGTCCAAAGGCTTCTGAACGAAGGGTCATCGAGGCTAGTAACAGCCCCTGGCGAGCACAAATGTTGGTGGTTAGGACTGGGGAGAAAAACCGAATGGTCATCGATTACAGTCAGACCATCAACAGGTTTACGTAGCTGGATGCAGCTCTCCCCCGTATCTCCGACCTGGTTAACAGGATCGCGCAGTACAAAGTCTTTTCCACCGTGGACCTTAAGTCCGCCTACCACCAGCTCCCCATCTGCGCGATTGACCAAAAGTACACTGCGTTCGAAGCGGATGGGCGACTCTACCACTTTTTAAGGGTTCCATTCGGTGTCACAAATGGGGTCTCGGTCTTCCAAAGGGAGATGGACCGAATGGTTGACCAATACGATTTACGGGCCACCTTCCCGTATCTCGACAATGTCACCATCTGTGCCACCTGCCATGACCAGCAGGACCACGACACCAACCTCCGAAAATTCCTCCGTACCGCAAAACTCCTTAACCTCATGTATAATAAGGATAAGTGCGTGTTCAGCACCGACGGTCTAGCCATCCTCGGCTACGTAGTGTGCAACGGAGTGATAGGCCCCGACCCCGAACACATGCGCCCCCTAATGGAACTCCCCCTCCCCAACTTCCTCAAAGCCCTCAAACGCTGTCTGAGCTTCTTTTCCTATTATGCCCAGTGGGTCCCTAACTACACCGACAAAGCCCACCCTCTCATCCATTCCAACACGTTTCCCCTGTCGATGGAGGCCTGCCAGGCCTTTAGCCGCATCAAAGCAGACATTGCGAAGGCCACGATGCGCGCTATCTATGAGTCCCTCCCGTTCCAGGTCGAGAGCGACGCGTCCGATGTAGCTCTGGCGGCCACCCTCAACCAAGCGTGCAGACCCGTGGCCTTCTTCTCCCGGACCCTCCACCCTTCCGAACTTCTCCATTCCTCGGTGGAAAAGGAGGCACAGGCCATTGTCGAAGCTGTGCGACATTGGAGGCACTATCTGGCTGGCAGGAGGTTTACCCTCCTCACAGACCAACCATCAGTAGCCTTCATGTTTGATAATGCACAGAGGGGCAAGATCAAGAACGACAAGATCTTGCGGTGGCGGATCGAGTTGTCCACGTACAACTACGATATCTTGTACCGTCCTGGGAAGCTCAACGAGCCTCCTGACGCCCTGTCCCGCGGTACCTGTGCCAACGCACAGGTGGTCCGTCGCTGCACCCTCCACGCGGACCTCTGCCATCCAGGGGTCACCCGCTTTTTTCATTTTATCAAAACCCGCAACCTGCCCTACTCCATCGAGGTCAGGACTGTAACCAGGGAATGCCACATTTGCGCGGAGTGGAAGCCGCACTTTTACCGCCCCGAGCAAGTGCACCTGATAAAGGCTTCCCGCCCCTTTGTACATCTTAGCATGGACTTCAAAGGTCCCCTCCCCTCCAACAACCGCAACACATATTTCCTAAACGTGATTGACAAGTACTCCCGCTTCCCGTTCGCCAACCCCTGCCCCGACATGACCACGACAACCATCATCAAAGCCCTCCACTCCATTTTCTCCCTGTTCGGTTACCGCACGTACATCCACAGCGACCGGGGGTCCTCCTTTATGAGCGACGAGCTGCGTCAATTCCTGTTCAGCAGGGGCATCGCCTTTAGCAGGATGACCAGTTACAACCCCTGGGGTAACGGTCAGGTCGAGAGGGAGAACGGTACGGTTTGGAAGACCGTCCTACTGGCCCTGCGGTCCAGGTGTCTCCCAGCCTCCCAGTGGCAAGAGGTCCTCCCAGACACCCTCCACTCTATTTCGTCTCTCCTCTGTACTGCCACGAATCAAACACCTCACGAACGTCTTCTTGTTTTCCCCAGGAAGTCTTCATCCTGGACCCCCGACCTGGCTAGCCACCCCCGGGCCCATCCTGCTCCGGAAGCATGTGCGGGTGCACAAGTTCGGCCCGTTGGCTGAAAGAGTCGAGTTATTCCACGTGAACCCACAGTACGCGTACGTGGAGTATCCCGACGGATGACAGGACACGGTCTCCCTTTGGGACCTGGCACCCGCCGGAGTGTGGCCACACCCCCCAGCACCAACACCCTCCCCCCCCAGTCCTGACAGCCCCCAGCGCCCCCGCAACCCAGCGCACAGGAACCCCCACCCCCGACCCGACTACCGCTAGCTCCGACCAGGGGAACGGACACAGGACCACGACCGCCGCTCCCGGAGTCACGGACGACCACCGCTCCGACGTCGCCGGCGCCGCTGCGCAGGTCCGGCAGGACACCGAAGGCACCCATCCAGCTGATCGAGTTAATTTGATGGTCCTTATGGACTTTGATGATCTGCATATGTTCCTTGCCTGTTCCTTTTCATTTGTATTGTTGTTTTTTTTCTGTACACTGTATACAGTACATTGGTTTTCTTACACGTTCGTCGCGGGACAGTGGGCAGCCATAGTTACCTCGGTGCTACTTGTAAGGTCTCTAGTCATACTACCAGTCTTATGGGACACACACCCCCCATCTCTCCGGTCACTCCTTCCCACCCCTCCCACCCCCCCCCACTTCTTTCTCAACAAGGGGTGAATGTGGTAGTATGACTAGGGAGATCATATTACCTTAGAACCAAGCTGCCATTGGTACAGCAGACTCGCTGCCCATTGGCCCAGGCAAGTCATGTGCCTCTCTGCCAATTGGCTGTGGCTAGTCATGTGACTCCTCGCCGATTGGCTGAGAGGTTGGTAGCTCCGCCTACAAGGCGGGGTATAAGAACACGTACCGGCTGGCAGTCGGCCTTTCTCTGTACGACCACTGCCGGGCACACATCTAGCGTATTAAAGCCTGTTGTTTGGAACCTCTCTACGACTTGAGTCCAATTGATGGTGCATCACAGAGAAGGCAATATTTGGAGTGTTGGAAGATCCGGAAGCCTAGGGGGAAGAGAGGTCGACATTTTGGCCTTTGCCTTCCTGGAGTTTGCTGGGATGGAGGGATTCGGAGCCTCCAAAGTCGGGGGTTTGGGTCAGTGACATGGCGGGGTTTCTTAAGTTGGAGAAAATTAAGTTTGCCTTAAAGTGTTCATTACAGGAGTTCGCTTGGAGGTGGCATCGACTTCTTCAAGGAGAATTGACCGGGGGTGCGGGGGGGGGGGGGGGGGGGGGCTTATTGCAGAGGAAATGAAAAATCAGTTTTCATTTTTCTTAGTGTACAGATGTTGCTGTCAGAAATGAGGAATTGCAGAATTTTGGACACAATATAAAGTTACAAAGCTAAAGATTTGACCGTGCTAAATAATTCCTCATGTCCTAACAAATTATTTTTCCACTGATAGTACTTCAAGTGAAAACAAGACTTGTAGAAAAGCAAACAAAACTGTAGAAATCCAAATAATGTATCTGCACTGTAAAACATTTGCTTTCTTAACCAGCAGATGTCGTTGTTGCTTACCTTTCAATTCAGTATTTGCAGCTGTCACCTCCTTTAGCCGTAAAGCAGTCTTGAAATAGAGGAATGGAATAAAACCAATAGACAGCTAATTAAACAGAAACAGTGTGGTATAAACTATTTGCAATTCATTCATGTTCTGGTTGCCTCACAGTATAAATTGCTCAATTTTCTTGTGGCAGTTCTAACACGGATTCACTGCACACATGTCATCTTGAACTTGCTTCAGGACAGAAATGTAAAACCATGGGATAGTTACTGACACACCTGGACTACTAAGTGAACCTTATTAAATCAGACATGTCAGTTTGCTAGGAGTTGTAATTAAGGTACTTGAAGTTTCTTGCAAAGATTTAGGTGGCTTCATTGAAAGAAAGTACGCTCCTTTAATTCACTTCTTCCTCCCTCATAGGTTTCTCCATATTGTGGACATGTGGGTATGGTGGGTCCCTGATGCACGATCAATTGCACAAAGACTAAGGCTGGGTACAACTGTGGCTTTATTGCAGTCAGATGTGTGGCCTCCTGCTGCAGCTGGCGAAATGGCAGATGAATGGAGGACACGCATATTTATACTCCTCCTACTGGGCGGAGCCAGCAGGCAGGGGCTACTGGCGAACCAGTGCTATAGGTCCTACCTTACATCACCTAATACAAGTGTATAGTGGTTCACCACAGCCCCATGACCCCAATTATAAAGTGAAGGGAGTCCGACGAGATTCTTAAAAAAAATTTCCATTCAGCAAACAACATTACCTGCATGAGGCCCGATACACTTCACCGGGCCCTGTCCCCTTCCTAATTGGCTTTATATAGTGGCAGAGTTTTTATACTAGTGCTGGGTAAGGTACCTTGCCGACAGTAGGGGAGCTCACTGTTCCAATGAGCACGGGGCAACAATCATCCCCAGTTGGATGAGTCCCGTGGAGGTTATTACAATCCCCCCCCCCCCCCAAATCCCCCTCCACCCAAAGTCCGAAAATCCCATCAAGGACGACCATTGAGGAGGAGCCGAAGAAAATAAAATCAGAGGAAACAGTAGAGGATGGAAACTGGTGCAAACCTGCAGGGACCAGACGAGAAAGGAAAAATAAAAGTGTTTTGGATATAACAAGGTGCTAAAGGACGGGGGAGCAGGGTGGGCCAGGGTGTACACCGCCGACCATTATGTCTGGGTCGACACACCCCACTAGTCACACGGGGCAAAGTCACCAGCACCCAAACCTGGGCATGGTACGCAGCATGGCGTCTGACCCATCAATCCAAGGCCCAGATCGGAACCGTGGTTCTTCCAGCCACAGAGGGGCGGGGGGCAAAAGACAAAGTCCAGCTCTACAACCCGTAGTACGTGAACATCCTGCACAGTGCCAGCTTGGGGAAAAAAAAGGACCAACACCGCTGTCCGAAATACCGGGGAGCTGTCGCTCTGAAGTTCTCCCTGTGCATTTCACACAGTTACATTAAACCTCATTTAAAAAAGCTTCAGGGTTGCTCCCAAATCATCTCAGCACCAGCATTCCCGTACGAAATGCCCAGGCAATGTCACGGAATCATTAATATTCGTATCCGCACACAGCGCCTGCATCCGCAGCTTACACCTGCTCGTCTGTAGTCGTCAATTATCAGCTCGCAGGCAGGAGCACTGTTGCACCAGTCGGTCGCGGAACAGTCCAGGCAACATAACGCCGCACTCACAACCCGAACGAATTTCCAACAGGGCGACATCAAACTCGAGGACGGACTCCCTGCCGAACCACTCTGCCGCAGCAAATCACATCGCGAAACTGCGGGCGTAAACGGGCAGAGATGCTGCGTGAGGCTCAGTAGATATCGGTCAGATGATGCTGCGCGCAGTACTGCTGGAGCCGTCAGGCCTGTCCTCTAGGCCTCAGCCACTATTAGAAAAACACAAGAGAATTTAAATCCGAACTCCACGGGCAGCCAATATCGCCTCACAGTTCGCCACCCTGAAATCCCGCCTCACGCGACTGAACTGGGAGTCACGGCCCACCCGTTGCGGAGGCCTGTTCTAAAACCAAGGATCAGCCCTGGGCTCGCTAGTGACAGCTGTGCCTCAAAGTGAGAAGGTTATGGGTTCAGGCCGCACTCCAGAAACTTGAGCAGAAGATCCACACTGACACAATTAGTGCACAGGACTGAGACGGTATACACTGTTTTGGTGAGATATTAAACCGAGGCATTGTCTCCTCTCCCAGAAAAGGTTCTGCGGCAATAATTGGGAACAGAGCAGGGGAGTTATCCCTGGTGTCCTGGCCAAAATCTATCTCTTAACTAACAGCGAAATAGATTGTCTGATCATTTAACACATGTATGTGGTACCATGCTCTGTACAAATAAGCTTCCATGTTTCCCAGCATCACAACAACGACCTCACTTTGGGAATATTCCAGCTTGCAAATATGATCAGGGCTGGTCTGAATCTCAACCCCATTTTATCACCTCCATATCTTTTGATGCCCTTAGCTAATAAAATTCTATCGACCCATCGCATTGAAAGCTCCAATTTTCTCAGCGCCCGTAGCTTTTTGAGAAATGACCTTTGTACAAAAGGTGCTCCCTGACCTGGGTCTTGAGCGTCCTGTTCCAACTTTGAGAATGGTTGCCTTTGTTCTTGATCTTGTTGCTCAATATCTAATTTAACAACACTTTTTTCAATATTTTAATATGAAAAGCTGCATAATCATGTTGCATTTGTAAAATTGTTTGTAAAATGACAGTGTGAAGACCCAGGAGGGCATGTGGTTGAGTAAATAGTGGGCTAGTCAAGGTCAAAGGAAATGGCCACTGCAGCAGCTTACACACGTGCGTCCCAGTTGTAACTACCAGGATACCGGTCCCTGTCCGGGCCGCCTTTTATACAGTCTAATCATGAGCCCCAGCTGGGCTGGCCTCCGCCCACTAGTGGGGAAGCTCGTATTCCGCCAGTCCCACTGATGGATCGATTAGGGTAACCCAATGGACCTCGTGAGGGTTTTTACAGACTGAGATCCGCAAACTTCACGTGCTCAAGAATTTGAATTTTTTTAAAAATCGGAAAGCTTAAACCAGAGAGCCAGCAGAGTTTAATAGCCCACTGGAACCCCTCCAGCAGGAAGTTGGGGGCACTGCAGCATTCCTGAAGCATGTGGGCTCGACACACGCCAAAGGTGTGCCCAAAGTGGGAATTTTATGGAGCCAACAAAAGCAGGATGCTAAAGGACTGATTTCCCAACGAGAGCTTGTGACGATGAAGTAACAATAATCTTTATTATTGTCACAAGTAGACTTACATTAACACTGCAGTAAAGTCACTGTGAAAATCCCCTAGTCGCCACACTCCGGCACCTGTTCGGGTACAGGGAGGGAGAATTCAGAATGTCCAATTCACCTCACAGCACGTCTTGTGGGAGGAAACCGGAGCACCCGGAGGAAATCCATGCAGACACCGGGAGAACGTGCAGATTCCGCACAGTGACACAAGCGGGAATTGAACCCAGGTTCCTGGGGCTGTGAAGTAATAGTGCTAACCAGTGTGCTACCGATTGAGTCAATGGTGTGCTTGTGGCATGTCGAGCTTCATGTTGTCCTGTACATGCAATATATTGCCTTAACCTTCTACAGAATAAAACCTTTGAAAATTATGTTCTGCCAGCAAACTAAATTCAACACCACAGGGAATCTCGTGGCAACAGGTTCACCTTCATTTAAAGGGAGTGCACGCCCTTTGGCTTGGTGCAGCTGTGTCTGAGATCAGTGGTTGGTTCCTTGCTGAACTCCATGGCAAAAGTGAGGGGAGCAGGAGAACGCCAGCTCGCTTGGAGGCTCGGGCCCAGCAAGGGCCGGTCAGGGTGAGGGGCGATGGTGGTGGGCGTTGCAAGGTGGTGTTCGGGTTCATGGAAGGGTGAAAGAGGAACCAGAGGGAGGCCGAGTAAAATGGGAAAGGCACGGCATCCTGAGTGTGTCAGTGGGGCAGCGAGAGAAGGCAAGAAAATGATGGGCCTAAAGGTTTGGGGTCAGTCCTGAACAAATGCGGGTCCATTGCAGGGTGTTGTTGGCAAAGTCCTTACCGAGCTTTGAGTTAATCTCCAACAATTTCAATTATCCCCTTTGAGAATGCTCTCGGACAACGCCCTTTACAATGTGTAGGATGGAGGACCAGCTGAGCAAATTCAACCATATCCCACAGAAAGACATGTACAACATCGGACACATTCAATAAAGTCTGAACAAAAGTAAAACCACAACATTGTTTCTTCCACGATAAAGGCAATTCCCCTAACACTCCTGTTACCATCAATGCGTGCAAACTAAGAGGCACTAAGAGGCGTGCCAGCACATTTAGCTCCATGATTAAGCTGGTCATCGACAAATAACGATGACGTATGTATATAACCTGCATATCTTTGGACTGTGGGAGGAAACCGGAGCACCCGGAGGAAACCCAAGCAGACACGGAGAGAAAATGCAAACTCCACACAGACAGTCACCCAAGGCTGGAATTGAACCCGGTCCCTGGCACTATGATGGAGCAGTGCTAACCAGTGTGCCACTGTGCCTCTGTAATGATTTGGTTCATTTTTTTGTAACAACCAATTTTTAATGAGGTATTTTTGGCATAACAAACAACCACAGTACAAAAAACAATAGAGTACAAGGAACAGTAATCAAAAAAACAGCCGCCGACATCCGTCCCCCCAAGGCCCGCCTATTTAACCCCCTACTCTATACTACCCTAGCCCTCCCTCCTCCCTCCCCTTCCCTGCTGACGATTAATTCCCCACGAAGAAGTCAATGAATGGTTGCCACCTCCGGGTGAACCCTGACACCAACCCTCTCAAGGCAAACTTGATCTTTTCCAGGCTGAGAAAGCTCGCCATGTCGGTTAACCAGGCCTCTGACTTTGGAGGCCTAGACTCCCTCCAAGCCAGTAGTATCCATCGCCGGGCTACCAAGGAGGAAAAGGCCAGAACATCTGCCTCTCCCTCCTCCTGAACATCCGGGTCCTCCAACACCCCAAAGATCACTACCCCTGGACTCATTTCCACCCTGGTCTTCAATACCCTGGACATGACATTCGCAAACCCCTGCCAATATCCCCTAAGTTTTGGGCATATCCAAACATATGGACATGGTTCGCTGGTCCGCCCGCACACATGGCACACTTGTCTTCCACCCCAAAAAAATCTACTCATCTGGGTCGCTATCATGTGTGCCCGGTGCACCACCTTAAACACGGTCAAGCTGAGCCTTGCGCATGTAGCGGTCACATTGACTCTGCTTAGTGCCCCCGCCCATAGGACGTCCTCCATCTCACCCCCCAGTTCCTCCTCCCACTCACGCTTCAGCTCCTCTGTATGCGTCTCCTCCGCCCCCATTAATTCTTTGTCGATGTCCAAGATGCTCCCCTCCCCCACCAATCCCATAGACACTACCCTATCTTGAATCCCTCTTTGTGGTAGGAGTGGGAAGGATGGTACCTGTCTGCGCAGAAAGTGCCGCACCTGGAGATATCTGAAATCATTCCCTGCTGTCAGCCCGAACTTCTCCTCCAGCTCCCTTAAGCTAGGAAAGTTCCCCTCCAGAAACAGGTCCCCCATCTTCTCAATTCCCGCCCTTTGCCATACCCGAAATCCCCCATCTAAGCTCCCTGGAGTGAACCGATTATTGTTGCATATTGGGGACCAAACCGACACCCTCACTGCACCAACAGATCTCCTCCATTGAATGATTTAGTTCTTGTTGGTTCTTGAAACAAGATCAAAATATGGTGCGGAAGATGATAATTTGCAACTTCATTACCTGGGCAGTAACCTGAAATCGGGTGGGTTCTATAATCAGATGGCGGCTTTGACAGGTTTCCACCCAAACTGTGAAGTTGTAAATTATTTTCCTCCATCAATTGGAGGACAGGTGCAGGGAGTGGAAAAAGAAAACAATTGAGAGCGAAGTCACAGAAGTGCAAAACAATTGGTATCAAAGTTTCAGCAGTGGAGCAGAAAGCAAGTTCAAAGCAAGGCAAATGGGAACCTGTGTGGGCAAAACACACTTGACGTAATTAAAAGTGGGATGGTTGTGTTTATTAGAAACTCTGGCGATTTGCTTTGACAATTGCTGATTTTTAAAAAAGTGTCTACTATTTATGGTGCACCATGGTTTAGGAAGATGACCTACATGATGGTCCAAAATATATCAATTTTTAAAAATTCGATTGGCTCCACTTGTTGCTGTTTGTTAATTAATTGATTAATTAATCTTAACGATGAATTAGTCTTAATGAAAAACTTTCTCAAGTGATTTAGTAACTTGTTTTTGATTGGGAGGGGGATGGTGTTGGTGGAGGGGATTGGTGCATTGCGACTAATCAACAGGATTCATATCTTGCACTTTCCGAGATCCAGCGACAATTCTATCCTGAGAACATTTGTCAGGTGAAAATCTTTTAATGATATACGGATGTACATGAGGGGAGTGCCCATGATTAAAATTTAAGTCGCTTTCTGTTGCTACAGCTGTCGCACAGTGGATTGTTTGCTTTTAAACCTGCCACAATTTCTGTTTGATTTAGTTTATGCTCTGCGAATGGAGAGCTGGAATAAATTGCAGGATTCAAGGTTAAAATTTATGAAAATAAATTACTTTGATGTGTTCTGCCAGTTTGTGAATGGCCAATGTTTTGCCAGTCAGGTGGAAAAGGGAAGCTCTGTGTGACGTTTAATGAAGAAAGATGACATTTGTATGACTTTTTGGCACTATACATTTAGACATTACCTGTATAGACCTTTCACTTTTTAAATTGAAAATCTTCAAGCCTATTTGGGCGCTGCACAAATTGAGATGGAATCAGATGAATCCTATTAATTACATTAAATTTGCATTTAAAATTATGTTAATTAACTCTAAATTGTGAATTGTATCTTCATGAAAGTTGATTCTTCATTTTTATTCTGTAACTGAGGAAAACATATTATTCTATTTAGCTCTACTTTATACATGCAAATTGGATTAATTACATCACCCAGCCAAAGTAATTAGATTAATTATATTATACAAGCAGAGCACCATGCTATCACTGTTGTCTGCTGAGTGCCAAATTACTGCATATTCATGCTTACTGCAAAATGTATACACCGCAAAACACTTCAAACCCATCCGGGCTGTATTAGGTATTGAAAATAAATGTGTCAGGTCAGATGGTGAAAGTTCTTGTGAGCATTGCTATATAAACACTAGTCAACTTTCTACTGTGAGTACATTGCTTTCACTCCACTTGCATGAGAGCCACACCTTATTCTGCGTTGCAACTTTGAAATGTCACTACCATCCTTAGAGATATTGAACTATCACATACACAAAACCTTCCATCTATCTAAATGTGTTTGATATAGTTTTCTAATACGAAAATTAAGGTCCTAAGACGGTATAGCTCTTAAAAATGATGTGGGGTCTTTTATCTCTATGTGTTTACATCAAACCCTTTGAGATAGTACATCTCTTTTCAGAGATGCAATTCACCACTTCCGGTGTCACACACACACTGGGCCACACATTCAGTTCTTTACACAGCTTATCACGTTGTTTGTTCACTTACCTCATTCTGATACGTTTCACAAGTGACACCCAAGAATAAACCATTTATACTACAAAAATATGGACATGCTTGGTTATATATGGAGTACCTTGTTGGTTTGTATCTTGGGTCTAATTTATAGTTTTAAACTTTCCCACCTGTGGTGAATTATAAACACTAATAATCCACACTGTATTGTACAACATGTGTTGAGCCTGTACCTTGTATCAGATCATGTGTAGTTGCGCGGCTCTACCCATAGGGTGAGATGAGGAACTTGTACTGGGCTCCACCCTTGGCTCCGCCCATGGCTCCGCCCATGGCTCCTCCCCCTAACCAGAAGTATAAAGGTTGCTGTTGTGAGCCTGCCTGCCAGTTCATCAAGAGTTCACCTTGTCACAGGCAGGCTCTGTTGTAAGACGATTAAAACCACTGTTCGCTTCTAACCACGTGTCGCGTGAATTGATGGTCTCATCACAACCTACCATTCTAAAATTATTAGTGAGCTTTTCTATATCTTCCTGCTGGTCATTCATTATTCTATAGGTAATCCACACAAACAATCCCGTTGACCAATGGCCTGAAGATCCCACTGGCGGGCCAACTCTGCTGCCGAAAAACACGCGGCGGGTTGCGTGGAAAATCCCGTCCTTAACCTCAGCAATGAAAAGGTCATACAATTTAATGTTGCAATTCTAGCTTTGTCAGCCACGGTTCCGTTGATAGCACCCTTGCCTCAGTCAAAATGGTTGTGAATTCCAATCCCACTCGAGGACTTGAGCATAACAACCAAGGTTGACACTGCAGTAATGAGGAGCGCTGCACAGTCGGAGGAACCACCCTTTAGAGGAGACGCTAAACCTGGGCCCGGTCTGTCCATTCAGGTAGATGTAAAAGATCTTGTGGTACTTGTAGTAACCTGCAGGGGACACATCCAGCTTGGGATGATTGTTTCCAGGTGCTCACTGGGATGCGAGCTCCCCCGCTATGGGCAAGGTAGCTTACCAGAATTGGTGTAAAAGGTCGGCCAGTGCATAGCTGACCAGAAAGGCGAGAGGACCCGGTGAGGTGTAACCTGGCCTCGTGTAGATAATATTGTTGTTAAACAAATGTCTTTACCGCAACTCGAGGTGGACTCCTTGTGACTTATTAAAGTATTATTTTGAAGAATTGCAGGTGAACTAGCTCAATGACCTGCGCCCAATATTTAATCGCTCAACCCACACCCAGGCAGCAGATTATCTGGTCATTATCGAATTACTCTTTGTGGGAACTTGTTGTGCACAAATTGGCTGCACCATTTCCCACATTACAACAAAGACTACACTTCAAAAAGTACTTCAGTGGCTGTCCAGTGCTTTGGGACGTTCTGTAGCCATGAAAGGCACTTTAAGAAAGGAAGGCTTTCTTTTTCCACCTGTGCACTCAGCTTGTTCCACTGTTCAAACACTAATTTTTCCTGAAGAACGGCAAGGTGAATTCAAACTTCTGGAGAGCTATATATTGTATCCAATCAAACTGTATATTAATAGATGGTAAAGGATAAATAACATTTCATGTTTAGTACAAACTGACCCCAGTTTATCCCCTTGTGTCAATGTATCAGCAACTGTATCCTTTGGCAATTACATTGTTAAAGACAGGCATGATGTATGACATATACAACTCTAGTTTACCTCTGCATTCCATTATACAATGAGTAATTATCTTTGATTTGATTTACAATTACAAATTAACATAATGATGTGCTATAGTGATTTTACTATCATTGAATGATAATGCAATACTCATTTAAAAGTCAAGCAGAACTGTTGTGTACTGTATTAGATACAGCCGTGTTAATTTGAAAAATGAAACATCAAACAGCAATTATAATACTGATAGATACCTGTACGTGTCTGCCCTGGTTAAATACATCTGTGTTGCTAAATGTATCATTTCAAGTTTTGCTCCCTGATAACTGGAACAAAGAATGTTTTACGACTGCAAAAGTTTATCAAGCTCAACAAGTACATTCCATTCTGGGAGTTTAAACCCACTCATTGACCTTCTCGCCGATTCAATAACACTTTCTTTCTTCAAAAGCATCTCAAAACCCCCATCGTAACAAGTTGTGAAATTTAATCTGGCAATTTGTGGGTTGCCACCAGGAAGGTAATCCATAAAGGCTGCCAACTGGTTCTCTAATATCCTTAAGGAGAGGGAACATGCCACCCAACCAGGACTGACCTACTTCTGACGGTCCCATGTGACGTGCTTTGACTCTTAATAGCATGGTGACCTAGTAAGCCTGGCAATTTTAAAATCAATTACCACAAAAGACCTCCCAGCACCCACTCAGAGCAATCAATGATGGGCAATAAATGCAGCCTAATTAGCATCACCTTTATCCCCTTGTGTCAATTTATCAGCAACTGTATCCTTTGGCAATTACATTGTTAAAGACAGGTGATGGTCATTAGCTCAACTATAAATGGACGCATTTGCTCAAAGGAGTATAAATGGACACAGCTGGAACAGTTGGGCATGGGGAAGCAGATAGTCATTTTGTTGAGCTGGTCTAAGAATGAACGTGTTTAAGGGGAAAGATGAGCTTTGCACTTAATCCTTCACAATATACTATTATTGGAAATAACACTTGGCCACAATTTTTTAAAAATTCGAACAGCCTTTACGAACTCATGGTTTAAGAGGCATTTCTTTTCCAAATTCTCTTTGTTTCAATAGCTATGAAATTTTCAGTCGGCAACATATTACTTTTTGTTGTCATGTTTTGTTTTTTATCCCCACAGTATAATTTCTGTAGACTGGGTTATCACGTAATGACACGGAGCGTCGCAATGGTGGAGCTTGGCAGGATCACCCGGGACCCTGGGCAGAGTAGGTGTGTTAATGAGATTTTGTATATTCAGTTAAAAAAATCCCAGGTGCCCACTTCCGGTGGCGGCGATGTCCGAGTGAGCCGCACATTCGGTGGGCTCTCACTCCGGTGGGACTGAACAGCTGTTTCCCCGCGATAGCGGGACCACGGAGGCGGCAGAAAGGCTGCCGGGAACAGAAGAGGAGAGCGGGCTGCAGAAAATGAAAGTGTGGGAGGCCAGCAGGTGAGGAAGAAAGAGAGAGAGACGGAGGCAAGGAGGAAGCTGACCTGAAGGGTAAGATGGCGGACCCACGGACCTTCCTTCCTCCAGGACAAAGGGGAAAAAAAAGTTTGGAGTTGCTGAGGAGGGACAGCTTGGACCCACTTCAGATGCCCAGGAGGGGGTAAAAATTTAAGGTGCTGGGCAAAGGAAAGCGGCAGCGAAGGCGCTGAGGAGCGGGCTGCGGCATATGGAACAGCGGGATTCCAGAAGGCAGAAGAAGAAGGAGAAAAAGGGACAGAGACAAGGACCTGAAGAAAATTACCTGGGACCTAAGATGGCGGACACACGGACCCCAGACTCAGCAATCCAGTTGGCGCTGGATAACATGCTCCAGGTAATGAAGTCCAGTTTTGAAGCGCTGAAGCGGGACAGCTTGGACCCAATCCAGAAAGCGGTGGATCAGCTGAACCAGAGGATGGACGCCCAGGATGTGAAAGTTAAGGAGCTGGGAGAGGCGGTGGAGGAGCAGGCGGATGCGCAAACGGTTGCAGCGGTAGAAGTGGACGGCCTGAAAGAGCGGCAGAGAAGACTGCTGGACAGAGTGGAGGAGCTGGAGAATAGAATCCGCAGGAACAATCTGAGGATGGTCGGCCTCCCGGAGGGGGCGGAGGGAGCTGATGCTGCAGCGTTTGTAGCAGACCTGCTGAAGCAGCTGATGGGAGCCGAAGCCTTTCCACGACCGTTGGAGCTGGAGGGGGCACACAGAGTGCAGGCAAGGCAGGGGCGGCCGGGCGGACCCCCCCGCCCGATGGTGATTAGGTTCCACAGGTTCGTGGACAAGGAGCGGGTGCTGCAGTGGGCAAAGAGCGCCAGGAGCAGCACGTGGAACAACAGTGTTCTCCGCATTTATCAGGATCTAAGCCAGGAGGTGGCTCGGCGGCGAGCAGCCTTTAAGAATGTCAAGGAGGTGCTGTTCAAGAAGCACGTGAAGTTTGGTCTGCTGTTCCCAGCCCGGCTATGGGTCACGCACCAGGGTCAACACCACTACTTCTCCAAGCCCGAAGAAGCGATGGATTTTGTGAGGGACCTGGGGCTGGTCCCGAAAGGAGGCCCCAAGGACGCGAGTTAGGGCCCGAGGATTTTTGTGGGAAGGAACGCCGAATGTGCCTGGACCGCTGCTCAACGGTTTGCTGGGCCAAAGGGGCCAAGCGGAACATTTGAGACTCTTTCCTTTGTTCATGGACATTTATGTGCTTTTTCTCTTTTTTCTGTGGTTTTTTCCCTTTTTATGGGTTTTTTTTTTTTTTTTCCTGTTTGGGCTTTTTGTGCAGCTCGTGGAAGACACTGGAACCGGCTTGCCCCAGTGGGTGGGGAGGAGGGCGGGGAAACAAGGGGAATGGGACAGGAAGGCGCCGGAGTGTTGAGTCACCGGGCTAGCAGATTGGCTAGTCAAGGAAGTCAGATGGGGGGGGAAGTAACAGCCAGTAGATGGCGGGGGTGGGGGTATCGGGGGATGGGGTTAGGGGAGGGGGGGGTTGTTCTGCTGACGGGAGAGGGACTTGAAATAGGCACTGGAAAGGAGGTCGAGGGTGGAGGCAGCCAAAGGGCGGGCCAGGAATGGCGCGACGCACGGGTCAGGGGCCGGCCCGAGAAAGGCTATGGCTGACCGGCGGGGTGGGGGGGGTGGGATGTGCCCCACGACCAGGCTGATCACCTGGAACGTCAAGGGACTGAATGGGCCGGTTAAGAGGGCGCGGGTGTTCGCGCACTTGCGGGCCCTGAGGGCGGACGTAATTATGTTGCAGGAGACACATCTGAAAGTGTCAGACCAGACCAGGCTAAGGAAGGGCTGGATTAGCCAGGTCTTCCACTCGGACTTGGACTCGAAGTCCAGAGGGGTGGCAATCATGATCAACAAGCGCGTGCAATTTGAGGCAGAGGGCATATCTGCAGACAGGGGGGGCAGATACCTGATGGTACGGGGCAGACTGGAGGGGAGAAGGGTGGTGCTGGTGAATATATATGCCCCGAACTGGGATGACGTGGACTTTATTAAAAGAGTGCTGGGGAAGATCCCGGACTTGGATTCTCGCAAGCTAATAATGGGAGGGGACTTTAACATGGTCCTTGACCCAACTTTGGATCGGTCGGGTCCCAGAACGGGTAGACTCTCAGCAATGGCAAGGGAGCTGAAAGGGTTTATGGGGCAAATGGGGGCAGTGGACCCCTGGAGAGAGGGACAGCCAACAGGAAGGGGCTACTCGTTTTACTCGCACGTCCATAAAGTATATTCCAGGATAGATTTCTTTGTAATAAGCAGGGACTGCATGGGGGAGGTAAAGAACACGGAATACTCAGCAATTACCATTTCAGACCATGCCCCGCATTGGGTGGACCTGCAGTTCGGGGGAGCGAGTTATCAACGCCCGCAATGGAGGCTAGATGTGGGACTGCTGTCGGAGGAGGGGATCTGCGAGAGGCTTCGGAAATGTATAAAAAATTACCTGCAGGTGAATGACACTGGGGAGGTCTCAGCGGCGACCGTGTGGGAGGCGCTAAAGGCAGTAGTTCGGGGGGAGCTGATTTCAATTGGGGCCCACAAAGCCAAGACAGACCGGGCAGAGATGGATAGATTGGTCAGGGAAATGGGCCGGATAGATGAAGAGCACGCGGAGTCCCCGGGGGAGGTTTTACTCAGGGAAAGGCGGAGGCTACAGGCGGAACTGGGGGCACTATCCACGAGCAGGGCCGTGGAACAGCTTAGGAAGGCGAGGGGAGTGGTGTACGAGTATGGGGAAAAGGCTAGCAGACTGTTAGCGCAGCAACTCAGGAGGAGGGAGGCGGCCAGGGAAATAGGTAGAGTGAGGGACGAGGGGGGGCGCAAAGTGGAGGATCCGGCAGAATTGAATAGGGTATTCCGGGACTTCTATCGTAAGCTGTATACTTCGGAGCCGCCGGAAGAACCGGAGGGGATGAAAAGGTTTCTGGACGGGTTAACATTCCCAACAGTTGGGGGGGGGCAAGTGGAAGAGCTGGGCGCCCCGATTAGAGTAGAGGAGGTATTGGGGGGTCTAAAGGCCATGCAGTCGGGGAAGTCCCCGGGGCCGGATGGATACCCAGTAGAGTTTTATAGGAAGTTCTCTGAGCTGGTGGGCCCGGTCTTGGCGAGGGTTTTCAATGAGGCAAGGGACAGAGGGACCCTGCCGCCGACAATGTCACAAGCCACCATATCTCTGATATTGAAGCGGGGTAAAGACCCGGAGGTGTGCGGGTCCTACAGGCCAATCTCCCTGATTAATGTAGACGCCAAGCTCCTGGCAAAGGTACTGGCGGGGAGAATGGAGGACTGTGTACCGGAGGTGATTGGGGAGGATCAAACTGGGTTCGTTAAAGGTCGGCAGCTGGCGGCCAATCTGAGGAGATTGCTCAACGTGATAATGATGCCCCCGGCGGGTAGAGATGTGGAGGTAGTGGTGGCAATGGACGCCGAGAAGGCCTTTGACCGGGTAGAGTGGGACTATCTATGGGAGGTGCTCGGACGGTTTGGGTTCGGGGAGGGATTGGTGGATTGGATCAAATTATTATATCAGGCCCCGAGGGCCAGCGTCAGGACTAACAGAGAAGTGTCGGAGTACTTTAGGTTGTACCGAGGGACCAGGCAGGGCTGCCCGCTCTCCCCGCTGCTGTTTGCGCTGGCCATAGAGCCGCTGGCGATGGCGCTGAGAGCCGCAGAGGGTTGGAAGGGGATGGTGAGGGGCGGGGTTGAACACAGGGTTTCTCTTTATGCAGACGACCTGCTCCTGTACGTGTCGGACCCAGTGGCCGGGATGGGAACTATACTGGGAATGCTGAGGGAGTTCGGCCAGTTCTCAGGATACAAATTAAATACGGTCAAGAGTGAAATGTTTGTGGTCCAGGCAAGGGGCCAGGAGAACAGATTGAGAGGGCTACCGTTTAGGCTGGTTGAGGAAAATTTCCGGTATTTGGGAATCCAGGTGGCACGAGACTGGGGCAGGCTGCATAAGTTAAATTTGGCCAGGGTGGTGGAGCAAATGAAGGGAGAGTTTCGGAGATGGGATGCACTCCCGCTGTCGCTGGCAGGGAGGGTGCAGACTGTAAAGATGACAATCCTCCCTCGATTTTTGTTTATTTTTCAGTGCCTCCCGATCTTTATCCCACAGTCCTTCTTCAAAAGAGTTAACGGGCTGATCATGAGCTTTGTCTGGGCGGGAAAGTCTCCGCGGGTAAAGAAGGCGATGTTGGAGAGGAACCGCAGCGAGGGAGGGCTGGCTTTGCCGAGTCTGGTCAATTATTACTGGGCGGCCAACATCGCTATGATAAGGAAGTGGATGGTGGGTACGGGGTCTATTTGGGAGCGGGTGGAGGCGGCTTCGTGCAGGGGCTCCAGTTTGGAAGCCCTGGTCACGGCTCCTCTACCGCTGCCGCCGGCCAAGTACACCACCAGCCCGGTAGTGGTGGCGACCCTGCGGATATGGGGCCAGTGGAGGAGGCATGTGGGGGAGATGGGGGCGTCTGTCTGGGCGCCAATCTGCGACAACCATCGGTTTGCCCCCGGCAGTATAGATGGGGGGGTTCCGAGTATGGCGGCGAGCAGGGGCGGGAAGGGTGGGTGATATGTTCCTGGAAGGGAGCTTCGCGAGTTTGAGGAGCTTGGAGGAGAAATTTGGGGTGGTAAGGGGAAATGATTTTAGATACCTACAGTTGCGGGACTTTGTTCGTAGACAGGTCCCATCTTTCCCGCGCCTCCCGCCAATGGAGATCCTAGACAGAATAGTCTCTGGGAGGGATGAAGGGCAGGGTAGAGTCTCGGGTATTTATAAGGTGCTCATGAGGGAGGAAGGGTCCCAGACAGAGGAACTGAAACTTAAATGGGAGGAGGAGATAGGCGGGGAAATGGAGGATGGGCTGTGGGCAGAGGCCCTGGGTAGGGTAAACTCGACCGCGACATGTGCTAGGCTCGGGCTGATCCAATTTAAGGTCGTTCACCGGGCCCATATGACGGTGGCTCGGATGAGCAAATTTTTCGGGATAGAGGACAAATGCGCTAGGTGCGCGGGAGGACCAGCGAACCATGTTCACATGTTTTGGGCATGCCCTGAGCTGAGGGGGTACTGGGAGGGATTTGCGGGGGTCATGTCCCAGGTGCTAAAAACAAGGGTGGTGATGAGCCCAGGGGTGGCAATTTTTGGGGTTTCGGAAGACCCGGGCGTCCAGGGGGAGAAAGAGGCCGATGTGCTGGCCTTTGCTTCCCTGATAGCCCGGCGACGAATACTATTGGCGTGGAGGGACTCAAAGCCCCCGAAGACGGAGTGGTGGCTTGCGGACATGTCGAGTTTCCTGGGGATGGAAAAAATCAAGTTCGCCTTGAGGGGTTCTGTGCAGGGGTTCACCCGGAGGTGGCAACCATTTATTGACTTCTTTGCGGGAGAGTGAGCGTCAGCAGGGGGGGGGGGGGGGGGGTTAGAGTAGAGTAGGAGGGAAAATATGGCGGGTAGTACCGGTGGGAGGGGAGCGGGCTTGTGCAATATGTTACGGTGGAAGTATTGAAAGAACGTGGATGTTTGCACATTTTTGCCTTTTTTGCTTCCTTTCTGATGATGTCTGTAACTGTTTATAAAGCCAAAAACTACCTCAATAAAATTGTTTATTAAAAAAAAAAAAAAATCCCAGGTGCAGTTGTCGATTTAGCGGACCATGCAGAACTACACGGTTGTGGCACAATGACTTTGAAACATTGACCCACTTGCCTTTGATGAGAGTGTGGCGGACCATTGGGGCAGATTCAAGCAGGAATGGATCAACTTGGAATGGAGCACTATCTGAACAAAAGGTACAAGCCTGTACTCTGCTCAACGTCGCAGGTCCCAGAGATGGAACAGAGAATTCAGGTAGGAAAGAGCATGGTATAGGAGGGAAGCAGAAGTATGTGCCGTACATGGGGCGCTCTGCATCAACGACAGCAATTGCAATTCTGCGTGCACAATTGATGAACAATCTTTGGTGGGAAATGGCACCATTTCAGTGGGACGCGGAAGTATTTTCAGATCAGGGGGTGCCATGCACCAACTGCAGGGGCCAGCCCCTCCAAACAAGGTGCAGTGTTTTGCCTTTAGAAAAAAGTGGAATCACTATGGCAGTGGAATCACTTTGTCAAATGCTGCAGATCCAAACCGACAGCAGTCTCTCCCTTATGCCAGCAGAACCCCTGCCAGCCACTTACCCGGGGACAGGCATGTAACTAGGAGTCAGCTCCTAGAAGCCATCTGAGTGAAACGACCACAGCACCATCAATGCAATCGTCCATGCTTTACTGCAAAAGTGTGGAATCAGCCACTCAGAAAGGAGAAATATTCACTACACTATAGATAATCTCAACCAACGCCAGGTTAAAAGTCAAAATCGACACGGGCAAAGTGCAATGTTTTACTTAGAAAGAAATTACGAGAAGTAGGCTTGGGGGAAACACAGGATCCCAAGCAGCAGTCCAACCTCGTGGCTAACGGTGGACAATCATCACTCGGGGCGCGGCCACACTTCGCTCCTTACAGGGAAACCATAACCTCCACATTGTGATCCAAAATCTCAAGCCATTACTTGGACTCTGGGACTGCATCATGTTAGGGGTCATTTAACTTAGCCGAGAGGTTCACAGAGTGAAACTTAAAGTCCCGAGGATGATGAGGTCCAATGAAACTTTCGACAGCCAGGCAATCGGCAAATGCCTGTTAGATACTGATGTGTTGGGCATGCTGGGTCTGTGATGACTGCGTTTACCAGAGCAGTAGAAGAGACAGACTACCAACACCTACAGAAGTACAACTCTATTTTATTTAACTATGAGCTGTTAAACATACTTGCACTGTGGGTTGACACTATGTTAGGTTGACTGAATACCTATGGCTAACCTGACCCGACTATACTGCTAGCACATGGTAGATGTTCGTGCTACTGACTGGGGGCTCTGTCTGTCTCAGAGGCTGCATTCCGAATGAGTGGGAAACCTAGTGCCCTCTGGCTTTATACTGACCGTGCCCTGTCTGGTGATTGGCTGCTGTGTTCGGTGTGTTGATTGGTCTTTCAGTGTGTCAGTCAGTGTGTGTCTATGCGCCATCATATACTTGTGTGTATATTATGACATCTCCCCTTTTTTGAAAAAAATGTGTGTACGTGGCAATAAATAGTGTGGCATGTAAATGTTCCTGACTATGTGGGGCATATGTGAGCATATTTACAGGACTATATACATAATTCCTAACATATTCACACGGGAAGGTGTTTAGTGCAGATAGACAATATGTAACACAAAGCAGAACAAGAATAACAGTATGTACAAACTAGTGAATTAATGAACAGGGTAACAAAACAATCAGTTCATGAATTTGGAGGGTCCATGAATTAAGGCAGTTCATAAATTCAGTCTCTGTGGTTGGTGACGAATTCTGGTTGACCAAAGGAGCATTTTGCTCTGTTAAGGTGGAGGCCATGCTCATGGATTCTCCGGAAGACGAGTTGGAGGCGATCAATGTGCTCCTGTGGGGTGGTAGACCAGACGATGATGTCGTCTACATATAGGCGAACCCCTTCGATGCCCTTCATCATTTGCTCCATTAATCGGTGGAACACCTCCGATGCTGAGATGATGCCAAACAGCATCCGGTTGTAACAATACCGGCCAAATGGGGTGTTAAAGGTGCAGAGCTTCTGACTGGATGCATCAGGTTGGATCTGCCAGAACCCCTTCGATGCATCTAGCTTTGTGAAAAATTTGGCGCGAGCCATCTCGCAGGTAAGTTCTTTGCGCTTTGGGATAGGGTAGTGTTCCCTCATAATGTTGCGGTTCAGGTCCTTGGGATCAATGCATATGTGTAGTTCGCCGGATTGTTTCTTAACACACACCATGGAGCTGACCCAGTCAGTTGGTTCTGTAACTTTAGATATGACGCCCTGGTCCTGGAGGTCCTGCAGCTGCTGCTTGAGGCGGTCCTTGAGGGGTGCCGATACCCGGCGAGGTGCGTGGCATTTGTTTTTTTGCCATGCAGATGCCCACTTAATCAGTCTGTCTAAATCACACAAACACCCCTGTATCCTCCTCACAGCTCACTCTCTCACCCAACTTTGTATCATCTGCAAATTTGGAGTCATTCTGTCGCTTTTACTTTTGCCCTTCCCCCAATTTACCCTGACAGAAAGGGGGAGCAATGCACACAATGGACTCTCAACAGGCTATGGACCAACTGCAAGAGCCAAATTGGCATTTCATTGTTTGTACAGACTGTTGTATGCTTCTATAACTGTGTTGGTCTGTTTGCACATACTTATATGTACATTGATTGATTGGTTGACTTATTGTCACACATACCAAGGTACAGTGAAAAGTTTTTTTTTGTGGTCAAGGGAACGTACACAATACGTACATAGTAGACAAAAAGAATAATCGACAAAGTATGTTGACAAGCAGTGATTAGTTACAGTGTGGAACAAGGGCCAAACAAAGCAAATACATGAGGAAGAGCAGCATAGGGCGTCGTGAATAGTGTACACTATTATATCTCACACCCCTGGGAATCAAACTAATTGGGGAGGATATAGACTGGGTCGTCACGTGACTATGTAATGACACAGTCATGTGAAGCATCTTGGGGATGGAGCTTGGCAGGATTACCCGGGACCTTCGGCAGAGTAGGTGTGTTAATTTTTTAAAAATAAATTTGGAGTACCCAATTCATTTTTTCCAATTAAGGGGCTATTTAGCGTGGCCAATCCACCTAGCCTGCACATCTTTGGGTTGTGGGGGTGAAACCCATGCAAACACGGGGAGAATAGGCAAACTCCACACGGACAGTGACCTAGAGCCAGGATTAAACCTGGGACCTCGGCGCTGTGAGGCCGCAGTGCTAACCACTGCGCCACCATGCTGTCCGAGTAGGTGTGCTAATAAGAGTTCATATGGTTAGTTAATAAAGCTCCCATTTGTTGACAGTTCCTTGTCAGTCATTGATTTAGCACAGTAAGAAGTCTTACCACACCAGGTTAAAGTCCAACAGGTTTGTTTCAAACACGAGCTTTCGGAGCACAGCTCCTTCCTCAGGTGAATGGCGAGGTATGTTCCAGAAACATTTATATAGACGAAGTCAGAGATGCTGGACAATGCTTGGAATGCGAGCATTTGCTGGTAATCAAATCATTACAGATCCAGGGAGAGGGATAATCACAGGTTAAAGAGGTGTGAATTGTCTCAAGCCAGAACAGTTGGTGGGATTTTGCAAGTCCAGGCCAGATGGTGGGGGGGTGGATGTAATGCGACATGAATCCAAGATCCCTGTTGAGGCCGCACTCATGCATGCGGAACCTAGCTATAAGTTTTTGCTCGGCAATTCTGCGTTGTCACGTGTCCAGAAGACCGCTTTGGAGAACGCTTACCCAGAGATCAGAGGCTGAATGCCCTTGACTGCTGAAGTGTTCCCCGACTGGAAGGGAACATTCCTGCCTGGTGATTGTCGCATGATGCCCGTTCATTCGTTGTGAACACCACCCCACTGAACATCCATCCTGCTGAACACTGCTTCCTCCCCCCCACCGTAACTGTCCCCATCACACAAAAGCCATCCTCGTTAAAGTCATGAACAGCTCGGCTGGGTTGAAGAATGTGGACAATAACTGACCACGTTGGATGTTGCCAGAGAAATCATTCATGGATATTTCCCCTGGAACATTTAACATAGTCAGCTACAGACTCCATTCTCCTTCCTAGCTCCTCATCCAGGTTCGATGTTCTATTCAACTTAGTGCTGAATTTCAAACCTTATACTACATTTGCCACCAAAGCTATTTGTTTTCACCATTGTAATACTCCTTCCCTACTGCTCTCTCCTGCACTTCTGCTGAAAATCAAGCACATCTTATTCACCTTTGAGTTTGATCTCTCCAATGTTCTCCTTCCTGACCATTTTGCCTGCTTCAAATCCAAATTGCCTAAAGTTTCACCACTAATTTGCTAACCAGCAATATGACCCACTCACCTATCACCCAATCTCCGCTGTTGCACACTGGCTCTTTGCCTTAATACCAGCTCTTTGTCTTTATCTATAAGTCCTTTCATGTCAGACGGCCTAACTCTGTAACGTTTGCTAGTTTTACAATCCTTCCCATGAAATCCAGTTTCACGACAATTCATCTTCCCTTTCATACACTCAGTTTTCATTTAGATTTAGATTTATTGTCACGAATGCCGAGGTACAGTGAAGAGTTCTGCGTACAGTCCAGGCAGATCATTCCACACATAGCGCTCAAGAGTCTTCAGACACCTTGGCCCTAATCTTTGGATTCTGCCCCCAAGGCTATCTCCCTTTCCATATTTAAAAGCATTCTTAGTCTTTGACTATGCTCTAGGCCACCTTTTCTCACTCTCTCAAAAGCTAAATGTCGGTCCTGTTTCATCACATGTGAAGTGCCTTGGGACAATGTTTTGCACAATGATACTATATAAATGCAAGTTGTTATAATGATGTTACTTTAATACGGATACAGGGAGTCCACACTGAGTAAAATATGAACAAGGTTTTATTGACACAGACGACATGTACACTACCTGGTAGATCCCTACCCAGTTCCTCTCAGGTTGGTGACTTACTGGCCGACCTTCTATACCTTTGGTAATTTAGATACCCCACCCTTAACAGGGAGCTTGTACTCCGGAAGGAGTACGGGGAAGACAAGCATTCCTACCCCGTAGGTCTGTGTGGGATATTACAGTTGGAAATAATTCAAATGTGTTATTTAACATAGCAAGATACTATATGTGGGGCCAGTTGTTACAATTTTATCTGCTACATTCGAACAGGATTATTTTACATAACATTTGTTTAACGCAGGAGCATTTTTCATACGCTAGTGTTGCAAATCTCACTTGCAACAGTTCTTGGGTAAAACCAACATGATTGCTAAGTCAAGAAGTTGTCCTATCGGAGTAGATTATTGGTTCTGAGGAAAACAAAACATACACTTTACTGCTGGCTGTTGAATCAGTCTGAATTACAATGTCGAGATAATTTTGTTTTTCTAATTAAGAGGTTATTCAGCACGGTCAATCTACCGACCGTGCACATCTTTGGGCTGTGGGGGTGAGACCTTTGCAGACACGGGGAGAATGTGCAAACTCCAGACAGACAGTGACCCGGGGGCGGGATTGAACCCGGGTCCTTGGCACCATGAGACAGCAGTGCTAACCACTGGGCCACCATGCTGCCACATGTCTAAATAATTTGATAATCTGTCTTCACACTGAATTATCGGCCTGAATTTTCCGGCCATTCCCGTCGGCATGGTTTTCGGGTCCCGGAGGTGGCTAACCCGGCAGCGGGGGTTGCATGCAACGCGAAACCCCCGCGACAATGGCGGTATCAGAAGATTCCATCGCCAGCCAATAGCAGGCCACCTCCATCATGGCGAAAAATGCCACGGTGGGAGAGGGGTGGGGGGGAATCCTGCTGTCACCAATAAATTCTAATGAAACAAATAATTGCACAAATAAGCTGCAAACTCATTTCTTTCCAGTAAAGTATCACATCTGCATTTGAGGATCACCATCAAACCCAAGCAGAACTCAATTGGATCTCTTTTTCCCAATAAAAATGATCCAAATTCCAGATTGGGTTGTCTGATCCTTTCAAATAAAACAAAGACAACTTGCAATGATACAGTATCTTGACAATAACACTTTATATTTATCTAGTATCATTAACATAATAAAGCATTCCGAGGCACTTCACAGAGGCAACATAGACTAAAATGTGGCACCGAGACAACATAAGGAGATGTTGGGCCAGGCGACCAGATCAGAAAACACTCAGAAGACCAGGCAGCAGCTGTGGAAAGAAAAGCAGAGCCAATGTTACAGGTTGACGACCTTTCAGCTGAACCGGGAAAAGTTGGAGGCTTTAATCAAGTGAAAGAGAGGATGTGGTAAAAGCACGGAGGGAAGACAGGGCGGGAAGCAGGAGAGATTATCAAATGAAAATGGTAAGCAATTGCAGCAGCACTACCATCCTAGGGTGGCATGGTAGCACAGTGGTTAGCATTGTCGTATCACAGCTCCAGGCCCCAGGTTCGATTCCTGGCTTGGGTCACTATCTGTGCAGAGTCTGCATGTTCTCCTCGTGTCTGCGTGGGTTTCCTCCGGGTGCTCTGGTTTCCTCCCACAGTCCAAAGATGTGCAGGTTAGGTGGATTGGCCACAATCAATTGCCCTTAGTGTCCAAAACAAAGGTTAGGTGGGGTTAAGGGGATAGGGTGGAGGTGTAGACTTGAGTGGGGTGCTCTTTCCAAGGGGTGGTGCAGACTCGATGACCCAAATGGCCTCTTTCTGTACTGTAAGCTGTATGATTCTATGATAGGTATGCTCAGCATATCAGATGCTTTAAAGAAGGCATACACAAGTCTGGTACAGAGTATTTTAACATTTGACATGACAGTCTGGTGTGGTAACCTGAGTGTGAAATGCAGAAGTAAGCTGGCCAGAACTGTAAAGACTGCGGGTAAAATCATTGACAGCCAGCAGACGCAGCTCGTTAATTCGTTTAACAACACAATTAAGAGAAAATCTTTGGCCATCATCCGTGATCCTTCTCACTCTTTATATAATCAATTTGAAAGGCTCCCTTCAGGCCTGTGCTTTAGAATGCCTATTACGAGGAAAAAGTTGTTTGAGATGTCTTTTGTTCCCAGTACTATAAAGTTATTAAATAACCTAATGTAAATTTTACTTATTTTTATTTATTTTAATGCAATAAGCGCTTCAATGGCAGAGTGCAATGTGTTATGTTTCTATGGTATGGATGTATGCACAAATGTATGAATGTAGGTATGCATGAAATATTTATTGTTTTTAACACATGAATAATGTTATCCTGGATGTGAAGCCAAAGACAGATTTCCACTTTTCTATGGATAATAAAGTTCTGTTCTATTCTATTTGCTTCCTGTTGCATCAAATGGATTGAAATCTGGTGTAAAGGACCTTTGATTAGATTCCAGTTAGTTACACCCAGCTAGCTAATCAAAATACCACCATTCATCATAAGTGTGATCCACCATGTGTGATTTTAGCAGTGGCGGGAACACTGGTTGAATTTCAAATTTTAATTAATTAATGATATTTATTGTCATAAGTAGGCTTACATTAACACAACAAGAAGTTGCTGTGAAAAGCCTCTAGACGCCACACTCCGGTGCCTGTTTGGGTACACAGAGGGAAAAGTCAGAATGTCCAAATTACCTAAGAGCACTTGTGGGAGGAAAGTGGAGCACCCGGAAGAAACCCACGCAGACACGGGGAGAACATGCAGACTCCTCACAGACAGTGACCCAAGCTGGATCCTGGCGCTGTGAATCCTGTGCTACCGTGCCGCCCATGTTTGTAACCGAAAGAAATAAAGGTCAATAGTGGCAGTCCTACCACCTTGACAGAAAGCCAATAGCTGAGCAAAGGCTGGAGATGAAATCAAGATTTTCCTCGCCTGGATAACTCAAACATTCTTGTCTGAATTTGGGCATTGATTTATATATTTGTTTTTCAGAAGAGCTTGACATTTGACTGTAAAAAAAAAGGCATTGTAGATCTTAGTTTATCAGTTGAGTAAAACATGTAATTCCCTCCTTTAAAAAAAACAACCTTTTCTTAAATGACTGTAGAATTTTTGCCTCTGAATCCCATTGAAAACCCCATTTAATCTGCCTATCATTCACACATTGGAGTACATTCTGCTGTCCTGGCTTAATTTGAGGTACCGTACTGTTCCAGATTCACATTTTTGATACAGTTTACTATCATGTGTTACATACGATATATGGCACAGAAATAAGTCATTCAGTCCATGCCAGTGTTTAAGCTTCATTCAAGCCTCCTCCCATCTTTTCTCAACTAAATCTACCATCATAATCTTTCAAATCCTTACAGTGCAGAAGGAGGCCATTCAGCCCATTGAGTCTGCGTGACCCTCCGGAAATGGTGACAAAAATGTGACAATAGCAGCAGAATATGCTATTGGGATTGACATTTGCCTCTAACAATCAGCTCTCAAGTGTAACTAGGAGTTGGTGTCTTAGCATTGATTGGAAGGCTAACTTCCATTGAGACGTTTACTGAGATGGTTTTCCTGGTGGGTCTTATAAACACACAATCACAAAACCTATTTGTTGGTTATCTTAGAAATGAACAAAGGGTGGGCAGCACGGTGGCGCAGTGAGTAGCACTGCTGCCTCATGGTGCCAGGTTCGATCCCAGCTCTGGGTCACTGTCCCTGTGGAGTTTGCACATTCTCCCCATGTTAGTGTGGGTTTCGCCCCCACTACCCAAAAATGTGCAGGCTAGGTGGATTGACTATGCTAAATTGCCCCTTAATTGGAGAAAAATGAATCGGGTACTCTAAATTTATTTTTTTTTAAAGAAATGAAAAAAGGGTACACTTGTGAAACAACCCAAGAGAGATATAGGAAATAATTCATTTTAGAATGGTCAAATTCTGCTACTAAATGTTGTGAACTTATAATACTGGCTTTGCTCTTTGCATGTTAAGGATGTCCAACTCAATTATTTCACTGTGCACTTTTCCACCTTCCAATAGATCAACTTTTTTATAAATTGTTGCTTGCATCCATAGCATCCTTCCTGAATGCTGTGCAGCTTTATATGCTGATAGGTTAATAGCAAACTGTTTGCAAATAACTGATCTGGGATTATGTTTTCTGGGACAACTCAACTCTGAAACAATGAACTTGTGTGATGTCTTTCTTTGATAAGAATCCTGAATTTTAGTTCAAAGATAAATTATGCTATTTCAAGAGGACTTAGCTATTATTAAGGAGCACATAAGCTCCAACGTATTGTGGTAGTATTTTAATGAGATAAATGTTTGCTTTGAAGGAGAGATGGTTAACAGATAAGCAAGTAGGATAATGTTCTTGTGGACCTTACAGAGGGTGTGGGGCGAGATAATATTGTAATCCTGCCGAGTGTGTGGGGGTGCTCAAGGAAGCGAAGGGCGCGGATTCGAGGTTGTGGAATGTGAGGGGTTTGAATGGGCCGGTCAAAAGAGCGCGCGTGTACACGCATCTAAAGGGGTTAAAGGCGGACACAGCAATGCTTCAGGAGACGCATTTAAAGCTCGCAGATCACACAAGATTGAGAAAGGGGTGGGTAGGCTAGGTATTCCATTCAGGGCTGGATTTGAAGACCAGGGGGGTAGCAATTCTGATCCGTAAGGGTGTGGCATTCGAGGCTGGGAGAATTGTGGCAGATAAGGGGGGCAGGTATATAATGGTGAGTGGAAAATGGGAGGGGGTCCGGGTGGTGTTTGTGAACGTCTATGCTCCAAATTGGGATGATGTGGAATTTATGAGACGCATGCTCTGCAAAATCCCGGACTTAGAGTCACACAACCTGATCGGGGGGGGGGGGGGGGGAGACTTTAACATAGTCATCGACCCCGAGCTGGACCGGTCGAAGTCCAGGACAGGAAGCGACCAGCAGTGGCTAAGGAACTGAAGGGTTATATGGAGCAGATGGGGGAGGTGGATCCTTGGAGGTTCGCGTGGCCGAGAGCGAAGGAGTTCTCTTTTTTTCTCCCACGTTCATAAGGTTTATTCCTGCACAGACTTCTTTGTCTTGAGCAGGGCGTTAATCCCAAAGGTGGCGGGGACAGAATACTCAGCGATCACAGTCTCGGACTGATGAGACCATCAATTCACAAGACACGTGATTGGAAGTGAACAGTGGTTTTAATAGTCTTACAACTGAGCCTGCCTGCGATGAGATGAACTGACAGCAGGCTCACGACTGCAGAGCTTTATACTTCTGGTTAGTGGGCGGAGCCATGGGCAGAGCCAAGGGTGGAGCCCAGTACAAACTCCTCATCTCCCCCTATGGGCAGAGCCGCGCAATTGCTCGTATACCAAGCCCACAAGGATACAATACATATATTAGAACACGGTGCGAATTACTAGGTTTATAATTCACCACACGGACGAAGAGGTTTACGGGAGGATTAGCAGGAACATCCAGGATTACCTGGAAACAAACGATACGGGTGAGGTCACGCGGCAATGGTCTGGGAGGCTCTGAATGCAGTTGTCAGAGGGGAACTCATCTCAATTTGATCCCATAGTGAAAAGAGAGAAAGAGCGGAGAGGGAGAGACTGGTGAAGGAGATACTCCGAGTTGACAGGAGATACGCGGAGGCCCCCGAGGCGGGGCTACTGAGAGAGTGGCGGAGTCTGCAGGCGGAGTTTGAACTGCTGACCACAGGGAAAGCGGTAGCACAGCTGAGGAAGGCAAGGGGGGCAGTCTATGAGTATGGGGAGAAAGCGAGTAGAATGCTGGCACACCAACTGCGAAAGAGGGATGCGGCCAGGGAAATTGGGGGAGTAAAGAATAAGGAGGGTAACATGGTCTTGGATCCGGGGGGGGGTGAACGGAGTCTTTAAGGAATTCTACAGTAAACTATACAAGTCTGAGCCCCTGACGGGAACGGAAGGGATGAGGCAATTTTTGGACCAGTTGAGGTTTCCAAAGGTGGAAGAGGGGCTGGGGGCCCTGATTGAATTGGAGGAGATTGTCAAGGGTATAGAGGGCATGCAATTGGGTAAAGCCCCGGGCCGGACGGTTACCAGGTAGAATTCTATAAGAAATTTTTGGAAATATTGAGCCCACGCCTGATGAGGACCTCCAACGAGGCTAGAGAGAAAGGAACCCTCTCCCCAACAATGTCACAGGCCTTGATCTCACTCATTCTTAAATGAGGGAATGACCCGGAATATTGCGAGTCATACAGGCCGATTTTGCTTTTAAACGTGGATGCCAAATTGCTAGCTAAGGTTCTGGCCACAAGAATTGAGGATTGCGTCCCGGGGGTGATAGAGGAAGACCAGACTGGGTTTGTTAAAGGCAGGCAACTCAATACCAATGTCCGGAGACTTTTGAATATTATTATGATGCCCTCAGAGGGAGGGGAGGCGGAGGTGGTAACAGCGATGGACGCAGAGAAAGCCTTTGACCGGGTGGAGTGGGAGTACCTCTGGGAAACGCTCGGGGGGTTCGGGTTTGTGAGGGCTTTATTGGCTGGGTGAAATTGCTGTACCAGGCGCCTGTAGCAAGTGAATGTACAAACCGGCTGAGGTTGGGGTACTTCGAGCTTCACCGGGGAAAGAGGCAGGGGTGCCCCTCTCCCCGTTACTATTTGCCCCAGCTATAGAACCACTAGCTATGGCGCTGAGAGCCTCGAGGAACTGGCCGGGACTGGTTCGGGGGGTGGGGGGTGGGTGGGGGTGGGGGGGGGGGGGGTGGAACATCGGGTCTCGCTATACGCAGATGATTTGCTCCTGTACATTTCAGACCCTGTTGAGCAGATGGGGGAGATTCTGCGGATCCTGAGGGATTTTGGTAGTTTTTCAGGGTACAAACTGAACATGGGAAAGAGCGAGTTGTTTGTGATCCAGGCCAAGGGGCAGGAGGAGAGACTGAAAGAGCTGCCGCTCAGGATGGTAGAGAAAAGTTTTCGTTACCTGGGTATACAGGTGGCCAGGAAATGGGATGCCCTGCACAGGCTCAACCTGACCCGGTTGGTGGAGCAAATGGAAGGGGACTTTAAAAGGTGGGACATGCTCCCGCTGTCACTGGCAGGGAGGGTGCAGACCGTGAAAATGACTGTCCTCCCCAGATTTCTGTTTGTATCTCAGTGCCTCCCCATCTTCATCCCTAAGGCCTTTTTTAAGCGGGTGAGTAGGATAAATACGGGCTTTGTGTGGGTGAATAAGACCCCGCGAGTAAGTAGATTGCTGTTGGAGTGCAGTTGTGGGGTGGGGGGGGGGGGGTGGTGTTTGGTGCTGCTGAACGTTCGCAACTACTACTGGGCAGCCAATATAGCTATGATTAGGAAGTGGGCGATTTTGGGGGGGGGCGGAATGCGTGGGAGCAGCTGGAGGCGGCGTCATGTAAAGATACTAGTCTGGGAGCTTTGATAACGGCTCCTTTGCCGTTCTCGCCGACCCGTTACTCCATGAGTCCGGTGGTGGTGGTGGTGACACTGCGGATCTGGGGACAGTGGAGGAGGTACAAGAAGGTGGAGGGAGCGTCGGTCTGGACCCCGATATGCAACAATCACAGGTTTGTCCCGGGTAGGATGGATGGTGGTTCCAGAGCTGGCAGAGGGCAGGCATCAGAAGGATGGGAGATCTGTTCATGGACGGAAGCTTTCCCAGTTTGAAGGCGCTAGAGGACAAATTTAATCTGCCGCCAGGAAACGCCTTTAAATATCTGCAAGTACGAGCCTTCCTGAAAAAACAGGTAGTGGCCTTTCCGACGCTGCTGCCACTGAGGATACAGGACAGGGTGGTCTCTGGCACCTGGGTGGGGGAGGGGTGTCGGATATCTACCAGGAACTACAGGAGGCGGAGGAAACCCCAGTGGAGGATCTCAAGGGCAAGTGGGAGGAGGAGCTAGGTGAGGAGTTGGAAGCGGGTCTGTGGGCAGAGGTCCTGGGCAGGGTTAATTCCTCCTCATCATGTGCCAGGCTCAGTCTAATTCAATTTAAGGTGGCCCACCGGGCACACATGACGGCAGCGAGAATGAGCAAGTTTGTTGGGGTAGAAGACAATTGTATGAGGTGCAAGGGCAGCCCTGCAAACCATGTCCACATGTTTTGGGCATGACCGGAGTTTAGAGTGTTCTGGCAAGGGTTCGCGAGGGCAGTGTCCAGGGTGCTTAACATATGGGTGGCGCCGAGTCCAGAGATGGCGATCTTTGGAGTGTCAGAAGACCCGGGAGTTCAGGGGGAGAAAGAGGCTGACGTCTTGGCCTTTGCCTCCCTAGTAGCCCAGAGACAGATTTTATTAATGTGGAGAGACTCGAAGCCCCCGAGCGTAGAGAGTTGGGTTACCGACATGGATGGGTTTCTCAGCCTCGAGAAAATAACGTTTGCCTTAAGAGGGTCTACGCTAGGGTTCTCTCGGAGGTGGCAGCCGTTCGTCGACTTTCTCGGGGAAAATTAAAATGTCAGCAGCAGCAATCCATGGGGGTGAGTGCTTCATTGGGATGGTGTGGGAAGACTGGGTCACGTGGGGTAATGTCTATTTAATTGTTATTGTATAGTCTCTTTTTGCACTATGTCAATGTTGACTCTAGTTTGTTTTGTTATTATGGTTACTACTGTTTTATTATGAAAAATTCTGCAAAACCTTCATAAAAATTCTTTTAAAATAAAAAAAAATTGTGCCGAGTGTGAGAATCGAGCATGAAACACAGAAAAACATGCATTAAATTAAGGAACATTGTTCCATCATTTGGGTGGTTGTGATATACAAGATCTTGCTTTCACAGCTTAACTTTCGAAAATTGATACACTCTTTATTAGCAAGATTTCAATTAATTTTATGTAACTGAGAAACAACCTATCTTTGTCTTTTTGTACAGCCCTGAGGCCTATCCTGTACAAGTGTATATGTTGAAACCTAGACCAAAGTAACTTGATGCTGGCAGAAGAAATATTGGTGTTAAAAGGAATACATTTGTTGTAAGTGCAGCATGAACATATTTAAGTTTGTGTTCAATGCGAAGTGTCTATCAACTTGCAGGCAGAAATATCAATTTTAAAGCTTTGTCAGCGCCTACAGGTTCAAAGAAACATGTGTAATAAAACAAAATTGAGCATGCCATCAAATGGGTGTGATTATAGGCTTGGCCTTTGAAATTGCTGTGTAAATAATCTTGGGCACGCAGGCTTCAGAGTTGTTATGCAAAACTGAGATTTACAGTAAATATCTTGGCATGCTTGTTCTGCCGAGAGTGTTATTACTGTTTTTCCTTATTAATTCTTTCTTTTAAAGTTTCCTTCCCTTCTTCCTGAAGGCATTATAAGGCATTATATGCACGCAGAGATGTGATGGGATCATTCATGTGTGAGGCTCGCCAATGAGCTCATGGTGTAGGGAGTAAACATATTAGCATGGATGAAGGATTGGTTAGCTAACAAGGAGCAGAGAGTAGGGGTAAATGGGTTTCGGGTTGGCAAAATGTGATGAGAGGAATGCCACAGCGATCAGTGCTGAAACTTCAATTATTTACAATTTATATCAATGATTTGGAGGAAGGAACTGAATGTATGGTTGCTAACTTTGCTGATGACTCAAAGATAGCTAGGAAAGTAAGTTGTGAAGAAGAGGACATAAGGAGAAGACAAAGACACATAGATAGGTTAAAGGAGTGGACACAAAATTGGCTCTTGGGCCAGAATTGTACATGCAAAATGCAGGCACACGCTCGTCCTGAAAGAGTATGAAATCGTGCAAGAAAACGTTGGGCATACATATCCAGCTGTCTTCACGAACCCGTGTGATATTTCGGTCAGCGCGAGTTGGACAAGTTAGCTTGTGGCTACTGTTCAGTAAAGAGTCAAGAGTTTTACTCCTTTCCCAGGACACCTTTATTTTCCTTGAACACACTCTATTTAAAACTCTATCACCACCACAAGTGCCACCTGCAACCTTTACATAATCAGTGTCAATTATTGGATACTTAACATCAATGAGACATCTAATTGGAATGTCTCTTACCCCATTCCTTAACAGGACGCATGCCCGCCAAAAATCAGACAGGCAACATAACTAATTAAGGGGCCAATGGATCACAATCTTACATGGCTCGCCTGCCTTTATGGTTCGCAAGGTGGCCTTTATGCTCAAGCTGCAACCGTGATCCAGGGTGAAAGGTCAGGGCTGAAGTAAAATTAATAAATATGTCTGGGGACTGAGGTTTGTGCATGATTGTGTTGCCTAAGCGCTCTCTTTGCATTGTTTTTTATTTTTCGGTTTTGCACCTCCCTGAGACAGCTCTGCAGGGCTGTCCCCCGAAGGAAAACGCCTGCCCACACCCACCAGGGGCTTTGAGATGTAAAGTTCATGTCATCTGCATAGCATGAGATTCTATGCTCTCTTTCTCCCCGTTGGATTCCGCTCCATCCCTTTGCAGCTCTGAGGGCTCGATTACCAGAGCAAACAGTAGCGGGGACAGCGGGCATCCCTGTCACATGCCTCTATGCAGCTGAAGTATCCAGAGCTGCTGACTGTTCGTATGTTCGCCATGGGAACGCTGTGCAATAGTTTCGCCCACGAGATGAATCCTGGCCCAAACCCAAACTGTTCCAGCACCTCCATGAGGTACTTCCATTCGACTCTGTTGAAGGCCTTCTCTGCGTCCAAGAAGATGATCCCTCAGGTGGCCAATCCACCTACCCTGCACATCTCTGGGTTGTGGGGGTGAAACCCACGTAGATTCGGGGAGAATGTGTAAACTCCACACGGACAGTGACCCAAGGCTGGGATCGAACCCGGGTCCTCGGCGCCACGAGGCAGCAGTGTTTTTTAAAATAAATTTAGAGTATCCAATTATTTTTTTTCCAATTAAGGGGCAATTTAGCGTGGCCGATCCACCTATCCTGCACATCTTTGGGTGGTGGGGGTGAAACCCACGCAGACACGGGGAGAATGTGCAAACTCCTCACGGACAGTGACCCAGGGTCGGGATTCGAACCCGGGTCCTCAGCGCCGTAGGCAGCAATGCTAACCACTGTGCCACCGTGCCGCTCGGAGGCAGCAGTGCTAACCACTGCATCATCAATCCGCCATTTGGTGTCAGTTTTAAGGAGCGAGATGGGTCTATAAGACCCACACTCCGTTGCTTTTTGTCCTTTTTGGGGATCAGCAAGCTTTTTATTGAAATCCATGGGAATCCGTCCGGCCTAGGTGCCTTCCCAGCCTGCCTGGAGTTAATGCTCTTTATGCCTTCCCCCAGCTCTACTGCCTCCTTGACCGGCATGTCCAGTCTGTCGAAGAGCTGCTTCTTCTTTGAGTTCCACCCCCCATCCCCCCATCCCCCCCATGGGGGCTCGGAGCTGTACAGCTCTCGGTAGAAGGTTGTGAACGCATCGTTAATCTGCTCTGTGGCTGTGACTAGTCTGCCGCTCCGATCCTTTACCTGATCTATTTCCCTCATGGCTGCCTGCTTTCTCAGTTGGTCAGCCAGCAGGCTTTGTCTCCACGTCTGTAGAAGGTCCCCTGTGTCTGGCAGAACCGGTGCACTGCTTTCCTCGTGGAGACATTAAGAAGTCTTACAACACCAGGTTAAAGTCCAACAGGTTTGTTTCGAATTACTAGCTTTCGGAGAGCAGCTCCTTCCTCTGATGCCGCATTTGATCTTGGGCATCTTCTTCAGGACAGATTCCTCCTTCACCTGAGGAAGGAGCTGCGCTCCAAACGCTAGTGATTCGAAACAAACCTGTTGGACTTTAACCTGATGTTTGTAAGACTTCTTACAGTGCTCACCCAAGTCCAACGCTGGCATCTCCACATCATTCCTCGTGGAGAATCGGTCAGAGTCCATTTGTGGCTTTTTCACCTCCGCCAGTAGTTCCACGGTCGGGTCCGAGGAGTACATCCGGTCCACCTCCAGTATGGAGTTGATCGGCTGTTGCCTAGTCATCCTCACCCTCCTATCTTTGAGCACCCCCCACACGCAAAAATTTCCTCCCCTTCCACCACCTTCAGTGCCTCCAGAATGTGGAGGGTGAGACCTCCCCATTCTGGTTGCAGGCTATATATGAAATGAAATGAAATGAAATGAAAATCGCTTATTGTCACGAGTAGGCCTCAAATGAAGTTACTGTGAAAAGCCCCTAGTCGCCACATTCCGGCGCCTGTTCGGGGAGGCTGTTACGGGAATCAAACCGTGCTGCTGGCCTGCTTGGTCTGCTTTCAAAGCCAGCGATTTAGCCCTGTGCTAAACAGCCCCCCGTCGATGGCTCGTGATAGCTGCTCACAGAATGTTCTATCAGTGACGAGGGTCATGTCCAACCTCCATGGGGGGCATTGAGATCGGCCCATCTCCAAGCTCACACCCACGGTCCGTCTCCAACCAATAACCTCTCAAATTAGAGGAAAGATTTCCTCTTATTTTTTTTTATTTAATAAATTTAGAGTACCCAATTAAATTTTTCCAATTAAGGGGCAATTTAGCATGGCCAATCCACCTAGCCTGCACATCTTTGGGTTGTGGGGGCGAAACCCACGCAGACACGGGGAGAATGTGCAAACTCCAGACAGACAGTGATCCAGAGCCGGGATTGAACCTGGGACCTCAGTGCCGTGAGGCAGCAGGACTAACCCACTGCGCCACTGTGCTGCCCGAGTTCCTATTATAATTGTTGGCAAATCTGTTCCCTGACCCTCAAATGGCAACCCCTAATTTAAAAACAGTGCACCCCCCCACCCACACCCCACCATCCTCCACCTACACCCTCCCCCGCAACTCTCCTGCCCCATCCACACCACACCCCCACCCCCCACCCCCTGTTCCAGTGAGTGGAGCTCCTCAGTGTATAAAACGGGGCTATGTGCAACCTGGGCTGTGCCTTTCCAGCTGAGGCCCCTTTTACACTGCAAGTCGCATTGTCTAGCCTTGTGTTTCTAGGTGCTGTGAGCGCCAGGAAACACATGGCTAAATGTGCTCACTATGGGACTTAATCGAGCTCATAGTGTCCACTTCTCCGCTAATGGAGCCATGCCCCTCAGCAGGGAAGTTCATACTCGACAAGACTTATGGGGATACTAAATGGTCCAACCTCATAGGCCACGAGTGGGTTTAAACAAGGACTCTGTTCTGGAAGTTGGGATAACCAAGTGTTGCAAAGACAATACTTGCAGGATGATGAGTTTTTCATCTAAAACAGTTTCTGGGACGAAGCAGCCCGCTTGGTTGGCAGCCCATTTACCACCTTAAATCATTCACTGCCTCCAGCAGTATGTCCCACCTACAAGATGCCCTGCAGCAACTCACGAAGGCTCCATCCACAGCACCTTCCAGACCCGCAACCCAGCATTCTCCCACCCAGAATGACGAGGGCAGCAGACATATGGGAACACCACCATCTGCAAATTCCCCTCCAAGTCACTCACCATTCTGACTTGGAAATACTGTCATTCCTTCACTGTTGCTGGGTTAAAAATCCTGGAACACCCCCCCTAACAGCACTGTGGCTGTACCTACACCAGTTGGACTGCAGCATTTCAAGAAGGCAGATCACTACCACGTTCTAAAGGACAATTAGGGATGGGAAATAATGTTGGCCTCACCAGTGATACCCACATCTAGTGAAAGAATTAAAGAAAACACTGGAGAAATGTTATGGGAGCTACTAAGGGACAGAAAGCAAATTATAATCATGGTATTTGATGCAAAGGTAACTAGAAAGAGAGAAAGAATATATCCGTATATGTGGCGGCACATATATGGGGTGGCAGAGTGGGTAGCACTGTTGCCTCACAGCGCCAGGGACCCCTGTTCAATTCTGGCCTTGGGTGCCTGCCTGTGTGGAGTTTTCACATTCTCCCCGTGCCTTTGTGGGTTTCCTCCGGGTGCTCCGGTTTCCTCCCACAGTCCAAAGATGTGCAGGTTAGGTGAGGTTATGGGGATCGGGTGCAGACTTAATGGGCTGAATGGCTTCCTTCTGTACTGGAGGAACTCCATGGTTATATGTAAAGATTGCCTTCAAATCAAAGGTAAGGGACACAAAACAACTCCTAGTATGCTTGTGATGTTCAGCAAAGGACAGGAATTCACCAAAGTAACTGAAGTTGCAAGTAAGCGAAGAGCAACCTGTTCTCCAAATAATCAGACCTCCTTCATAAATACCTGGGAATATCTGAAAATAAAATGAATAGTTTGAGAAGAGACAGTTTGTGCATAAACCAAGTGGAAACAACAAGATTTAGGGGTAGTTCCTCCACTCCTGAACGTATTTCCTCCGGTAAAAAGAATCCGTGAATTGTAATGCAGATTGGTTTAATATGATTGCTATTGTTAGCACATCTTATGAAAGATAGACCAGCAGTAGAGGGGTTAAATGGAAACAATGGAACAGGTGCTGGAATGTGGCAACTAGGGGCTTTTCACAGTAACTTCATTGCCGTGTCTACTTGTGACCATAAAGATTATTATAAAATTATGCACAAATGACCTATACCCGGTCTGTCAACGACAACATCTTTACTGTGTGACAAAATTGAATGTTAATTTAGCCTGGCTGTCATTTTTAATAATGTGACATGTTTTTCCATTGTTTGCAGTTCATTCAACGTACCTTTGAAATCACCTTTTAAACAAGCTGAACATCAGTCTATCCTTTTTAATAAACCTGACCTAAAATATAATGCACAGAAAAAAAGTATCATGTCTTTTGCTCCAGAGAAGCAGGTGTCAGGAAACCATTAGCCTTTTGGTGTGGGAGTTTGTCCATATCCCTCGAGTAACACCACAGGTGCATTAAAACCATTTTTTGTCCAAATATTTGACAGGTTTCATTTTCTTTATACGCCGTTCTTAATGCCCCAGTTGTCTCCCGGCCACATTTCCATTTGTGTTATTTTAAAATTAATAGATTAACATCTGTAGCCCGTGAGCTAATTCTCCACTTGCTTTTTTTGGAAAACGGGTCAGCTAGCACCCCTGGAGCCCTGACCCACCGAGAATAGGGATTCACTGCATTTGGGTTTATCATCTAAATAGCTAACCTTTGTAGCGATAATCCAGATTCTGAAATGAAAAATGAAAATGAAAATGAAAATCGCTTATTGTCACGAGTAGGCTTCAATGAAGTCACTGTGAAAAGCCCCTGGAACACCCTTCTGCAGAGAGGAGTATCAAACAGAAGCTGATCATTTTACGCTTAGAAACTATGATGGACAGACAGATTCCTCTCGCGTCGCCACATATTTGGGTTCGGCTTCGAATTGCAAAGGAGTGCCAGAAATTTCCTATCTGCAAATCTGGGCACTAAAGAAACAGTAAAGCTTTTCCAATTTATTTCTGTGCCGTGTTATGTTATGTTCCTACATAGGGTTTCCTGTGAATTTTGAATTAGCACAAGGGCTATCTCTCCCATTTCCTGAATGAGCAGATTAATGAAACAAAAAATCAGGAAAAATGTGATAGGGAGTGACTGGTGATACCAAATCTTTCATTGGCTGTTTCTGATCCTGGTGGGAATACTGCCACCTCCATCACCAGCACTGGATTTAAGGATTATTTTAGTTTGTGCAAAGATCAAACAATTGACAGGCACAGAATTGAAATATGTTATTGTGCCTCATCAAATTGACCATCGGTAGAGGTACAAAATGCTAAACTGGTGAAACTGGTCTCCACCTTAATTCAATTGTTTCATTAACAATGTACAGGGGACAAAGCCACTGCTGATATTTATGTTACAATGCATTGTGCTATCCAAATTGCGCATTTAATTGTAGCGGGGAAAGTATATCAGGTTTCTTTTTTTCTGGGCAGTATGTCTCCTATGGTCTCACCTTCCAACCCGGAACAGGCTTATAGCTTGAGGGATCGCCACTCCACATCATGCATGGCTGGCCAGGACTCGCTGCCACCCTTACCACCAGCCGTTGCCGTGTTTTGAAGGATTTAGGAGTTGACAGTCAACCTGTCTGGCCGAACCTCCGATGGTCATCAAATCCTGGGGTGGGACCCCAACCCGGAGCTTCTGGATCAGATGCAGGGCTGCTACCCACTGTGCCACCAGACTGCTACCCACTGTGCCACCAGGCTGCTACCCACTGTGCCACCAGACTGCTACCCACTGTGCCACCAGACTGCTCCCCACTGTGCCCCCAGACTGCTCCCCACTGTGCCCCCAGACTGCTACCCACTGTGCCCCCAGACTGCTCCCCACTGTGCCCCCAGGCTGCTACCCACTGTACCACCAGACTGCTACCCACTGTGCCACCAGACTGCCACCCACTGTGCCACCAGACTGCTACCCACTGTGCCACCAGACTGCTACCCACTGTGCCACCAGACTGCTACCCAGTGCGCCACCAGACTGCTCCCCACTGTGCCCCCAGACTGCTACCCACTGTGCCCCCAGACTGCTCCCCACTGTGCCCCCAGACTGCTACCCACTGTGCCACCAGACTGCTACCCACTGTGCCACCAGACTGCTACCCACTGTGCCACCAGACTGCTCCCCACTGTGCCCCCAGACTGCTCCCCACTGTGCCCCCAGACTGCTACCCACTGTGCCCCCAGACTGCTACCCACTGTGCCCCCAGGCTGCTACCCACTGTGCCCCCAGACTGCTACCCACTGTGCTACCAGACTGCCACCCAGTGCGCCACCAGACTGCCACCCAGTGCGCCACCAGACTGCCACCCAGTGCGCCACCAGACTGCCACCCAGTGCGCCACCAGACTGCCACACAGTGCGCCACCAGACTGCCACCCAGTGCGCCACCAGACTGCCACCCAGTGCGCCACCAGACTGCCACCCAGTGCGCCACCAGACTGCCACCCACTGTGCCACCAGACTGCTATCCACTGTGCCACCAGACTGCTACCCACTGTGCCCCCAGACTGCTACCCACTGTGCCCCCAGACTGCTACCCACTGTGCCCCCAGACTGCTCCCCACTGTGCCCCCAGACTGCTCCCCACTGTGCCCCCAGACTGCTCCCCACTGTGCCCCCAGGCTGCTACCCACTGTGCCCCCAGGCTGCTACCCACTGTGCCCCCAGGCTGCTACCCACTGTGCCCCCAGGCTGCTACCCACTGTGCCCCCAGGCTGCTCCCCACTGTGCCCCCAGACTGCTCCCCACTGTGCCCCCAGACTGCTCCCCACTGTGCCCCCAGACTGCTCCCCACTGTGCCCCCAGACTGCTCCCCACTGTGCCCCCAGACTGCTCCCCACTGTGCCCCCAGACTGCTACCCACTGTGCCCCCAGACTGCTCCCCACTGTGCCCCCAGACTGCTCCCCACTGTGCCCCCAGACTGCTCCCCACTGTGCCCCCAGGCTGCTACCCACTGTGCTACTATTCTGCCACCCACTGTGCCCCCAGACTGCTCCCCACTGTGCCACCAGACTGCCACCCACTGTGCTACTATTCTGCCACCCACTGTGCCCCCAGACTGCTCCCCACTGTGCCCCCAGACTGCTCCCCACTGTGCCCCCAGACTGCTCCCCACTGTGCCCCCAGGCTGCTCCCCACTGTGCCCCCAGGCTGCTCCCCACTGTGCCCCCAGGCTGCTCCCCACTGTGCCCCCAGACTGCTCCCCACTGTGCCCCCAGACTGCTCCCCACTGTGCCCCCAGGCTGCTCCCCACTGTGCCCCCAGGCTGCTCCCCACTGTGCCCCCAGGCTGCTCCCCACTGTGCCCCCAGGCTGCTCCCCACTGTGCCCCCAGGCTGCTCCCCACTGTGCCCCCAGACTGCTCCCCACTGTGCCCCCAGACTGCTCCCCACTGTGCCCCCAGACTGCTCCCCACTGTGCCCCCAGGCTGCTACCCACTGTGCCCCCAGACTGCTCCCCACTGTGCCCCCAGGCTGCTACCCACTGTGCCCCCAGACTGCTCCCCACTGTGCCCCCAGACTGCTCCCCACTGTGCCCCCAGGCTGCTCCCACTGTGCCCCCAGGCTGCTCCCCACTGTGCCCCCAGGCTGCTACCCACTGTGCCCCCAGGCTGCTACCCACTGTGCCCCAGGCTGCTCCCCACTGTGCCCCCAGGCTGCTCCCCACTGTGCCCCCAGGCTGCTACCCACTGTGCCCCCAGGCTGCTCCCCACTGTGCCCCCAGACTGCTCCCCACTGTGCCCCCAGACTGCTCCCCACTGTGCCCCCAGACTGCTCCCCACTGTGCCCCCAGACTGCTACCCACTGTGCCCCCAGGCTGCTCCCCACTGTGCCCCCAGACTGCTACCCACTGTGCCCCCAGGCTGCTACCCACTGTGCCCCCAGACTGCTCCCCACTGTGCCCCCAGACTGCTACCCACTGTGCCCCCAGGCTGCTCCCCACTGTGCCCCCAGACTGCTACCCACTGTGCCCCCAGGCTGCTACCCACTGTGCCCCCAGGCTGCTCCCCACTGTGCCACCAGACTGCTCCCCACTGTGCCCCCAGACTGCTACCCACTGTGCCACCAGACTGCTACCCACTGTGCCCCCAGACTGCTACCCACTGTGCCCCCAGACTGCTACCCACTGTGCCCCCAGGCTGCTCCCCACTGTGCCCCCAGACTGCTACCCACTGTGCCACCAGACCGTTGGTGTGAGTGCAAGGTGATGATTGTGTGAAAGATTGTAGAGTCATTGCCACGTATTTCAGTTCTCCTCGTTGTTTACGTATGTCCCAGTGCTGGGTTTTCTCAGACTGGACATAAATATAGTCCTCGTGTTCGACAAGTGTTAACAAGATGCCCCCCCCCCCCCCCCCCCCCCCCCCCCGCATGAGAATTCCCTGTCTATAGTCCTCATGTTCGACAAGCGTTAACAAGATGGGCACACACCTCCCCTTGCGTGAGAACTACCAGTCTGGCTGCAAACACATTTACCAGCAGCTGACACCTGGCCTTGCCAATGCAAATTTATTCAACTTTGCCAGAGGCAGCGTTTAACAATGTATCTTTCGGAAAAGACAAGTTTGTTACTTCTCACCCAGAGGTATTTATTAAAGCAATTACAAAAAATGCCGTGTGGAGGTGGAAACTATGAATCATCTTTTAAAGTTATTTGTAGACAGCAGAAAATCTAAGACTTTTTTTTTTAACATACAGATGCCTGTGACTGGTGGTAATGTCAGCCTCATAGCACTACATGGAGTCATTTAACATCTTATTCATAAAATATGGTAGATGCCAATTAACGCAACCAGATGTGTGGAATAAAACGCTGGGGCAACATTTGCACCGGCAATGTTTGCACTGGGGATAAATACGTTTATAACTGTTTGTTTCTCAGACCCAGGTGGCACAATGGTCAGTATTGAGGCATCACAACTACAGGGAGACTGGTTCAATGACCACCTTGGATGACTGTGGAGTTTGCACATTCTCCCCGTGTCTGCGTGGGTTTCCTCCCACAGTCCAAAGGTGTGCAGGTTGGGTGGATTGGTTGTGATAAATGCATGGGGTTATGGGGCTAGGGTGGGTGGAGTGCTCTTTTAGAGGGTTCGTGCAGACTGGATGGGCCCAATGCCCTCCTTCTGCACTGTAGGGATTTGTTTTATTACTTCATGGAATGTGGGCATTTATTGCCCATCACTAATTGCCCTTGAGGGGTCAGTTAAAAGTCAATCATGTTGCTGTGGGTTTGAAGTCACATGTAGGCCAGACCAGGTAAGGACGGAGGATTTCCTTCCCTAAAGGACATTAGTGAACCAGATGGGTTTTATGACAACTGACAATGGTTTCATGGTCATCATTAGACTTTTAATTCCAGATTTTTATTTAATTCAAATTTTGCCATCTGCAGTGGCGGGATTTGAACCTGGGTCCCTGGAACATTACTCTGGGTCTCTGGTTTAATAGTCCAGTGACAATGCCACTACCCCACCGCCTCCATGATAAAAGTATTTGAGTAAAATGATAATCAAATTTCACCTTTGGCGATACTTGAGGATCCAAAATTGTTAGAGGTGGAGATTAAATTTTCAGCATATTCATTCAGGAGTCCCAGTTTCCCAAAAAAGAGCATTTCATGTGGTTGCTAAAATAAATTACCTCTAATACCTCTCTTGGGTTGTTTCACAAGTGTCCATCTTTCGTTTCTAAGACAACCAGCAAATAGGCTTTGTGATTGTGTGTTTATAAGTCCCACCAGGTGAACTCATCAGTGGAAGTTTGCCTTCTAATCCATGCTAGGACCCAAACTCTCCTTTACACTTGAGAGCTGACTGTCAATGAGGCAAATGGTGGCACTTTGCTCAACCCCGATGGCATATTCTGCTGCTATTGTCACATTTTTGTCACTGTTTTGTGTCACCTTTCTCATGATTATTTTTTTCTATCCACAATTAGATGCCAGGCAGGAAGTAAGCTCATCACCAGCGGTGCTGGTGTTGTGTTCCAATTTTGCATCTCTTGAGTTGTTTAGTCCAGGGCTTCCCAAACTTTGCCAGTCACAGAATCCTTTTAACTTCCCAAGCATACTGAAGGAACCCCTGAGAAATATTCTTAGTGCATTGAAGAGCCAAACTACAAAGAATGATTATTTTCATGCAATAGGTACAAACATGCAAAAACAATTACAAAGAAGTCTTTTCTATTTCTTATCTGCATAGATTTACTATAATCGAAAAGTTCTCTTATTAAAAAATGTACTTCGGTTTTACTGTTTTGCCATTTTTAATGGGAGGAGTGTTGCTGTTCCTTTGGTTCAAATGGAAAGAGTGCTGATGGAATGCTGGATTGCCATATTGGATACACACACACACTCTATCTCTCTCAGACAAACACACACACTCTCACCTCTCTCAGACAAACACACACACTCTCACCTCTCTCAGACAAACACACACACTCTCACCTCTCAGACAAACACACACACACTCACCTCTCTCAGACAAACACACACACTCTATCTCTCTCAGACAAACACACACACTCTCACCTCTCTCAGACAAACACACACACTCTCTCCTCTCTCAGACAAACACACACACTCTCACCTCTCTCAGACACATACACACACTCTCACCTCTCTCAGACACACACACACACACTCTATCTCTCTCAGACAAACACGCACACTCTATCTCTCTCAGACACACACACACACTCTCACCTCTCTCAGACACACACACACACTCTATCTCTCTCAGACAAACACACACACTCTCACCTCTCTCAGACACACACACACACTCTCACCTCTCTCAGACACACACACACACACTCTATCTCTCTCAGACAAACACGCACACTCTATCTCTCTCAGACACACACACACACTCTCACCTCTCTCACACACACACACACACTCTATCTCTCTCAGACAAACACACACACTCTCACCTCTCTCAGACAAACACACACACTCTCACCTCTCTCAGACACACACACACTCTCACCTCTCAGACAAACACACACACTCTCACCTCTCTCAGACACACACACACTCTCACCTCTCAGACAAACACACACACTCTCACCTCTCTCAGACAAACGCACACACTCTCACCTCTCTCAGACAAACACACACACTCTCACCTCTCTCAGACACACACACACACACTCTCACCTCTCTCAGACACACACACACACTCTATCTCTCTCAGACAAACACACACACTCTCACCTCTCTCAGACACACACACACACTCTCACCTCTCTCAGACACACACACACACACTCTCACCTCTCTCAGACAAACACACACACTCTCACCTCTCTCAGACACACACACACACTCTCACCTCTCTCAAACACACACACTCTTACCTCTCTCAGACACACACACACACTCTCACCTCTCTCAGACACACACACACACACTCTCACCTCTCTCAGACAAACACACACACTCTCACCTCTCTCAGACACACACACACTCTCTATCTCTCTCAGACAAACACACACACTCTCACCTCTCTCAGACAAACACACACACTCTATCTCTCTCAGACAAACACACACACTCTCACCTCTCTCAGACACACACACACACTCTCACCTCTCAGACAAACACGCACACTCTATCTCTCTCAGACAAACACACACACTGTCACCTCTCTCAGACAAACACACACACGCTCACCTCTCTCAGACAAACACACACACTCTCACCTCTCTCAGACACACACACACACTCTCACCTCTCTCAAACACGCACACTCTATCTCTCTCAGACAAACACACACACTCTCACCTCTCAGACAAACACACACGCACTATCTCTCTCAGACACACACACACTCTCTATCTCTCTCAGACAAACACACACACTCTCACCTCTCTCAGACAAACACACACACTCTATCTCTCTCAGACAAACACACACACTCTCACCTCTCTCAGACACACACACACACTCTCACCTCTCTCAGACAAACACGCACACTCTATCTCTCTCAGACAAACACACACACTCTCACCTCTCTCAGACAAACACACACACGCTCACCTCTCTCAGACAAACACACACACTCTCACCTCTCTCAGACACACACACACACTCTCACCTCTCTCAAACACGCACACTCTATCTCTCTCAGACAAACACACACACTCTCACCTCTCAGACAAACACACACGCACTATCTCTCTCAGACAAACACACACACTATTTCTCTCAGACAAACACACATACTCTCACCTCTCTCAGACAAACACACACACTCTATCTCTCTCAGACACACAGACACACACTCTCACCTCTCTCAGACAAACACACACACTCACCTCTCAGACAAACACACACACTCTCACCTCTCAGACAAACACACACTCTCACCTCTCAGACAAACACACACACTCTCACCTCTCTGACACACACACACACTCTATCTCTCTCAGACAAACACGCACACTCTATCTCTCTCAGACACACACACACACTCTCACCTCTCTCAGACACACACACACACTCTATCTCTCTCAGACACACACACACACACTCTCACCTCTCTCAGACAAACACACACACTCTCACCTCTCTCAGACACACACACACTCTCACCTCTCAGACAAACACACACTCTCACCTCTCTCAGACACACACACACTCTCACCTCTCAGACAAACACACACACTCTCACCTCTCTCAGACAAACACACACACTCTCACCTCTCTCAGACAAACACACACACTCTCACCTCTCTCAGACACACACACACACTCTCACCTCTCTCAGACACACACACACACTCTATCTCTCTCAGACAAACACACACACTCTCACCTCTCTCAGACACACACACACACTCTCACCTCTCTCAGACACACACACACACACTCTCACCTCTCTCAGACAAACACACACACTCTCACCTCTCTCAGACACACACACACACTCTCACCTCTCTCAGACAAACACACACACTCTCACCTCTCTCAGACACACACACACACTCTCACCTCTCTCAGACACACACACACACACTCTCACCTCTCTCAGACAAACACACACACTCACCTCTCAGACAAACACACACACTCTCACCTCTCAGACAAACACACACACGCTCACCTCTCTCAGACAAACACACACACTCTCACCTCTCTCAGACACACACACACACTCTCACCTCTCTCAAACACGCACACTCTATCTCTCTCAGACAAACACACACACTCTCACCTCTCAGACAAACACACACGCACTATCTCTCTCAGACACACACACACTCTCTATCTCTCTCAGACAAACACACACACTCTCACCTCTCTCAGACAAACACACACACTCTATCTCTCTCAGACAAACACACACACTCTCACCTCTCTCAGACACACACACACACTCTCACCTCTCTCAGACAAACACGCACACTCTATCTCTCTCAGACAAACACACACACTCTCACCTCTCTCAGACAAACACACACACGCTCACCTCTCTCAGACAAACACACACTCTCACCTCTCTCAGACACACACACACACTCTCACCTCTCTCAAACACGCACACTCTATCTCTCTCAGACAAACACACACACTCTCACCTCTCAGACAAACACACACGCACTATCTCTCTCAGACAAACACACACACTATTTCTCTCAGACAAACACACACACTCTCACCTCTCTCAGACAAACACACACACTCTATCTCTCTCAGACACACAGACACACACTCTCACCTCTCTCAGACAAACACACACACTCACCTCTCAGACAAACACACACACTCTCACCTCTCAGACAAACACACACTCTCACCTCTCAGACAAACACACACACTCTCACCTCTCTGACACACACACACACTCTATCTCTCTCAGACAAACACGCACACTCTATCTCTCTCAGACACACACACACACTCTCACCTCTCTCAGACACACACACACACTCTATCTCTCTCAGACACACACACACACACTCTCACCTCTCTCAGACAAACACACACACTCTCACCTCTCTCAGACACACACACACTCTCACCTCTCAGACAAACACACACACTCTCACCTCTCTCAGACACACACACACTCTCACCTCTCAGACAAACACACACACTCTCACCTCTCTCAGACAAACACACACACTCTCACCTCTCTCAGACAAACACACACACTCTCACCTCTCTCAGACACACACACACACACTCTCACCTCTCTCAGACACACACACACACTCTATCTCTCTCAGACAAACACACACACTCTCACCTCTCTCAGACACACACACACACTCTCACCTCTCTCAGACACACACACACACACTCTCACCTCTCTCAGACAAACACACACACTCTCACCTCTCTCAGACACACACACACACTCTCACCTCTCTCAGACAAACACACACACTCTCACCTCTCTCAGACACACACACACACTCTCACCTCTCTCAGACACACACACACACACTCTCACCTCTCTCAGACAAACACACACACTCTCACCTCTCTCAGACACACACACACTCTATCTCTCTCAGACAAACACACACACTCTCACCTCTCTCAGACAAACACACACACTCTATCTCTCTCAGACAAACACACACACTCTCACCTCTCTCAGACAAACACACACACTCTCACCTCTCTCAGACACACACACACACTCTCACCTCTCTCAGACAAACACGCACACTCTATCTCTCTCAGACAAACACACACACTCTCACCTCTCTCAGACAAACACACACACTCTCACCTCTCTCAGACAAACACACACACTCTCACCTCTCTCAGACACACACACACACTCTCACCTCTCTCAAACACGCACACTCTATCTCTCTCAGACAAACACACACACTCTCACCTCTCAGACAAACACACACACACTATCTCTCTCAGACAAACACACACACTATTTCTCTCAGACAAACACACACACTCTCACCTCTCTCAGACAAACACACACACTCTATCTCTCTCAGACACACACACACACACTCTCACCTCTCTCAGACAAACACACACACTCACCTCTCAGACAAACACACACACTCTCACCTCTCAGACAAACACACACTCTCACCTCTCAGACAAACACACACACTCTCACCTCTCTGACACACACACACACTCTATCTCTCTCAGACAAACACACACACTCTCACCTCTCTCAGACAAACACACACACTCTCACCTCTCTCAGACAAACACACACACTCTCACCTCTCTCAGACAAACACGCACACTCTATCTCTCTCAGACAAACACACACACTCTCACCTCTCTCAGACAAACACACACACTCTCACCTCTCTCAGACAAACACACACACTCTCACCTCTCTCAGATAAACACACACTCTCACCTCTCTCAGACACACACACACACTCTCACCTCTCTCAGACAAACACACACACTCTCACCTCTCTCAGACAAACACACACACTCTCACCTCTCTCAGACACACACACACACTCTCACCTCTCTCAGACACACACACACACTCTATCTCTCTCAGACACACACACACACACTCTATCTCTCTCAGACAAACACGCACACTCTATCTCTCTCAGACACACACACACACTCTCACCTCTCTCAGACACACACACACACTCTATCTCTCTCAGACACACACACACACACTCTCACCTCTCTCAGACAAACACACACACTCTCACCTCTCTCAGACAAACACACACACTCTCACCTCTCTCAGACAAACACACACAACTCTAGTGCCTTCAAGCTTTATACCTACATATAACTGTTCTCATGTGCCTAGTCTTAATAAATGAACCCATTATGTGTTTACCTAAACCCTTATGAGCAATTGGTGCCTTGCGTCTTGCAAGGTAAATAAGTCAAGGCATAATATCATTATAATAATATGACAAGTAACTACAGAAATATTTTGTGGGGCAGCACAGTGGCACAGTGTGTAGCACAGCTGCATCACAGCCCTGGGACCCAGTTCAACTCCGGCCTCGAATAACTTTGTGGAGTTTGCACTTTCTCCCCTTGTCTGCGTGGTTTCCCTCCGGGTGATGTGGTTTCTTCCCACAACCCAAAGATTAGCCCAAAGTGCAGGTTAGGTGGATTGGCCAAGATAAATTGGCCTTAGTGTCCAAAAGGTTAGGTGGGGTTACTGGGTTGGATTGGATTGGATTTATTTATTGTCACGTGTACCGAGGTACAGTGAAAAGTATTTTTCTGCAAGCAGCTCAACAGATCATTAAGTACATGGGAAGAAAAGGGAATAAAAGAAATGGAGGCGTGGACATAAGTTGGGTGCTCTTTCCAGGGGCCGGTGCAGACTCGATGGGCTGCATGGCCTCCTTTTGCACTGTAAATTCTATCAGTCAATGAATATGATGCCAGGTTAGAGATTGGGCTGTTTGGAAAGTGCAGTTGTAAGTGAGTTGAGAGAGTTTATTTCCCTGCTGGGGTGGACCCCCTCTCTTCACCTAACTTACCTCTTCCGTGGTCCTTGAGACCCCCCCACTACAAGACTGACAAGGGACTTCCAGGGTGCCAGACCAGCCATGCAAAGGTTCCCAGCTGCCAGTTTGCCCATGCCAGGGGTTGGCCCTGGGGCGGGGGGGGGGGGGGGGGGGTGCTTTCCCATAAGTGGTGGGCGGAGGGAGGGGGGGTGTGCTTTCCCATAAGTGGTGGGCTGAGCGAGGGGGGGGGGGATGCTTTCCCATAAGTGGTGGGCTGAGGGAGGGGGGGGGGTGCTTTCCCATAAGTGGTGGGCTGAGGGAGGGGGGGTGTGCTTTCCCATAAGTGGTGGGCTGAGGGAGGGGGAGGGGGGGCATCTCGAGGACCATGGAAGAGGTACATTCGGTAAAGTGGGGGTCCTGAAGCCTAGGTGGGAATGCAGAGGGGGTTTGAAAGATCGGGGCTGCATTTAAAACTGGTGCCCGATCCAGGAGTAGTTCCCTGCATGGCGAGCTGAGCTAAATGACTGAAAGACGGGGAGTTCCTCGCCATGGCCAAAAAACCCAGCAAAGTGCCTCTGAATAGTGAGGTCTTTCTTGGTGCTGCAGGAACTGAGAAACACCCTGTTTAACGTGCCGTTCAGTGGACTTTACCTTGAGTCTGCTGAATCGCTCCCTCATCTTTCCAATCAAATAAAGGTCAATGTCCCTGCTGCATGTTGCCATTTCCTTTCTATAAAGACCCACGGCCCTGTGCCTAGTGACACCTGGTTCTGAGCACATATGGTCAATTAATTGCTCATGCCAACAACTCCTTTAAACCAATTTGCGGGGAAAGCCCAGGCACGCCTAAAGTTCTAAAGAGCTGGAAGGAATGGGAGTATGTGTTGCCATAACACAGTACACCTTTATTGAAAACATAAACAAACATAAGTGGGGCGACACGGTGGCACAGCACCAGGGGCCCGGGTTCAATTCTGGCCTTGGGCGACTGTCTGTGTACAGTTCTCTCTTTGTTCTTGTTTCTGCGTGGGTTTACTCCCACAGTCCAAAGATGTGCAAGATTGGCATTGCTAAATTGCTCCTTAGTGCCCAAAGATGTGCAGGTTAGGTGGTGTTACAGGAATAGGGTGGGTGAGTGGGCCTGGGTAGGTGCACTTTTGGAGGGTTGGTGCATACCCAATGGGCCGAATGGCCTCCTTCTGCGCTCTAGGGATTCAATGAGTATATAGTTCTATGCCCTCCTTAACAATGTCTTCACTTGTGAACCTGAAGTGCAAGCAATGGCTTTTCTTAATTCCCTTGCGCGTGCTCCCACAAGCTGCTCTCTCTGTGAGGTGAAGACAGGCTGCTGACCCTAATTTCCTCATGGTTTGGGATGACCTTGGTGACTATCCCATGACATCTGAGGTGCCGGTGACTTGTCCATTCCTAATTGTACTTGAGAAGGTAGCGATGAGCTACTTTCCTGAACCGTTGCAGTCCATGTGGTGCAGGTACTTCCACGGTCCACAGCAGGAGCTCTTGGAGAGGAGCTCCAAGATGTGGGTGGTAGCTGCGCACCTCCTCCCTCACAAGGTGCATACTTTCCCCAAAACCCTGGCTGACCCAATTGGCCTGAGGAGCTGCTGTAAACTCCAGGGGCCATCCCCCTCTAGTCTCGTCACGGCTCCCTTGAGCTGAAGGAGGTCCATCCACACCTCCAGCATCCACTCACTGGCCTGTTGGATGTGGCCCTCCATGATAATCAGCTATCTCTCAATGGAGATGGCCACGCACACTGACAAGAGGGAACCCGTGGTACTCATGGTCTACGTGGATGCTGTCTGAATCAAAGCCCGCACACCCTCTAGAATTCCTGGCAGACCATCTCACTTTGCGCTGTGTTCCCAGCATCTGATGTCCACAGGTATGTCACCAGCCTGAGGCATTAGCAGCCGTCCCATACTTCACTGTGCCAGTGCTTTGGCTCTCCCTTCCTCTGTCAACTGCTTGGACGTGTTTGTAATGGTGTCAACACTCCAAATCTAAATGTGAATGGAAACCCGCCGATATTGGCAGCACAGTAGCATGGTGGTTAGCATAAATGCTTCACAGCTCCAGGGTCCCAGGTTCGATTCCCGGCTGGGTCACTGTCTGTGCGGAGTCTGCACGTCCTCCCCGTGTGTGCGTGGGTTTCCTCCGGGTGCTCCGGTTTCCTCCCACAGTCCAAAGATGTGCGGGTTAGGTGGATTGGCCATGCTAAATTGCCCTTAGTGCCCTAAAAAATAAGGTTAATCGGGTGGGGGGTTACTGGCATAGGGTGGATACGTTGGCTTGAGTAGGGTGATCATTGCTCGGCACAACATCGAGGGCCGAAGGGCCTGTTCTGTGCTGTACTGTTCTATCTTCTATAAGCATATCTGTGCTGGTGGAGGTTGGGGGGGGGGGGGGGGTGATGATGTGACGGTGCAATCCTTAAGGCTCTCTCATCCCCCTCAGATGTGGTTGAACTTTCCCCCAGACATGACATCTCTCTCTTTTTGTGACTATACTGCGTGAGAGAAAAAATAAGTCAAAGGGTTTCTGCACTTCCAAATAGGCACCTCCATAATCAACTACTGTGTAATTCCAAATGTGTACAGTGGAAGGTACAGGAACCGTCCCTTCATGTTCGATGGAGGCTCCCCGGTGCCTTGTTGTGAGGTGGGCGGGGGGAGGGGGGGGGGGGGGGTGGGTGTTTTGGGGGAACTCTCTTGTGAACATTAAGTTTATAATACATCTGCCTCATTTTGGGGTCAGTTTTCTTGTGATTACGAATCTTTATCTCCCTCACTGGGAGAGTGAGAGGGAGATAGAGGAAATTTAGACAAGGAGAAATCTTTTGCAGGATTACAAAAGAGAGTGGCGAGCTGAACTCGTTAGTGCAGGAAATGAGCCCAACGGCATTCCTCGCCGAAGCACAGAAATGAGGCAGAATCCCGCTTAAAAGCGGCGTCATTATCGGTGCTGCAACACTGGGAGACACCACGCTAAACATGCCCAAAATGGGACCCTGTTTCTTTTCAATTTAATTGCGCCGGTTGTTTTTCAGGGAGCTTTTAAACCACTGGATTGATTCATCTCTGCAAAGTCGGGTGCACATGTATTTCATTCAGGTCTGTAAGGCTGGCTGAGGGTTATATACTTTCAAACCCTTTTACTGTCAGCCAATTCCAAACTAGAGAAGGTCTAAGTGAGCAAAGTGTAAGAAGTCAGCATTTATACTTTTGTGTAGCTATATTGTTTTAAATTATTTTTTACGGAAAGTGGGCTTCACTGGCTAGGCCGACATTCCTTGCCCATCCCTAATTGCAATTGAGAAGGTAGTGATGAGCTACTTTCCTGAACCATTGAAGTCCATGTGGTGCAGGTACTCCCACAGTGCTATGAGGGAGGGAGTTCCAGAATTTTGACCCATCCACAGTGAAGAAACGGTGATATATTTCATAGTCGGGGTGGTGAGTGACTTGGAGCGGAACCTACAGGTGGTGGGGTTCTCATGTATTTGCTGTCCTTGTCCTTCTAGATGGTAGAGGTTGTGGGTTTGGAAGGTGCTGCCTAGAGAACCTTGGTGAATTCCTGCAGTGCATATTGGAAACGGTACACACTGCTGTTACTATGCGTCGGTGGTGGAGGGTGTGAATATTTGTAGAAGGGGTGCCAATTAAGCAGGTTGCTTTGCCCTAGATGTTATCGAACTTCTTGAATGTTGTTGGAGCTTTATCACCCTGCTGACTTGTGTGTTGTAGATGGTGGACTGGCTTTGGGGAGTCAGGAGTTGAGACACTCTCCGCAGGTTTCCTAGCCTCTGACCTGCTCTTGTAAGCCACAGTATTTATATGACTAGTCCAGTTCAGCTTATGGTCAATGGTAAACCCCAGGATGCTGATAGTGGGAAATTCAGCAATGGTAATACCATTTTATGTTAAGGGGCGATAGTTTGATTCTCTCTTATTGGAGATGGTCATTGCCTGGCACTTGTGTGGAACAAATGTTACTTGCCTGGATATTGTCCAGGTCTCTCTGCATTTTGCTTCAGTGTCTGAAGAGTCGCGGAGGTTGCTGAATATTGTGCAATTATCAGTGAGCACCCCCATAAGTGACCTTATGTTGGAAGGAAGGTCATTGATGAAGGTTAGGGCTAGGACACTACCCTGAGGAATTCCTACAGTAATGTCCCGGGACTGACCTCCAACCACCACAATTATCTTCCTTTGTGCCAGGTATGCCTCCAACCAGTGGAGAGTCCCCCCCACCCCCTGATTCCTGTTGATTCCATTTTGCTAGGGCTCCTTGATGCTATACACTTGGTCAAATGCTGCCTTGTTGTCAACAGCAGCCACTCTCACCTCACCTCTGGATTTCGGTCTTTTGTCCATGTTTGAACCAAGGGTGTAATAAGTGCCGCTTGATAGCACTGCTGATGACTCCTTCCATCACTTTGCTGATGATTGGGCTGATAAGGCGGTAATTGGGTATGTTGGATTTGTCCTGCTTTTTATGTACAGGACACACACCTGGGCAATTTCCCACATTGCCGGGAAAGATGCCAGTGTTGTAGTTGTTATGGAACAGCTTGGCCAGGGGCGCGGCAAATCCTGGAGCAAAGTCTTCAGTCCTATTACCGGAATATTGTAAGTCCCATTGCCTTTGCAGTATTCACTGCTTTCAGCCATTTCTTGATATCATGTGGAGTGAATTTAATTGGCTGAATACTAGCTGGGAACCTCCAATGGAGACCAAGATTGTGTTTGGCAAAAGGGGCTGAATCTAACAGTCAGATGTAGGTTTATGTGCCAAGTCTGAAATGATCTCCGAGGACCCAAATATACATGTGATAGAAGAAATAAAAGTAGTTGGGTATCGTTTCCATGGCCGCATGTACAGTTCAAACATAGATATAAAGGAGTCAGTGCTTCAAAACTAGTTACAGATAGATTCAGGTTATATTGAAAGAATACCACAACATAACTGAAATACACCCATGTTGGCTGCTCCTTAATATAATTTATTCTTTGATTTACACACAGATCTCGAATAGATATACACACCTTCAAACAGTTGAAATGAAGATGTATATGAACAGGGCTTTGAGGTGTTTTGAGGCACTCCCAATTTCTGCATGTTTGTTATTTGTTTTCACGTTCACCATTTCAAACTGTTTAACTGGAGGCAGGATGGAAGCTTAGTGTTGGACAGAAATTGATCAAATCCTTTCCATTATTTCTGCATTGTGTTTGCATTACAGATATTGCTAACATGCGACAAACACTGGGCAGAGTAATACAGCCACCCCCCCACCCCACCCACCCCCTCCATCCTTGAAACAAAGTCGGTGTGGAGATAATATGCTAAACTGAGGGCTGAGTGAGACACCTGCCCCTCACTGGGAAGGAGGTGCCACCATCTAGAGCTGCCAGCCAATCCGATCGGCCGTCAGCTTGATCAGTCCAGACGGTGCTAGGAAGGCATCAGTGGTCACTGCCGGGACTGTAGAAAAGGCCTATCGAGGCCCATGGATCCCCCGGGTCAGGTAGGTCCAGAGGTCTTGGGCTGGGAGGTTTTGGGTAGGTTAGGGAGGGTGGAGATGGGATGGATTTAAGGGAGCGAATGGGGAGGAAGGAAGGAGTGGTTCCTGCCCTCTCCTGCCCAGTCCTGCCCATCTGCCCGCTCCTGCCCATCTGCCCAGTCCTGCCCATCTGCCCAGTCTTGCCCATCTGCCCACTCCTGCTCAGCTGCCCGCTCTAGCCCATCTGCCTGCTCCTGCCCATTTGCCCGCTCCTGCCCAGCTGCCCGCTCCTGCCCAGTCCTGCCCATCTGCCTGCTCCTGTCCATCTGCCTGCTCCTGTCCATCTGCCTGCTCCTGTCCATCTGCCTGCTCCTGTCCATCTGCCTGCTCCTGTCCATCTGCCTGCTCCTGCCCATCTGCCTGCTCCTGTCCATCTGCCTGCTCCTGTCCATCTGCCTGCTCCTGCCCATCTGCCTGCTCCTGTCCATCTGCCTGCTCCTGTCCATCTGCCTGCTCCTGTCCATCTGCCTGCTCCTGCCCCGCTGCCTCCTCCTGCCCAATGCCTGCTCCTGCCCATCTGCCTGCTCCTGCCCATCTGCCTGCTCCTGTCCATCTGCCTGCTCCTGTCCATCTGCCTGCTCCTGTCCATCTGCCTGCTCCTGCCCATCTGCCTGCTCCTGTCCATCTGCCTGCTCCTGCCCCGCTGCCTCCTCCTGCCCAATGCCTGCTCCTGTCCATCTGCCCGCTCCTGTCCATCTGCCCGCTCCTGTCCATCTGCCCGCTCCTGTCCATCTGCCCGCTCCTGCCCAGTCCTGCCCAGCTGCCTGCTCCTGCCCAGTCCTGCCCATCTGCCTGCTCCTGCCCAGCTGCCTGCTTCTGCCCGCTCCTGCCCATCTGCCCGCTCCTGCCCATCTGCCCGCTCCTGCCCATCTGCCCATTCCTGCCCAGCTGCCCATTCCTGCCCAGCTGCTCATAGCAAAGATTTTATGTTATGGTGAGCATATTATCAGGGTCAGTTAGCTTAATAACAAGCATAATTGGCCCTTGACATTTAATTTAAACATGGTGGGTGGGTTGCCGATTTTGGCTCCTGTCAGCCGACTGTAGGATAGTATAATGGAGCAAGTTTGGGGTAGTTGGAAAGGTGGTGGGGTTAGACATGCCGGCCAGGGACAGGTAACATTCAGCCCTGACTCTGATGGAAGATCATTCTGTATGATGCTCGACGGCCTGAAGTTCCAGCCAAAATGGTTTGATTTGCTGGTGAACACTTCACACAAAGTGTTACCTAATTTTGTCTGTTTTGCTGGGGGGGGGGGGTTTACAAAATTGTGAAATAAATAATGAGGCTTCCTACATAGTCAGCAATGCCAATATTTCTGCACATCATAATCATGTTATTGCGCACTCCTGTTTACAAACCAGTCAGATGACAATAAACATTTAGCCAGGAACAATGCTGCTTCAAGAATGGTGATTAATTTGTCATCATGAACTACTTAAAAGCTAGGTGAGGCAAATACATACTGGGAGCGAGTAGGTCAATGGAAGAGCATTCAAGTGTTAGTAATTCAACTAAAGCATCAGTAAATTGCCATTGAGAACACAGCAGTCTTGAATACGATACAGAATTATTAACACCAAACTTCATGCTCCCTTTTGGGATTTTGAGGACCTCGTTAAAGGTGAGTTGGGGCATTGAGGGGTCACATCAGGAGGTTGAGAGATTTAAAAATCATGTAGGAAATCCGGCGAGCGGAGGTCCTCAGTGTGGGGGGGGGGGGGGGGGGGGGGGGGGGGGGGGGGGTGTGACCAAAAAAACAGCCACCAAAAGTAAAGCAGAGTGCCATTAGATGGCGGGGTCATTCCTGCCACTTGTAGCTCCAGGAATGACCTATCGATTCCTGCCCAGAAGGGACTTATTTTTTGTTAGATCTCGCCCGACATTAATTGAAATGAAATGAAAATCGCTTATTGTCACAAGTAGGGTTCAAATTAAGTGACTGTGAAAAGCCCCTAGTCGCCACATTCCGCTGCCTGTTTGGGGAGGCTGGTACGGGAATTGAACCCGCTCTGCTGGTTCAATTGGTTCATTGGTCTGCTTTCAAAGCCAGCTATTTAGCCCTGTGCTTGTTCTTTTTTCAGCAACTAACATTTGACTAGTACATGCACCTATCATTTGCTTTAGGCAGAATCCAAACCAATCAAGGGATAAAGAGCTATCAGTAATTTTAAACACAGAGTTAATGCAGTGAGCAATACAATAAAACAAAGACCAACTTGCATTTACCTAGTGCCCTTTAAGACCTCAGGATGTCCCCAACAGCCCACAAAGTACTTTTTGAAATCTGGTCACTGTTGTAATGGAACATCCAATTTGTTCATAGCAAACTCCCAACGATGTAATAATGACCAGGTAATATGATCTTTAGATTTTGGTTGAAAGGTAAATTAGTGGCCAACACACAGAGCGGACCTCCCCTTCTCTTTGAAATAATACCATAGGATCTTAGTTTAGTTTAGTTTAGACGGGCAGCATGGTCGGCCCAGGCTTGGAGGGCCGAAGGGCCTGTTCCTGTGCTGTACTTTTCTTTGTTCTTTGTTTGATCTGTTGCATCCACCTGAGAGGGCAGAGAGGAAATTTCACCAGTAAAATTGTTTCCACTTCTGAATTGCTTTCCCCACTTTATTTTTGCCCTTTGGGACAGTTTTTCTTCGTCCACAGGCTAATCTTTCCAATTATTCACATCGTCATCTCTTTCCTTGTTTACGTTGTTCTTTTAAATCCTCTGAGATTTGTTCCATTCCAGAGAAATAATCAGTCACGCTGTAGGACAAGGGTGTGTTCCACCAAACTAGACAACAATTAGTATTGTGAAACTAATTAACAATATTAACCCTATGGAAGGCCTGTGTTAAAGCAGAGAATCTTTGAATCGCAGGCAACCCTGATCGGTCTCCACACCCCGAGAGAGATTGCTGTCAATCTAGTCTTGTCCTGTGATGACAGATTGAGTAAATTCGGTCTACAGTCTCTGGAGTTTAGAAGAACGGAGGGTGGACCTCATTGAATCCTGATTCTGAAGGGGCTTCCAGACACTAAAGAGGTGATTCTCCTGGATTGGGGAATATAGAACCCAGGGCTACAGTATCAAGAAAAGGGGCAGATCATTTAAGACTGGGATGTGGTGAATCTTTCGAAGATTCTACCCTAGAGCGTTGTGGATGCTTCATCATTGAATATACTTGAAGATGAGATAGACACATCCTCAATCAAGCAGAGATAGTGGGATATGGGGAGTGGACAGAAAGATTGAGTTGAGGCAGAAATTATATTATGATCGTATGCATCGTGACGGAACAGGGTCAAGGTACTGTATTGTCTACTCCTGTTCATATTTCAGGAAATTATAGAAAGAAAATTTGTCAAATTGCCATGCAATGTAAATGAAATTTTAATAGTCACAAAGCATTCTGAGTCAGCAAGGGGTATTTAATTGCCTAAGCTGGTGTGAAGAGACCTGCCATTATTGCACATCTAGCTGTATAAAAGAGTGAAAAGTCTTATTGCATCAGTGTTTTTCCATCAGACATCTACACTGAAGTATTTAAGATTTCTTCAACAGTAAAACTCCCAAGTCTAATAGGAAGTAAGAGGCTTCAAAGAAGTAGTTCAATGCAAGAACAAGTTCAGCCATTCTGACCTCTCCATCTTTCAGCCTTCCATATTGTTCCAGTGGAGTCCAATTGAAGTTCAAGGAGCAGCATTTCCTTTTTGATGAGGCATCTTCCAGCCTCAGAACAGAGTTAACAATTTGATGTTGGATTTGTTTATTGCCACGTGTACCGAGGTACAGTGAAAAGTATTTTTCTGCGATCATTTACTACATGAAAAGAAAAGAAAATACGTAATAGGGCAACAAGGTAGCACAAGTGGATAGCACTGTGGCTTCACAGCGCCAGGGTCCCAGGTTAGATTCCAAGCTGGGTCGCTGTCTGTGTGGAGTCTGCACGTTCTCCCCATGTCTGCGTGGGTTTCCGCTGGGTGCTCCGGTTTCCTCCCACAGTCCAAAGACATGCAGGTTAGGTGGATTGGCCATGATGAATTGCCCTTAGTGTCCAAAAAGGTTAGGAAGGGTTATTGGGTTACTGGGATAGGGTGGAAGTGAGGGTGCAGACTTGATGGGCTGAATGGCCTCCTTCTGCACTGTATGTTCTATGTAACACAAGGTACACAATGTAAATACGTAGACACTGGCATCGGGTGAAGCATACAGTGGTGTATTATTAATCAGGTCAGTCCATAAGAGGGTCATGTAGGCAAAGTGGGGAAGAAGTTGTTTCTGCATCTGCTCGCGCATGTTCTCAGACTTTTGTATCTCCTGCCTGATGGAAGAAGTTGGAAGAGTGAGTAAGCCAGGTGGGAGGGTGCTCTGGATCCGTGAAACACATACAGGCCGCCAACGCTTAAATAGTACAACACTATTTTATTAAACTATAAACTGTTGAACATACTCTTACTGTCGGTTAACACAATGTTAGATTAACTAAAGACCTGTGCCTATCCTAACCAGTCTAATCACTCAGCACATGGTGAGGATCTGTGCTGTAAGCTCTGTACTTCTGAGAGGCTGCATCCCGAATGAGCGGGAAAACTGATGCCCTCTGTCTTTATAGTGAGTGAGCTCTAATTGGTGATTGGCTGCAGTGTTATGCATGTTGATTGGTCCTACTGTATGTCCATCAGTGTGTGTGTGTCTGCACCATGATATACTGGTGTATATTATGACAGAGGGATCTCCTGTTTTGGACAGCAGCTATTGGCAATGATTCTGCTGTTGCAATTCACACCTATCAAGAGCCATCTTTTGTTACTTTGTTTGTCCCATTACCATTCCCTTTTGCTTTCCACCATCATCCCTTTTGTCATTTAATCATTCCTGTTTTTGGCCCTACCGCAGCCATCCCCCCCCCCCCCCCCCCCCCCGTACATTTCCCTGCCTCTGTCCGTGCTTAAAATCCAGTACTAATGTTTCCCAGTTCTGATGAAAGATCATTGACCTGAAACACTAACTCGATTTCCCTGTCCACAGACGCTGCCTGACCTACTGAGTATTTCCCTTGTTTTCTGGTTTTGATACTGCCTATTCATTTCTTCCCATGTACTGATCCTGCTAAATCCTTAAATACTTCTAAACTAATCGCCTCGCTCACGCTACATAGTTGCGGCTTTCACTGAGTAAGAAGCAACAATGAGAGACAATGGCGCTGAGACATTATAGAAACTAGATTACTTCAGAACTCCAGCTGAGGAAAAAAGATCAAAAGAAAGAAAAAAGGACGTAAAGAACAGAAATAAAATTTAAATAATTGGCTAAGAGTAACCTGAAACAGAAAATGCAGGAACCACTTAGCAGATCAGTCAATATTGGTTAAAAAAATAGATAAGTTAGCATTCCATAACACCTAACGAATGCAATGTTAGTGTTAACTTGATGCAAGGTGCAGCTTTCAATGAAGACACATCTGGTAATGTGAACTACCCTGGATGTAGTAAATAGAAAGAAGCTCCAGGGAAAGGAGACAGATCGACTGTCATGACTGTTTATGTTAATTATATGCTACACTCTTCAGAGATGATTTAGTAGCACCACCAGGTATTAACAGTCACCTTTTTGAAAGCCGTCTGAGGTTCATTCTTACCAGGTTTTAGCAGAATGCGTCAAATGAAAAGGTTTACTTTTCTGGTTGCCTAAGGGTGTTAAGAGTAAGAAGAGTAGTCTGGTCAAACTACTTGACCCAAGTATCTCCTGCAGTCCCCTGCGATTGAGGGTGACTTGCTTCCACACTAGCCATGAGCCACCTCAGTACCCAGCATGCAGTCTGTGGACTCTACTGCATGCAGGGCAGGTGGAGCCTGAAGGGTTGGGTCGATGGTGGTTTGGAAGTTTGTGCGTTCCCTCTGACTTCGCTTGTGCACCCTTCCCGAAGACGCCTCTCGATGAGTTTCGTTCCTTCCCAAATAAACCTACTCCCATTTTGATTAGCCATAAGACAGGGTCTTCCATGAGTTTGCGGATATGTTTGACCTCTTCAAGAATGCTTTGAGGACCCAAGGTATAACAGAGTAATGAGGAAAGGTTCCATGGGATGCCTTTGAAGTGAATATGTTGAGAAGAGAATTAAACGTGTTCCTGGTAAGAAAATAAAATTAATTACCTTCCACAGAAAGCAGAGGAGGCATGGTTTTTGAAGGCAAAGCTGGACAGCGTTTTGATGGCTATGAGAGTTAAGGTTATGGGGGAGAGCGCAGGCAGGAAAGTGAAGTCGAGTCCATAAACAAATTAGCCATGATCTCATTGAATGAGTGAGCAGGCTTGAACTGCCTACTCCTGCTGTTGAGCCCCATGTTCCTACCTCAAGAGCTGAAAAGGTAAGTATTAATGAGGGAGATCATGTATCCCATCCAGTTAATCCTTCCATATCAGCTAATACCTTCAACCTTCCTGATTTTCATTTGGTGGGAATTATATCTCATTCAGAATTTATCAGACAGCACAGCTGGTGACATGGTGAATGGTGATTAAATAGCACTGGATAACATATGTGGAAGTGGGTTACATGCATATAGATGACAAAACATGTAAATAAGAAAGAAAAACATTTGCATCTGGAAGTTTTTAACAGCAATGACTGTTGCAATGTTGGAAGGCATAACACCAAGTTTGCATGGAGTAAGGTCGATGAACTGAGGTGAGACAAATGATCAGCTTATCTCAACTGGAAACTGAAAATGCTGGAAATACTGAACAGGTAAAGCAGCATCTGCAGAAAGGGAACTAGAGCTAACATTTCGCCAGAACAATTCTTTTCTCTTTGCTCAGCATAAATATTGGTTAGGACAATGGGAGCATTTCCCTACTTCAAATAGCACCATGGGATCTTTCACATCCCCCAAGAGGGCAGGGGCAGCCTTGGGTTAAAGTTAATTTGAGACTTCAACACTCCTTAAAACTATGCGGAGAACACTGTTTACGCTACTGCCACCTTAGAAGGCATCTTGTACAGTGATTGGGGTTTGAGCTGAAGCTATAGCAATATGGTGAGCATGGTGCATGGAACAAAGTCACAGCCCTAACTCAGGATCAACAGGGTAATATAATAATTGTCTGTTCGCACTGCTGCTCAAATACTGTATGCACCATATTTAGGTAAATTCATTACTTTTACCAATAATAGAGTTAGCTTTAAATTATTGGTCAGGCAGTTGAAATGGACAATCAATCTATTATAGAGAGTTGATGAACATATTAACAAACGAAAAGGTTAGGAGCAAGAGGAGGCCACTCAGCCCCTCGGGCCTGCACCATCATTCAATAAGATCATGGCCGATCTCATTGTAACTCCAACCCTACACTCCTGCCCTTCCCGATAACCTTTCACCCCATTGTTAATCAAGAATCTATCTAGCTCGGACTTCCGGTTGTGGCAATGAGTGAGTGAGCCGCACGTTATGGGGCTCTCACTCCGGCGGCAGGGCCGGCCCAAGGTACCGGCAACTCGGGCAGTCGCCCGGGGCGCCAAGTGCTAGGGGGCGCCAGAGACTCGGGTCCCGCGCATGCGCAGTCGGGCCGGTGCCAACCAGCGCATGCGCGGTGGCCGCCCTCCCCCAGGGCGGCCCCCTCCGCCCCCCCCCCCTCCTGCCTCCCCTCCGTCCCCCCTCCGTCCGCCCCCCCCGCCTCAGCCCCGCCCCCGCCCCCCCTCGGCCCCGCCCCCGCCCTCCTCGGCCCCCCGCCTCGGCCCCCCCCCCCGCCCCGGCCCCCTCCCCTCCCCCCCCCCCCCCCCCCGAAGGGCGCTGAAGTTCAGCTTGCCCGGGGCGCCAGCAACCCTAGGGCCGGCGCTGTCCGGCGGGATTTGAGGACCCTGGTTCCCCGGTTTTGCGGGACTGTGGCGCGGTGAAAGGACGGCCACGGAGGTGCGGAGGAGCGGGCAGAGCTGCATGGAACCGCGGCAGTGCAGGAAGCATAAAAAACGGGAGAGGAAGGGACAAAGGCAAGGTGCAGGGGAAGCTGACCCGGGAGCCAAGATCGCGGACCTACGGACCTCGGACCCGGCGATCCAGCAAGCGCTGGAAAACATGCTGCAGGTGATTAAAAACAGTTTTGAGTGGTTGAAGCCGGATAACTTGGACCCACTTCAGAAGGCAGTGGATCAGCTGAACCAGAGGCTGGATGCCCAGGACGAAAAAGTTAAGGAGCTGGGAGAGGCTGGTGGAGGGGCAGGCGGATGCGCAGACGGTTGCGGCGCTAGAAGTTGATGGGTTGAAGGAGAGGCAGAGAAGACTGCTGGACAGAGTAGAGGAGCTGGAAAATAGAGCCCGCAGGAAAATTCTGAGGATCATCGGCCTCCCGGAGGGGGCTGAGGGAGCTGATGCCACAGCGTTTGTGGCTGACCTGTTGATGCAGCTGATGGGGGCTGAAGCCTTTCCGCGACCGCCAGAGCTGGAGGGGGCACACAGAGGGCAGGCGAGACAGGTGCGTCCGGGGGGTCCCCCTTGTCCGATGGTGATTAGGTTCCACAGGTTTGTGGAGAAGGAGCGGGTGCTGCGGTGGGCAAAGAGCGCCAGGAGCAGCACGTGGAATAACTGTTCTTCGCATCTTCCAGGACCTAAGCCGAGGTGGCTAGGCGGCGAGCAGCCTTTAAACAAGTTAAGGAGGTGTTGTTCAAGAAGCATGTGAAGTTTGGTCTGCTCTTCCCGGCCCGTCTTTGGGTTACCCATCAGGGCCAACACCACTACTTCTCCGAGCCCGAAGAAGCGATGGACTTTGCGAGGGATCAGGGGCTGATCCCGAAAAAAGGACGCCCCCCCCCCCCCTCTCGTATGGTCCCTTTCCTGTTTTTGTTGCTTTTTTTCTCTTTTTTTTTTCTTTCTTTCTGCTGTGGTGGGTACCTTTTGTTGGGCTCGCTGAGTGCACTGGACCGGTATTGAAACAAAGGGGTGGCCGGTCAGCAATGGGGATTAAAGATGTTGGTTGGGGGCTTTCGTTTCATCTATGTTTATGGTTTTTAAGTTTGTTTGGGTTGGGTGATGTACGGGTACTGGGTTATTACGGTGTTATTTTATTAATGCTCAGAAAGGGCCGTGGGTTAACACTTTTCTGTGTACACGGCGGGAACTGTATTGCACCTGGAGCAGCCTCGCGGGGCTGTTTGACGTTTACATCTTGTTTGATCTTTCCCATCTTAGTGAGATTGCTCCAGTGGGTTGGAGTGGGGGATGGTGTGCTGGGGAGTGGGGAGATGAGGTCGGGGAAACAATGGGAGTGGGATAAATGGGCGCCGGAGTGATGAGTCACCGGGCTAGCAGATTGGCTAGTCAAGGGAGTCAGGTGGGGGGGGGGGGGGGAATACAGCCAATGGATGGCAGGGGTGGGGTTACCGGGGGATGTTGCTAGGGGGGGGGGGGGGGGGGAGAGGGGGGGTGTTATTCTGCTGACGTGGGGGGGGGATCTGAAGTAGGTCATGGAAAGGACGTCAGGGTGGAGCCGGCCAAGAGGCGAGCCAAGAATGGCGCGGCGCACAGGCCGGGGGCGGGCCCAAGAAAGGTTATGGCTGACCGGGGGGGGAGCAATTATCATCAACAAGCGGGTTCAATTTAAGGCGGAAGGTGTAGTCGCAGACGGAGGGGGCAGATTCATTATGGTAAGGGGCAAACTGGAGGGGAGAATATTGGTGCTGGTGTATATATATGCTCCGAACTGGGACGACGTTGACTTTATCTGGGGAAGATCCCGGATCTAGACTCATGTTGGTTGATGATGGGGGGGGAACTTTAATACGGACCTTGACCCGGGGCTGGACCGGTCGTGTCCCAGAACGGGTAGACTCCCAGCAATGGCAAGGGAGCTGAAAGGGTTCATGGAGAAAATGAGGGCAGTGGACCCATGGAGAGCCAGACAGCCGATGGGAAGGGGCTACTCGTTTTACTCACATGTTCATAAAGTATACTCTCGGATTGATTTCTTTATCTTGAGCAGGGACTGTGTAAGGGAGGTAAAAATACGGAATATTTGGCAATCACTATCTCGGACCATGCCCTGCATTGGGTGGACCTGCAGGGCTGGGGGGGGGGGGGGGGGGGGGGGGGGGGTGAATTAACAACGCCCGCAATGGAGGTTAGACATAGGATTGTTGTCGGAGGAGGGGATATGTGAGAGACTGCGGAAGTGTATGCAAAACTACTTGTAGGTGAACGATACGGGGGAGGTGAATGTGGTAATATGAGTGGGAGCACTGCAATTGGTGCAGAGCATTGGTTTCCCATTGGCTCTGGCTGGTCATGTGCCTCTCGTCTGATTGGCTGGGACTAGTCATGTGACTGCTCACCAATTGGTCGAGAGGCAAGTAGACCCCGCCTCCGAGGCGGGGTATAAGTACCCAGTTATCCCGGCGGTCGGCCTTTCTCTGTAGTCAACCACCGGGCTAACAACTAGCTGATTAAAGCCACAGTTTGGATCTTCATCGTGTCTCGAATCCAATTGATGGTAAATCAATTTAATCAGCTAGAATTTTGGAATGGAGCTTCGCATCAAGCCTGACTGCCTCCGCACCAGCCCGCATGCCTCAAATGCGCCTGCAACCTTTAAACACTGGCAGGTGTGTTTTAATAGCCACCTGACAACTGCAGCCGGCAAGCCCACCAAGGAGCAGAAATTCCACATCCTCCACTCGTGCGTGGGCACGGCGGTATATTCAATGATTGAGTACAAAAGCGATTATGTTGCGGCCATGGATATCCTCAAAGGACACTTTCTCCGGCCAGTCAACCAAGTATACGCACGGCATCTCCTGACAACTAGACAGCAGTTCCCTGGTGAGTCACTCGATGAATTCTACCAGGCCCTCACAGCTCTAGGGAGAACGTGCACCTGTCCCCAAGTTTCGGCAACTGAGCACATAGAACTTTAAATTAAAGACGCTTATGTTGCCGGCATGCAATCCTCCTCTATCCGCCAACGATTGCTGGAGAAGAACGCCCTCAGCCTAGCTGAGGCACGGACCCTTGCAACCTCCCTGGAGGTCGCTGACCTGAACGCCCGCGCATACGCCCCCGGCCGCGCAGCAACCCCCTGGACCTCGTGGCACGCGCCACCCCCGTCCTCCGCTGACCCCGACCCCCCCCCCAGGCCTGTGCTGCAGGACTCTCCGACAAGCTATCGGGGCCCCGCTGCTATTTTTGTGGCCTATCGAAACACCCCCGCCCGCGCTGCCCGGCCCGCTCCGCTCTGTGTAAGAGCTGCAGGAAGAAGGGCCACTACGCAGTGGTCTGCCAGACCAAGTCGGTCGCTGCTGTTCCGCGCAGCGACCGCGGATCGCGCCCCCCCAGGGCCCCGCCCCGCGACCTCTCTGGCCCGCCTCCCGGCCCTCGCAACAGGCCCACGGTCCTCCCGACCCCTGCTTCCAGCTGCCCCGACCGGCCCACAGACGCCACTGACACTGCCCCCAGCTGCCACGAGGTCCCCACGGGCGCCGCCATCTTGGGGCCCCGGCTCCACGTGCGGGTCCTGGGCACCGCCATCTTGGGGCCCCGGCTCCACGTGCGGGTCCTGGGCACCGCCACCTTGGGCCAACACGGAAGGCCCTGCCAGCGATCACTCTGCCACCGAAGATGACCTGGAACTCTCGCCACGACTTGCTTCCATCACACTCGCCCAGTCGCGACCACGCTCGCTCGCCAAGACTACGACAACGATCCAGCTCAACGGACACAAGACGAAATGCCTACTGGACTCCGGGAGCACGGAAAGTTATGTCCACCCCGACACGGTAAGACGCTGCGCGCTCCCCATCCACCCAGTTAAGCATAAAATCGAATTGGCCTCGGGATCGCACTCCGTCCAAATCACCGGGTGCTGCATAGCGGACCTCACGGTCCAGGGGAGGGTTTTCAAAAACTACAAACTCCTCATTCTCCCCCGTCTATGCGCTCCAGCACTCTTGGGCCTGGACTTCCAGTGTAACCTGCAGAGCTTAACCTTCCAATTCGGCGGCCCTATTCCCCCCCTTACGGTCTGCAGCCTCGCGTCCCTCAAAGTGGACCCACCGTCCTTGTTTGCTAATCTCACCCCAGATTGTAAACCTGTCGCCACTCGGAGCAGACGATACAGTGCCCAGGACCGGACCTTCATCGGGCCCGAGGTCCAGAGGCTCCTTAAGGAAGGAGTTATCGAGGCCAGCAACAGTCCCTGGTGAGCCCAAGTGCTGGTGGTTCGGACTGGGGAGAAAAACCGGATGGTCATTGATTACAGTCAGACCATCAACAGGTTTACGCAGCTGGATGCGTATCCTCTCCCCCATATTTCTGACCTGGTTAACAGGATCGCGAAATACAAAGTCTTCTCCATGGTGGACCTTAAGTCCGCCTACCACCAGCTCCCTATTCGCGCGAGTGACCGCAAGTACACCGCGTTTGAGGCAGGTGGGCGCCTCTACCACTTCCTCAGGGTTCCATTCGGTGTCACAAATGGGTTCTCTGTCTTCTAACGGGAGATGGACTGAATAGTCGACAAGCATGGGTTACGGGCTACCTTCCCGTACCTCGATAACGTCACCATCTGCGGCCACGACCAGCAGGACCATGACACCAACCTTCAAAAATTCCTCCGAACCGCGAAACTCCTTAATTTAACCTACAAAGGGCAGCACGGTGGCGCAGTGAGTTAGCCCTGCTGCCTCACGGCGCTGAGGTCCCAGGTTCGATCCCGGCTCTGGGTCACTGTCCGTGTGGAGTTTGCACATTCTCCCCGTGTTTGCGTGGGTTTCGCCCCCACAACCCAAAGCTATGCAGCGTAGGTGGATTGGCCACGCTAAATTGCCCCTTAATTGGAAAAAATGAATTGGACACTCTAAATTTAAAAAAAAAATTTAACCTACAATAAGTGCGTGTTTAGCCATCCTCGGCTACGTAGTGGGTAACGGAGTGATAGGCCCCGACCCCGAACGCATGCGCCCCCTGATGGAACTCCCTCTCCCCAACTCCCTCAAATCCTTCAAACGCTACCTGGGCTTCTTCTCCTATTACCCCCAGTGGGTCCCCAATTACGCTGACAAAGCCCGCCCCCTCATCCAGTTCACTTCCTTTCCCCTGTCGATGGAGGCCCGCCAGGCCTTTAGCCGCATCAAAGCGGACATCGCAAAGGCCACGATGTGCCTTTTGACGAGTCCCTCCCATTCCAGGTCGAGAGCGACGCGTCTGACGTAGCTCTGGCGGCCACCCTGAACCAAACGGGCAGACCCGTGGCCTTCTTCTCACGAACCCTCCACGCTTCCGAAATCTGCCACTCCTTAGTGGAAAAGGAGGCACAGGCCATAGTTGAAGCTGTGCGATATTGGAGGCACTATCTGGCCGGCAGGAGGTTTACCCTCCTCACAGACCAACGGTCAGTAGCTTTCATGTTCGATAATGCACAGAGGGGCAAGATCAAGAACGACAAGATCTTGCGGTGGCGGATCGAGTTGTCCACGTACAACTACGATATCTTGTATCGTCCTGGGAAGCTCAATGAGCCTCCTGACGCCCTGTCCCGCGGTACCTGCGCCAGCGCGCAGATTGACCGCCTCCGCTCCCTCCACACGGACCTCTGCCATCCAGGAGTCACTCGATTTTACCATTTTATTAAGACCCGCAACCTGCCCTATTCCGTTGAGGAAGTCAGGACCGTCACCAGGGACTGCCACGTCTGCGCCGAGTGCAAACCGCACTTCTACCGCCCTGAATGAGTGCATCTGATCAAGGCATCCCGCCCCTTTGAATGTCTCAGTATAGACTTCAAGGGTCCCCTCGCCTCCAACAACCGTAACACATATTTCTTGAGCCTTATCGCGAATACTCCCGCTTCCCTTTCGCCATTCCCTGTCCCGACATGACCACAACAACTGTCATAAAGGCCCTCCTATCCATTTTCTCCCTGTTCGGTTACCCCGTGTACATCCACAGCGGCCGGGGGTCCTCCTTTATGAGCGACGAACTGCGTCAATTCCTGCTCAGCAGGGGCATAGCCTCTAGCAGGACGACCAGTTATAACCCCCGGGGTAACGGTCAGGTCGAGCGGGAGAATGGCACCATTTGGAAGACCATCCTGCTGGCCTTACGGTCCAGAGATCTCCCTATCCCCCGTTGGCAAGAGGTCATCCCCAACGCCCTCCATTCAATCCGGTCTCTCCTCTGTACTACCACTAATCAAACACCTCATGAACGTCTTCTTGTTTTCTCCAGGAAATCGTCCTCAGGATCCCCTCTCCCGACCTGGCTGGCCACTCCCGGGCCCATCTTTCTCCGGAAGCATGTGCGGGTGCACAAGTCCGACCCGTTGGTTGAGCAAGTCCAGTTACTCCACGCCAACCTGCAGTATGCGTACGTGGAGTATCCCGACGGTCGGCAGGATACGGTCTCGCTTCGGGACCTGGCACCCGCCGGCATGCGGCCTTCTCCTCTTCCATCAACACCCCTCCAACCCCAATTCCCCCCAGCGCCCCCCGCGCCCCCAAGACCCAGCGCATATACCCCACCTTCCCCGATTACAGCGTCTCCACCACCGGCCCGGGGTACGGAGACACATCTACGACCGACGCTCCCGGAGGCAAGGACGACCATCAGCCCGACGTCACCGGCTCCACTGCGATGGTCCACCAGAACATCATGGGCACCCGACAGGCTAATCGTGACCATCTGATGCAACCATGGGACTTTATTGGACTCTATTGTAATTTTTTTGCATCCTAATGTAATATGTAGTAATGTTTATTTTTGCCACGAGCCAGTGGGCAGCCCATATCTTCGATTATCTCTACTCATATCACCAGTCCTCGGACCCCCCCCTCTTCCCCTCACACACCACCCCCCCCGCCGCCTTTCTCCACAAGGGGTGAATGTGGTGATATGAGTGGGAGCACTGCCATTGGTGCAGAGCATTGGTTTCCCATTGGCTCTGGCTGGTCATGTGCCTCTCGTCTGATTGGCTGGGACTAGTCATGTGACTGCTCACCAATTGGTCGAGAAGCAAGTAGACCCTGCCTCCGAAACGGGGTAGAAGTACCCAGGTTTCCCGGCGGTCGGCCTTTCTCTGTAGTCGACCACCGGGCTAACAACTAGCTGATTAGTTTGGATCTTCATCGTGTCTCGTGCCCAATTGATGGTATATCAATGTATATATATATATATATATATATGTTAATTTGTAAATAAATGTTATTTCTTTGATTCCTGAAAACTCATGCTGGATTCTTCGTGGCCCTCACAAAATTGGCGACGAGGGTTAAAGTGAATAGCTGTCTACACTGCTGAAGCCACCTCCCTGGATTTTTGTTGGACACAGGTTGGAAGTTGTTTTCTATTACACCATGCTTCTGTATGGACGTTTGGATGTTTTTGATGCTGCGCTGGAAAGCTGGAACCAGTACACACAAAGGATGTGTTACTATTTCCGGGCAAACAACATCACGTAAATGAGCGCCAGGTGGTCATTTTGCTCACCGCCTGCGGCCCACATACGTTTGGGGTGATTAGGAGCCTTACGTACCCAGCTGCGCTGGACACTAAAACGTTTGATGAACTTGTGAACTTAGTGGGGCAACATTTTAACCCAACCCCATCCACGATAGTCCAACGTTACCGGTTTAATACCGCTGAAAGGACCCCAGGAGAATCCCTTGCCGACTTTCTATCCAGGCTACGCAGGATTGCGGAGTACTGTGACTATGGTGAGACCTTGTCAGAAATGTTACGCGACCGTTTGGTTTGCGGTATTAACAATGCGGCCACCCAGAGAAAGTTGTTAGCCGAGCCAAGATTGACTTTTCAGCAGGCCATTCAAATAGTATTGTCCCGAGAGAGCGCAGAACGAGGAGTGCAGGAGCTACAGGGAATGGAGGTGCATGCCTTGGGGCGCAACTCCTTCCGTCCGAAAGCATCCACCCGCACCCCTGCGGTACCTTGGGTGAGGCGACGTCCAGATCGACGCCAGTGGCCGTCGGACATTCCTCCCTGAAGGGAGCCTTCTCCAGAACCAATGGATGAGGAGCCATGTCCGTGTCAGACTTGTAGGCGCCGACCCCGTCGCGGATGCCGGTCCTGGGGGCGCCAGAGGCGCTGTCGTTCCGACCGAAACTGGATCCAGCCCAGGGGCCGTACCTTTCATTTGGATGAACCTGCGGCGATTACTCCTGAGGACGTGGAGACAGAGGATGACTGCCTGCAGCTGCATTGTGTGGCAGCTCCCCGTGTGGCCCCCATTAAAGTGACAGTACGGGTCAATGGTCACCCGCTTGAGATGGAGTTGGACACTGGCGCAGCGATCTCCGTGATCGCCCAGAGGACATTCGGCCGCATCAAGCAGGGTATACAGACCATTACATTAACTGACACACAGGCCAGGTTGGCCACCTATACGGGGGAACTATTGGAATTTGCAGGAACTATGATGACCCCTGTTGTTTATGTACGCCAGGAGGGGCGTTTCCCACTTATCGTGGTGCGCGGCCATGGGCCCAGCCTGTTGGGTCGGGACTGGTTGCGCCATTTGCAGTTGCAGTGGCAGCACATCCTCCAAACAGTTTCTGGAGGGTTGACTGAGGTGCTAGGACGATACCCAGATGTATTCCAGCCCGGTTTGGGGAATATAAAAGGGGCTGTAACCCGTATCCAAGTCTAACCAGGAGCCACGCCGCGCTATTTCCGGGCGCGCCCGGTGCCTTACGCATTGCTCGAGAAGATAGAAGGGGAGCTCACTCGTTTGGAGACTTTGGCTATCATCAGGACCGTCCGTTTCGCTGACTGGGCAGCACCAATTGTACCTGTAATGAAGCCAGATGCCACAGTTTGCTTGTGCGGCGACTATAAACTTACAGTGAATACGGCTTCCCGACTCGACCGATACCCAATGCCTCGCATAGAGGATCTCTACGCGAAGCTTGCAGGCATGACTCTCGTTCACAAAATTAGATATGAGTCACGCCTACCTACAGTTGGAGCTGGACCCTGCCTCCCGGCCACATGTAACGATTAATACACACCGGGGCCTGTATGAATATACACGTTTGCCCTTTGGAGTATCCTCTGCCTGTGCTATTTTTCAACGCGTTATGGAGGGCATTTTGAGAGGTTTACCGCGTGTTGCTGTTTACTTAGATAACGTTTTGATCACAGGGACGTCGGAGCAGGAACATTTGGAAAATTTGGAGGCTGTCCTTAGACGCTTTTTGGAGGCTGGAGTTTGTTTACATCGCACAAAGTGCGTTTTTCAGGCGAAGGAAGTAGCCTACCTGGGTTATCGGGTGGACCGCGAAGGTTTGCACCCCGTCGCAGAGAAGGTGCGCGCGATTCAACAGGCCCCCGCCCCGACTGACACTTTGCATCTCCGTTTATTTCTTGGCCTCGTAAACTATTACGGAAAGTTCCTCCCCAATCTAGCAACTACGCCGGCCCCGTTGCACCTTCTGCTAAAAAAGAATCACACCTGGGTTTGGGGTCAGCCGCAAGAAACCGCTTTCTGGCGGGTAAAACAACAATTGTTGTCATCTGGGTTACTAACCCACTATGATCCTGGAAAGCCTTTGCTCATCACATATGATGCATCCCCGTTGGTATTGGGGCCATCCTGTCCCACAAGATGGAGAACGGGGCTGAGCGGCCGATAGCGTCCGCCTCCTGCACACTGACTGCAGCGGAAAAAAAGTACGCGCAGATCGAAAAGGAGGGCCTGTCAGTGGTCTTTGCGGTGAAACGTTTCCACCAATACGTGTATGGCCGTTACTTCACTATCGTGACCGATCATAAGCCTCTGCTGGGACTTTTCAGAGAGGATAAGCCAATACCGCCCATTGCTAACGCACGGATCCAGCGCTGGGCTTTGTTGCTCGCTGCATATGAGTATTCTCTGGAACACAAACCAGGAACCCAGATAGGGAATGCCGACGCACTGAGCCAATTGCCTTTATCGATCAGCCCCATGTCGACCCCCACGACCGGTGAGGTGGTTGCAACCCTAAATTTTATGGATACCTTGCCTGTCACAGCATCACAGATCCGTGAGTGGACCCAGAAGGAGCCAGTCCTGTCAAAGGTTCGGCACATTGTCCTGTATGGAGGGCAGCATAGACAGCTCCCAGGCGAGTTGCGGGCATTTTCCTCCAAGCTGTCCGAATTCAGCGTGGAAGACGGCATCCTTTTGTGGGGGACGCATGTGATTGTTCAGGAAAAAGGACTGGAGCTGATACTGAGAGACTTGCACAATGGGCATCCAGGTGTGACCAAAATGAAAATGTTGGCCCAGAGTTATGTCTGGTGGCCAGGCCTTGACACCGACATTGAGAAGGTGGCCCAAAACTGCTCCATTTGCCAGGAGCATCAGAAGTTTCCGCCGGCCGCGCCCCTACATCACTGGGAATGGCCAGGGCGGCCTTGGGCGCGCTTGCATGCGGATTTCGCCGGCCCTTTTCAAGGATCCATGTTCCTTCTATTAATCGACGCCCAGTCTAAATGGTTAGAGGTGCCTAAGATGGGAGGCACAACGTCCTGCGCAACAATCGAGAAGATGCGTTTGTCTTTCATGGCCTCCCCGAGGTGCTGCTCACGGACAATGGCACTCCGTTCACAAGTGAGGTGTTTGCAAGGTTCATGAAGAAGAATGGCATACGCCATATCCGCACTGCCCCTTACCACCCGGCTTCAAATGGGTTGGCGGAGCGCGCAGTGCAGACATTCAAACGAGGCCTAAAGAAGAAGTCTTCCGGGTCGATGGACACGAGACTGGCTCGGTTTTTGTTTTCATATAGGACCACCCCCCAAGCGGTGACTGGGGTAGCTCCTACAGAACTCCTAATGGGCCGGAGACTTTGCACCCGCCTTAACATGGTTTTTTTCGGCCGTTTATGCCCGGTGACCCAGTGTTCGTTCGGAATTTTGCTGGTGGTGCCCAGTGGGTCCCTGGCGTAATCCTTCGCCAAACGGGCCCTATCTCTTACCAGGTACAAGCCCAGGGGCGTCTCCAGCGCAAACATATAGACCATGTTCGGTCCAGAAGACTATCCCTGCCAAAGACTGCCCGCCCCAGGAGCTTGTTCCTACAGCCGCAGAGACCAGATAAAATGGAAAGTATGCCTCACAATCTTCCTCTGGTGCCTCACTCAAAGCCTGCGCAGGTCGTGACAGAACCGCGTGGAGATAAAGACGCCGAGATGATGGAGGCAGCAGACTCTGACTCCGAGATGGAGACACCAGACACCTCAGAGGGAGAATCCCGGTCCCATGGGCCGTGGATGTACAACCGTTACGCCGTTCATCACGGAAGCGCTGGTCTCCATCTCGTTACACGCCGCCCGATCCAGCGCCTTGTGCAAATGGTGTCTGGCCTGCGGCACCCTCCTTCGCCAGGGTCTTCGGTGGACTTTGGGGGGGGGGGGGGGAGGGATGTTATAACCTGCCTGCTTACCATTGGCTGGGGACTAATGACAATCCCACAATCCTGTTGAATTCAATTTTACAACTCACCAAAGATAGTTTGGAACCCACTATATCTGGGCTGATGGTCCGTGTTATAATCATTGATAAACCATAGAATCCCTACAGTGCAGAAGGAGGCCATTTGGCCCATCGAGTCTGCACCAACACACTGAAGGAACATCCTACCTTGGCCCACTCGTCCATCCTATCCCCATAACCCCAACCTAACCTGCCAATCTTTAGACTGAGGGAGGAAACTGGAGCCCGGATGGAAACCCATGCAGACATGGAGAGAAAGTGCAAACTCCACACACAGGGCGAAATTCTCCAACCCCACGCAGGGTCGGAGAATCGCCTGGGGGCGCCTAAAATCCCGCTCACGTAGGGTCGGAGATTCTCCGCCACCCGGGAAGTGGCAGGGGCAGGAATCTCGCCACTCCGATCGGAGAGGCCCCTGCGGTGATTCTCCGGCCCGGATGGGCCGAAGTCCCGCCGCTGGGAGGCCTCTCCCGCCGCCGAGGTTTAAACCACCTCTGGACCGGCAGGCTCAGCGGCGTGAGCAGGCCCCCGGGGTCCTGGGGGGCGATCGAACCCCGGGGGGTGCCCCCATGGTGGCCTGGCCCACGATCGGGGCCCCCCGCTCAGACTCCGGGCCAGTGCCCTGGCTGCACTCTTTCTCCTTCCGCGCCGCCACGGCCTCCGCCATGGCGGAAGCGGAAGAGAACCCCACATCGCGCATGCGCCGGCAGTGACGTCAGCGGCCAGCAGCCGCTGACGTCACTGCCGGCGCATGCGCCGACCGGCGAAAGCCTTTTAGCCAGCCCCGCTGCCGGGGGCGCCGGGTGTTTGCGCCAGTCTTCTGGTGCAAACCGCTCCGGCGCGGGGCTGGCCCCCAAAGGTGGGGAGAATTCCCCACCTTTGGGGAGGCGCGACCCCTGAGTGGTTGGCGCCACTCCTCTACTCCGGCACCCTCTGTCACGCTGGGTAGGGGAGAATGTCGCCCACAGTCACCCAAGGCCGGAATTGAACCCGGGTCCCTGACGTTCTGAGGCAGCAGTGCTAACATGCTGTGGATTTTCAGTTGGGAATGTTAAGCTTTCATCATTTTTTAAAGAATAATATTGTAATATATATATATTTCTTATTGCTGTACAAACCTGTTTCATTTCTCATTTCTCCGAGATAATACCATTTGTTTCAGTCTAGAAAGCAACCTTGTGGAGGCCTGATGTATGAAGTATGACAGCTGGAAAACAGCTTGCTTGAATCTCAAGGCCAACTGTTCTGTTCCCGACTGGCTGCCATTGAGGTGGAGATCGGCATTCTTCCTGTTCCTCAAATGTGAGCACAACTGATAAATTCGGTTAGGTTTCTGATCAGTGCAAGTGAATTAAATTAGGGACAGTTTGGCCCATAAAGGACAAACAGCCCAATTCTACATACATTCTCACACAGAGAAATGTCTTAATTTTCCTCGGATAACTTGCGCAACAACTTCCCAACGCTCGACATGTCCCAAAGCGCTTTAGTGAAAAATGGATTACACATTTGAACTGTAATCACTGTTGTAGTGTAGGAAATACAACTGTCAAATTGTGTAAAGCAAGCTCCCACAAACAGCAGTGAGATTCATGCCTATTTTAGTGTTGTTAAATATGGAATATGGTGACCAGGACACTGTTCTTTGACGAATGCCGGGATATCTTTTACATTGTTTTTTCACAGACGTGACCATTGCTGGCAAGACTAACTTCTCCAGAATTGCCCTTGAGAAAAGCATAGACGTGAGAGGTAAAATGGGGCCGATCCAGTTTAACACTCCATTCAAAAGCTGGCACCTCCGACCCACTATTACAATCCAGGACCAAACCCCAACAATGGCGAGGATACCGGATAGAAACCCCAATATTTTAGATTATTTTGTAAGAGTGTGCGGGAAAAGAATGATTCACTCCAGGAGTGATTGCATGAAAAAATAGGGATTTGGCATTTCAAAACAAAACTTTATCATGAGTTGTTTACCTTATTGAGTTTTTTGAGAAGGTGACCAAACAGGTGGATCAGGGTAAGCCTGTTGATGTGGTGTATATGGATTTCAGTAAGGCGTTTGATAAGGTTCCCCACGGTAGGCTATTGCAGAAAATAAGGAAGTATGGAATTGAAGGTGATTTAGCGGTTTGGATCAGTAATTGGCTAGCTGAAAGAAGACAGAGGGTGGTGGTTAATGGCAAATGTTCATCCTGGAGTTCAGTTACTAGTGGTGTACTGCAAGGATCTGTTTTGGGGCCACTGCTGTTTGTCATTTTTATAAATGACCTGGAAGAGGGTGTAGAAGGATGGGTTAGTAAATTTGCAGATGACACGAAGGTCGGTGGAGTTGTGGATCGTGCTGAAGGATGTTATAGGATACAGAGGGACATAGATAAACTGCAGAGCTGGGCTGAGAGGTGGCAGATGGAGTTTAATGAGGAAAAGTGTGAGGTGGTTCACTTTGGAAGGAGTAACAGGAATGCAGAGTACTGGGTGTGTTGTTCCTCGTGTCTTAATAAAGCTCGCAGTCTCAAATGTGGAGAAGATGCTTTATTGTGGGTTCGTTCAGTTTCCAGAGCTCGACCTAGAACTACCTTCCAGTGCTAACTACCAGCTTTGCTTACTGTGTCCTGCTTACCAGCCCGCCTGCTGTGTAGAATGTGTCCTCACTTCCTGTCCTGATCTATTTATATGGCTCTCCCGTGCTCCCTCTAGTGGTCGCTCAGTTGTGTTGCATCTGGTTAACTTGTGATCACCACATCCCCCTTTTTCTCTTAACATATTTTCTGAACATCGTTAAAGAAAATTGTACATCCTGTCCTAGTGTATTTATAGCTCTCCCGCTCGTGTTTGCTCTGTTGTTTTTGTATCTGGTCAATCTACGATCACCACATCCCCCTCTTTCTCATTACATAGTTTCTGTACATCATTAAGGAAAATTATACAAAACAGTAACTTATGATATGCGTATCTATACAAGTGATGATGCTATTGCTTTAGTTAACAAAGCCAATGTATTTATATGTCCAAACTTAATAAACACATTTATGAGTCCAAACTTGATGAATTTGTTCAGAGCTTTTTTTTTTTTCTTTTTGTGTGATGACGTGGTGATATTGATATTGCAAGTCCGCTGTGAATGTTGTTGGTGTTACTTGTTATCTTAAGTACCAATGCGTCATCCCGAGGTGTTTGCATGGTCACATCACTGATGTTGACTGGCATGGATTTTTTTTTGTGCTTGTGGTGTTGATTTATTGTCTCAGCCTTGGATGCTGGGTGCTTGCTTGTTTGGAGCAGACGTGAGTTGTGCGATTCGTTGTCATCCCATGACTTGGTAGTCTGGTTATCGTTTTGCAGTGTGC